>NW_016107762.1:895219-985332 GCF_001604975.1 Cebus imitator
AAAAAAAAAAAAAAAAATCTTATAATTTTAACATGTAACCAATATAAAAATTATCAATGACGTATGTCACATTCTTCACGTTTGGCTAAATCTTCAGAAATCTGGTGTATATTTTCTACATCTCACTTTGGATTGGTCACATACTAAAGTCCTCAATCACAAATGTATCTATAGCTATCGGATTAGATGGAGCTGACCTAGAACCTTCCCCAAAACTGCATTTGAACTTCTGCTCTCCCTTCCCTGCATTCTATAGTAACATCCACAAACATTTGATGAATGGAATAGCACTTAACTGAGTATTCTACTGTGGGCTATAACAAAGTCATGATTCTACTGAGGTTAAAAAGAGGGAAATATTATTTAACTATCTGAAATTGAAATCTAGTTACTGGCAACTTTTAAGTTTTATATTAAAGAATATTTTCTTTCTTTGATGAAAATTCTTTCCTCAACAGACATCAAAGAGGCTGACTTAAATGAACACCAATGTTCCCATGTAACAACAAAACTGCTGATTGATGATTTAGCGTAGAGTGGTAAAAATATATACATATTTTTGGTGCCCATGCTGAAAAACCAGTGAAGTTATAATGGCTTTTGTAGATACAGCTTAAGGCTTTCCCTAAAAGTGGAAATCAGGAAGAAAATTATATATTTCTAATTTTACCTGAAAGTTATAATTAATAATTTCTATTTATAGTTTCCCCTTTTTTAAATTATGATAATATCCCTTCTAACTAGCATGAGAGAAATTACAACTCCTAATAGGTTTCTAGAACATATTTAAACGGTATAAAAAAGTATAGCAGGTGAATGAATAAATGCTGGAAAGACTGAAAAAACAAAAATTCTCATACTTTATTGGTGGGTGCCCAAAGCTGTACAATTCCTATGAAGGATAACTTATCAAGATCTATCAAAACTATATTTTGGATATTTATCTTTTAATGCAGAAGTCCCTCCTCTAAAAATTTAGGTATTCTTGTCCACACTCAAAGTGACTTATGAATAAGATCATTCATTACAGCATTATATGTAATTGCAAAATCTATAAATAATCAAAATGTCTCTCAGTAAGCTACTGGGTAAATGAAGATCTATAAAGCACAACACCATACAGCTAAAGTAAACAAACAGGGGAATAGCCAAAACTAAGTGTTTGTATGGAAAGAGCTCTGAGATGTATCGTTAGTGCAAAAGCACAATGGGAAGAACATAGGTAGAATATTGCCATTTAGGGTACAAAAGTGAAATTAAGATTATATGTTACTGTGTGCTTGTATTTTCATAAAGAAATTTTAAAAGGACACACAAAAACAAATAAAAGTAGTTACCAAGGGTTGGGTGGCATGGATGAGAATCAGCAGTTAAAGTCTGTTTTTCAATCATGAGACTGTATTACCTATTTTTTTTTTTTGAAATTTACAAATTGGCTATTAGTTTAGAAATCTGAAGTAAATCCTTCTTTACTAAGTTTATTATTTTATTTAACTTTGTAGTTATCTGTTTTTCACTTTTTAGTTTTTTTTAGCTTCTGTAACACTTCCTCTAGACTGTTTAATAGTAAGATAAAAGTATAAGAGTTATTTTAAAGCGAATTTTTTGTTATACTTGTTAGATTACACCTACATAATTGCCTACAAAGGTTATGTCTTTATAATGTCTGCCTATAAACAGTTCCCTGATTTGGAAAATACAAAAATATTCCTGAGTTTTGGAATTTTCATAGTAACTATTTACAGAACACATTAAAAATACTTTTTAAAAAGTACTTTATACACAGGTTTCATTGTAGGCAGCAATCTTTCAATAATGGATAAACTAAAAATATACTATATATGGAAGCTGTGTTGGCTGTAGATGCTAAAAGCAGAGCTTCTAAGAATGCTGCCTTAAATTGAATAGAAAGAAAATGTTAAAATATATTTTTCAGAAATACAGCTACAGCTACGCTGAAAGATAGAATATCAATCTTGGTCCACAGACAGGATTATGCAATAAAGCCACATTACTGCTTCATGTTGCTATTTAACTTAATTTCTGATATTTACCCTTCATTCAACTGAATAATAGGTCATTTAATGTCATTCATTCTTTGCTCTTACCATTCTTATCCTCCCGCCACACACACAGATCCAATACACGTGTCAAGGGTTTCAAATCCTGTGTAATGTTGAGGTTTCAGGAGAGGGGCAAGGACGGAGACTGCACTCTCTAGTCATTGATCATGAGTAGGTTACAGCTAAGATGTTCATCACCTGTGCCCTCAGCATCCCATCTGATATGATCTATTTTCTGCTGCTCCATATGGCTCTCAGGGAACAGCAGGAATTTTGTCCAAATAGGAACTCTGTCCACTTCCTCTCTAAGGTCTTGTCACTTCCTAGACATAGACATAAAGTCAGGCCCTGGTCTCTACTGCTTTGAAATCCATAGATAAATCTCTCCTCCTCCAGCCTGGGTGAACGTCTTTTTAGTTTTTCACTACATGCACGAAATTCTGCTGACACATCCTGTACAAAGTCAGAGACCAAGTTAGTATAAAAGCTGTATATGGGGCTAGGTCTCCTGATTCTCCAGCATGTGCACTCTTTATTATGCATTATGTGCAGACTAAAATCTACCACCATCTGAGAAGTCTATCACAGCATTTGATGATTATTTACTACAGTTGAATTTTGTGCATTTATAGCAACAAACTTATACAGCCGTGAGCGTTTGGGATGTCCACTTTTGACTTAGCTCTTGATATGTACCAGTCGCATTGCTAGAAACTTAAAATGTATTGTATCATTGAATCTTCTATATTACAGATGAGGAAGCTGAAATTCAAAGGATTTCAGTTAATTTCACAATGTCACTTATGGCAAAGCCAGAATTTGAAAGCAAGTTTGATTGAGTTAGAGCTGTAAGTCAAACAATTAAGGCGTACACACTCAGAGGTGAGACCTGTTTAATAAACCTTTAGCGTATGAACATCTAACTGCAAAGGTAATTATGTGATGCTATAAATTAAGTATCATTTATTGCTCAATTTAAATATGATGCATCAATAATGTCACAAAACTGAATGAACTTCAGCATGCCCTATGGTTATACTGACATCCCCTGAAAGGCTTCTTCAGCAATTTACAATTTAGCTCTTCCGCCACAACAGGTAACATCTACAAAAATAGTTCTCAATTACCAGCACAATATTTCACAAACTAAGTCAATGTTTTAAAATATATTTTTATGATCCAATTACAGCAGAAGAAATGAATACATACATAATGCTATTTATCCTCTGCAGTAAATTTGGAAGTAATAGGATATATCTTTCTGTATTGCTTTCTTCCTCCTAAATTTGTGGTTTCCAAATGCAACTTTCCATAGACTAATTACTTTAAATACATTTTATTATATAAGCCCCTTCCTTGTGTTATATTATAGGCTTCCATTCCATCAAGGTTGAATATAATTCACGGTTTCATAGTGTCTCAAGTTTATTAAAACAGGACTTAATTTTTACATAATACAGTCTTCTCTGAAAACCAGACTGTTTTCACATAGCTGTGTGTGGTCTGTGAGCCAGGCCCAGGAGCTAAAAACCACACAGGATGAATTATTTGCATTATGGCCATTATGTCTGACTTGAACTATGGAGAATCAACAAACATTTAACCCAGCTGAGACTCTATCCACCTTGCATCAAGGCCTTGCACATAGTAGGTATTCAATAAATATTTTTTCTTAATTGGCCCAGAAATAGTTTTACAAGTGCTTATATTGTCTAATGGTTTTGTTCATTCTCTTTATCTAAAATCTGTTTTAATTGCGTAAACATGCGTCACCTAAAAATCTTACTAAAAAGCAGATTGTGTTTCCGGTTAGGTAGGGTGAGGCCTGAGGTTCTGCATTTCTTACACTCTCTGAAGAGATGCTTGTGCTCTTGTTCCATGATAAACATGATGAGTAGCAAGGTTATAAATCTTATCTCAAAACACATTAGTTTTTATATCATTGTGCTCCTGAAGTACCCTGTACCTCCCCTAACTTTATCATACTATTTATAATCTTGTATTTATTTGCCTATATACCTATCTAAACTCTAATCTGTCTGGTGACGGGCACCAAACATATCTGGTTTCTTGCTGTATTCACAGGGCCTAACAGATAATTAATATATATTAAATACTTATTGAATGTCAATTGACCAAATGAATGAATATATACAAAAGACATACTTTTATACACACCCTTGATCATATTGTAGACACTCCCCTAGCTACCTGTTCATTAAAATGTCACCATGACTTTGAGAATTTTTCAGAGTCAGAGTAAAATTCATCGTTATGATCATGGCTAACATTTACTGAGTACATTATGCATTCACTCATTGAATCCTCACAACAACCCTATAAAATTATTATAATCCCATTTTATTTATTTAGTGTAGTTTTAATTTTTTTTCAGTTGACACATTGTACATTTTCATGCAGTATATAACTAACATAGTAATGTTTTAACACATGAAATGTATTGTGATCAGATGGGGATAACCAGTATATCCAACATCTCAAATATTCATCATTTCTCTGTTTTGGGAACATTCGATATCCTCCTTCTAGCTATTTAAAACTACATATTATTGTTAACTATAGTCACCCTACAGTGGAAGGAACCCTAGAATTGATTTCCCTTATCTAGCTATAATTTTGTACGCTTTAACACAGGGGTCCCCAGGCCCTAGGTCATGGACCAGTACCAGTCCACGGCTTGTTAGGAACCAGGTGCACAGCAGAAGGTGAGAAGGAGGTGGGTGAGTGAGCAAAGCCTCATCTGTAGTTACAGCTGCTCCCCATTGCCTGCATTCCCACCTGAGTTCTGCCTCAGCTGCAGCATTAGATTCTCATAGGAGTGTGAACCCTTTGTGAACGCACATATGAGGGATCTAGGTTAACCCACTCCTTATGAGAATGTAATACTGACTGATGATCTGAAGTGGAACAATTTCATCCCAAAACTATCCACATCCCCATCCGTGGAAAACCTGTCTTCCACAAAACCAGTCCCTGATGCCAAAAAGGTTGGGGACGACTGCTTTGACAAATCTCTCCCTCTCAGTTCCCCATAATTCCCATTTTAAAGGTGGAAATAGAGGCACAGAAATGTTAAGTACCTTATCCAAGTTTACACAGCTAGTTAATGTCACTGCTAGGAGTTAAGCTCCACAGTCAATGCAAATAACTACTACACCATGAAGGTGAAAAAACTGAGTCACTCTGGACTTAGGTTCCTTAACCTTAATGTGCTTTAAATCTGCAGAATGGAGATTAGATCCCACTTTAAAAAGTACCCTAGAATTGCATGTCTTGTCGACACTCAGGCATTCTCCGATTCAATTCTCTTCTTGAGCAACCCCACAGGTTTGTCATGAAGCAATGTGTAATTTTGCTAGGATACAAATGTAAATGACAAAAGCTGTGCAAGGCGGGCCCACCAGAATACAATACTTAGCTGGTACAGGAAGGGAAACCAGTGAAGAACCCAACAGCTACATGAGCATGTAGCTTTATTTTCCTCATCTCTTGGTGCACATTAAAATTCCAGAGAAATGGTATGCCATAGTAGTATTCTCAAATTTGGAATTTGTAAAGGTTTTCAGATGTACCCTTAGACAAATGTCAAGGATTTGCCCCGTATTCCTGTCTAACATCCTTTGATATGGCCACCTGAATTATAAATTTTTCCATAATTAAGGAAAAGCAGATATTTATGCATTTAAACTTATCATCTCTATTTAAAGAGTGATAATACATAGCATTGTTTATGAAGAGAAAAAAATCATACAACTATATTGAGACAAGTTGCTATGGTAACCATTTCTCTGTTTAAATTTAGAGAGGCAATGCCTTCTGCTACTGGAAGATTTTCTCAGCTTTTACTAGCAAGCATTTTGTATCATTTTATATATTGAGCCTGGTTTTTGTTTTAATCTAGATAAGTTTTCATGTTAGCTTACTTAACAGAAAATGCTATATCCTTTAATATAATAAGTCATATTGAATATTTAATCATTAAATGGAAATTGTATTGGGTGATGTACCCTCGAAGGCAAATAAGATTAAATATCTCATCCAGAATGTTAACAGATGATCATACATATCTTAAAACAACTGTGTTGTTCTATAGCCAATAGTTTCAATTGTCTGTAAATGTTATTTACTTCCGGAAAACTATTTCCTAGATTAACAGAGAAAAGTTAACACATATAACTCTGTATTTTACACCAAGATAATTTTTTACCCACATTATTTTCTTACATATCATTGGCAGATCTCTTCCTGCTTTCCCATACAGTGATGGATATATTATAATAAAAAAGGCTTTGTAATCAGTGGCAACACTTTCCAGATTTCCTGCAAACAGGAAAGATCATAAATTTTCTTATACTTTAACAATGCTTCCCCAACAACTCCTGTAAGAGAGTTCCTGTAAATTTCTGTGAGAGAACTATAATTTCAGAACATAATAACAGCAATAATAATAATATCACTCATTAAGCTCTTGCTTAGTATCAGGTTTGGTTCTAAGTACTTCACATGGGACACTAAATTTACAAACTTAGCACAAGCAAGGGAATCCAGAGACAGCATTTAAAGATCTCATATTTGTTTATAAAAAGATAATATTTAGCATTGATATTAAAGGTTTCTTTTTTAATCCTTAAACAATCCCAACCCCATGAGCTTGCTGCTAATGGTTACCTTGGATACAGTACAGATCAACTTCCATATCCAGTAAGTTTTCCCTGAATTGTACAAATTAAGAAATCAAGTAATTTTCCCTCAGGTATCATAGTTTATGAAATAAAATAAGCAATGTACTCAATGTAAATGCATTAATAAGATTCAAAAATAAGTGGCTTATACCAAATAAAGACAGAAAATTGGCTACTGAAACATGTCATAAACATTCAACACTCCAAATCACAATTGTAAAAGACACCAACATTTCCTGTAATAATACATTAAAGCATCATTTTTGCTTTTTGTTTTTGCAGTATCCCTGGTATTGTGAATTTATACTTTATATAAGTAATGACATTATGAATTCTATATTTATGCCTGAGGAAGCCTAGAACTTAAATATTTGCATATACATCAAATGAACACGGTTGCCAGTTGTTACTGCTATCTCGTTTTCTTTTTGTAAGAAGGTGGATGAGTGATTTGTAGTAGTCAAAAAGCAAGCATGCTTAAGTTAAAGGCTTTTGCTTATGATTTTCATAGCTTGTTATAATATAATACACTGGTGTAGGAAAGGAAATCAAATTATTTGACTAGACTTTCTCTTCATACACAACTGTTTTCAATAAGCACTCCCACAAGTTGTTTGTATAGTATTGGTTAAAGGATATAATGAAAGAGCAATAAAACAAACTTCTTTATCACTGCACTTAGTAAACACTGGAAGTGCTCCAATTTGATGGACTTCCAGTTATAAATAACTGACTGTATCCAGATTTTTATAAAATCCGATAGACTGTGCCACCTCACACTTAGCCTATAATGGCACTTAGTTTTTCTAATTCTTCTCCATGCTTCAGTTTAAAAAAAAAAAAAATCAGTTCTGTTTAATCCTTCAAGGATACAAACCGGTGATAGAATGGATTTTCTACACTTTTAAGTAGATTTTAAAAGGACATTTTTTACAGTAGAAAATTAACTATTCCAGATATGTGTTTTACCTCAATCATTCCTTACATGCTGTAAGTCCTGAGAGTAAGGCCCATTCAGCCAAAATGACATTATTTGAAGTCTTTGTACATAGGTAAATTGTTTTCTGCAGTCAAATCCCTTTGCAAAATTTCAGTTAGGTGAGCCAAGAGTAACTACCACTTTCTGTAAGTTCTGATAACCTTTCTGGCCTATGGGAGAGTTTAGTTTATGAATTATCCTAAATGCCCTAAGGAAATTGAAATGAGTAATTTCTTTATTTCACTAGTATTGGTTCAGACTACTCATTATATTAATTCTAATCATTCTCCTTGGAGGCAGGTAAGTGGCAGCCTCATTAGTAATGCTGCCCAGACAAGGACAAGAGGCTCTGCGGCCTTCCCAGGGACTGACTGTCAAGCAACTGGCATCCAACACCTGACCAGAGGCCCATCTGTTGGTCCTCAACACACTAGCCACTGAAACCGCTTTTTAATTGGCTTAAACAGGCTTGTTTATTTTTCACTTTTCTGTTTATCGAAGTAGAAGCAGAAACAGGCCTTCCCAAACCAGCCTATCAGCATCTCCTTCTTTGGCTCGCCTGACCTTCAGGCAGTGCAGCTGCCTGAACTGAGTTAAAAATGGACTGTCAAGCTGGCTTTAATTTCTGCGGCTCTGCCTCTGAATGTCCTCCCACTGATCTGTTTATCACACCCTCCACACCCCTTCTGTTTTTGTTTTTGTAAGCGTTTTATGCCAGGACAGCTGAAATTGCCTTTCAAGGCTCTAACCTGCAGGTCTTTCTACACATAATCTAGCGGACCTGGGAGCCAACACTGGAATTTCTGCTGTAGGAACAACCTTCTCCCTCCAGGCATCTCCTGACCCACACCAAGCTGATTCTCTGAACAGATCATCTCCTACTGGCACACCAAAGCAAGAAAACCGTGGCTTAGTAACTTTGGAAGGTTTGGCTTCTTGTTCATGGGTTGTGCGAGCATGGTGCCTCTTTCCAGGGCTTTTCTGCCCCTCTGTGTGTTCCTGTGGAGGACCGCACGGAGGCCTCACAGGGATTATCTGCTGATCCCCAGCAGAATCTAAAACTTTATCTTCAATCTCTGAAACCTCTTCAAAACATCCCAAACCCAAGATCCTCCCAACAGGGCTCGCCAGAAACTTCTGCCTCCAGAAATGACAATTGCTCTCAGTGATGCACGGATGGGGAAGTACCTAAGATCCTACTAATGGTTTTGTTTCTTGGCAAACTCCTGCTCAATTCAAGCTCCCCACGCTCTGGCGCAAGATCTATTTAGAAGAGTGCCAGGCTCACCCTTCATGCGGAGAAAACGCGTTAGTCACAGATGTAAAAGCACGAAGGATGCCGGGGAACCAGGGAGTGCATGGGGTTATTAAGGCCCTTCCTAAAATGCTGGCGAGTCTTCGATGAGGGAATAGGAAAACTAGATCTGACCGCGTGCAGCAGAGGAGGATACGAAAACCCTGAGAGGCAGAGTCGCGTTGACTGGGTTAGAGGCCAGAAATAAGTGCATACATGATGCTCAGTGAACCCTGCAACAGATTTAAGCCAAGTGTTCAGGACGACACAGCAAAGCCTCAGGACATGAAAATACACAGATCATTTAAAGCTTCCAGCTGCCCGGAGCGGCCTGAGTGTGAAAGCGCGCGCGCTTGGGGAGGAGACGCACCGAAGAATCAAGTTCAGGCTTTGACCCGAGTCAGAGCTGTGCACCCGGAATTACGGTAACAGTGACCCGAGGCCTACCCTGGAAACAGCAGGTGTCCGCACTTTAGGGGTTTATCCTCAATTCCCTGCAGCTAGCCTCGGGCACCCTGGAAGTGCTGGAGTTGAAAGGGGACCGGACCCCGGAGGGGAGGGGCGGGGCGCCGGGCGGGAGGGGCGGTGCAGGTGGGCGGGCCAGGGCTGGGTGTGGACTGGACCTATAAAGTTCTGGCTGCCCCGGAGGCTATGCTGCCGCGAGGAGCCCGCGCGGGGTTGGCGCGGGGTGAGCAGGGTGCCGCTGGCTGCTGGGGTCTGCAGGTCACCGAGCCCCCGGGAGAGGGGACTCCTGAGGCGGCACCTGCCTGTGTTTACCCGGCAGCGAGCGCGTAGGCCCCCGCGAACTCCCGGCAGGTGGGCGAAGCTGCGGCCTTGGGGCGCGCAACAAGGTAGAGAGGCGCAGCGAGGCCGCGGGGCGCTCCGCGCACGTCGCTTCCAAGTTTTGCGAGTTAGTTTCAGGTTGTGGCTGTAGTTGGCGGCTCCGCTCCCAGGCCTTTGTCAACTTGAGCTGAAGAGGCCGGTTCCTCCCCTTTGGCAGAGGAGATCCTCCACTAGTTCGCTCCCGCGACGCCGGGCATTTTAGGAGCCTCTGCATGACTCGCCTGACTTAATCCGTCTCTTCTCGCCTCCTTTTTTCCAGCGCTCAGGAAAGGCCGTTGCGCCCCGCGAGGGAAACGGAGCCGTTGACCATGGTTGCAACTGGCAGTTTGAGCAGTAAGAACCCGGCCAGCATTTCAGAATTGCTGGACCGTGGCTATCACCCAGAGAGCCTGCTAAGTGGTGAGTGTCCCCGCTGCCCACCCTTCTCCCCTCCAAAGGTCGGTGCCTCTCCATCTATCGGGTGAGCGGGCTTCCTCCCCTTCCTCTTTGTAGGGGGTGCCACAAAATCCATCTGAGGAGACTCCTTTACAAATTGTCTAACATCGTCTCTCCGTGATACAAACAAAAGTAGCAGAAGTAGAATACCCGAGGGCTGCATGTTTCTAGTCTGGTGCCAGTAGGCTCTTTGGCATTAAGCTCCTCATCTTACATGATTGTGAAGAATACAGTTGCGTGTGTTTTAGCAAATGTATTTACCCCTGTAATCAACATCACCCCTCCCCCTGAATTCCCAAGCACCCGTTTGCCAGCTATTCCTCACTCTCCCCTGACTGCTGGGAACTACTGATCTGATTTTTATCACTCCAAGTTAGTTTTGCCTTTAGGTAACTGGGACCATACAGTATGTATTCTTTGGTATCTGGTTTCTTTCCCGCAGCCTAATGTTTTTGAGATCCTTTTATGTTGTTGCTTAAAGTGTGTTCATGTTTATTACTGAGTATTATTTCAGTCGTGGATATATCCATTATTCCATTTTTAATGTGACAAGGAAACTGTTGAACAGCAGCGGTGCTTGACTTGCTGTCATTTGCAATTTTAACAGCAGTTTCTAAGTGAATACACTGCTCTGCCACTAAAGAGCTGTAAGAGCATAAACTGCTTAAGCTCTTCGTGTTTTCCTCCTTTCAAGGTGAAGTGGTTGATGACCTAATTTATAGGCCAGAACTCCAAAAGTCCCTATCTCCGGTGTACCTAAAATATGGAGTCCTTATTCTTTGGCGTGCATTTGCTTCATTTAGTTGTAAAATTTCTTTACATAATCGAATTGTATACATGAAGTGGAGAGGAGAACCCAGTAGCTGATGAAGGTGAAGTAGGCTTAGGGAGAGGAGCTCGGAGGGCATCTGCCTGCACCTTGTTCATTCGACTGCGTGTGGTGTGGCATCCTGCCAAGTGGTAGGATTAATGTGAGGGGTAGGTGACCGAATGCAGAGCTATCTTTTTTCCTTTGAGCCAATCTAATTTTATTTCCCTAGGACTGTTTTGTTTTGCTTGGCTAAGAAAAACTACCCAGCCAGTTATATATATCCTCATGAACCTCAAAGGTCTTCTCTTTGCACAATTTTTAATTAAACAGGTTAAAGCTAAAATTGAGATCTACAGGGCACTCCAGTAAAGACTTAAAGATGCAAATTTGATAGATCTTTAATATCACTCTTCAACCTCATGGACTTTAAGCACAATAGTAAAAATTATTTTACAATACACGTATTCCTACAGTTAGAAAGTAACAGCGCCTTAGTCCAAAAAAACAAAGTTATAACTTTTTTTTCCAGAAGTAATACATGTTTTCTGTAAAACAAAATTAGAAAAACCCCATAAGCAAGTAGCCAAGAAAGAAAAGAAAATCATGGATAATTGGGAAAATCAGGAGTAGATTTTTGATGCATAGCCTTTATGATTGTGTGTGCGTTTTGTGTGCACACATAAATTTAAAGAAAAGTGGTTATATCCTATCCACTCTATTATCCAAACTTTTATTCCATATATGAACTTTCACTCATGAGAAGTTAAATGATTCGCTGTATTACCTACCTAGTTAACAGCTAATTGAGGTCAGCTGACTCTGAGACAAACACTAGGAAAAGGCAGATATGGTAGATAGAGGTAACCAATGTTGATATCATGGTATTTTTCTACTCTTAAATTATTTTTTTCTTTATCTAAAAAGAAAACTCCATTTCTTACAGATTTTGACTACTGGGATTATGTTGTTCCTGAACCCAACCTCAACGAGGTAATATTTGAGGAATCAACTTGCCAGAATTTGGTTAAAATGCTGGAGAACTGCCTGTCCGAATCAAAGCAAACCAAACTTGGTTGCTCAAAGGTCCTTGTCCCAGAGAAACTGACCCAGAGAATTGCTCAAGATGTCCTACGGCTTTCCTCAACGGAGCCCTGTGGCTTGCGAGGTTGTGTTATGCACGTGAACTTGGAAATTGAAAATGTATGTAAAAAGCTGGATAGGATTGTGTGTGATTCTAGTGTGGTGCCTACTTTTGAGCTTACACTTGTGTTTAAGCAGGAGAACTGCTCATGGACTAGATTCAGGGACTTCTTTAGTAGAGGTCGCTTCTCCTCTGGTTTCAGGAGAACTCTGATCCTCAGCTCAGGATTTCGACTTGTTAAGAAAAAACTTTACTCACTGATTGGAACAACAGTCATTGAAGGGTCCTAAAAAGGGAACATTTATAAAGGTTATTTCATGATTGGGTAGTGAAACTATTCAGCTAGTCAGCTAAAGTCATTTATAGTTTGCCCCACCTACCCTCAATAAGAAACCCCAAATGTAGTCCATTTTCTTTGTGTGTTTCACATTCATAGCAACTGCAGCTGACAGGCTGATTTTCTGGCCTTTGGAGAAATGATCCAAAATAGTGTATATTTTCTTCATATATCACATTTTTGTAGAGAATTGAATGAGATGGAATAGGTAAGCAGAAGTCCATTTGAGTGGTATATTTGATTCCATAATTTTGTTTCAGGTAGGCTTGCTAATAGACTATATAAACCAGATTTGCCTAGTTTGATTTTCAGATGGCTTTTTTTTTCTGTAAGTTTTCAGAGTGATTCTTTAAATCACACAATCTTACTAAGTGACACTTAGTCTATCAAAACTTCCAGAAGCCTACACCACCAGCTCCTGACTCAAATTTGAATGGTTCTTAGACAGGAGGGTAGGATTAAGTAGGTGAGTTTAATTAAAGCTTAACCCTAGGTATGAGTGAATGAGAAATATTATGGCTGTAATGGAACTGTTTCTTGGTGACTTCCTCACGCTAATGTTTTAAAGAGGCGACAAAAGCTTGTGCTGCCATTTCAGTAACCACGGTGTTGTTTTGGATGCTTTTATAAGCTCAGTTTCCCTTGTTCTTAAGTGTTAAATATTGTTTTTAAACTAGAAAAATGCAAAATATTGAACTGATATTTTTGTGTGTAGTTGATTACTTTTCCATTGAGTGAATGATGAATGCCTATGAGAACAGGAAATTAGTTCTGAGATGTAGTCCCTCTTTGATTTATTTAGTAATCTGTCTTCTTTTCAGCATTACACACGCTTAATCTCAGATGAACCATTTCACCATGTCCGTGTTATGTCATCTCTGGGCTTTTCTGGGAATTGAGGTATCTCTCCTTAACCCCAATTTTCAAGGGCAGTAGCCGTATACTACCACTTTGAATTATCGAAACGGGTCCATTTATAAAGTCTGCATTGGCTATGGAGATATGGTTTATGGTACAGCCTAGAGAATGAAACTCACAGCCCAGATAACCATGCACATACCCGGATTTCTTCCACCTTGGATACCTCTCACGAGGGAATAATAAAGGCCTTATTTTTTGTCTTATTCTGACTAAGTAGATCATTATCTCTTTCCTTTTTTATGTTAATGAGATAATTTAGCCTCTACCCAACAATGTTCAATTCAGGCAAGGCTTTCATATCCTTGCTGTGGGTCATGGATAAGGAGCTTATTCAGGTTTCCTGCCCTAGCTATTAGCTCCACTTCACATGCTGGAGACTGGTGTCAGGGACAGATGTATCATCCCGGTGTTACTCAAAAGCAGGTGTGATCCTGTTACTGATACTATAAGTGACCTAAAATGTCACTGTTTAAATTAGCAAGTGTTTTAACAAACTAAACTCTTCAAATGCTTGGAAAGATACTACAAAGCCAATGTTTACAGAATTAGGCCAAGATAAATCAATGTTGTTCTGCATGTCTATTATTAGGCTCCAAAGGTTCACTGTGTTTCTGCTGCTGTCCTGGAGTTGTCACTACTGACTGGGCAATGCTTCTTGGGCATGGATATAGAACTGTTGTCCTTTTTCCACTAACAGTTATCTTTGACTCTCTTGCCTGTTATGCTTACAAAATGGTGATGGCTTTTGGAGGCTGTTAAATTAATATTCCTGTTAAAGGAAATTAAAGTTTGTCTATTTTTGACAATAAAGCATTATATATATTTTTAATTCTCCTGTCCTCTTTTTTTTTTCTTTCCCTTACTACTTGAGGCAGTGGTCACAGGATCAGGGCAGCAATTACAGGGGCAGTAAGTAGCGATGACTCATTCCCAAGAAACCTTATATCAGAATTCCTTACGGTCCTGATGGGAGTGGGTTGTGCCTTCATCTCATTTAGCAAAATTGGGGTTAACAAGGAATGCAGCTAATTTGCCTGCTAGTAAAAATAGCCCACCAATTCTGCACCTGCGTAGCCTAACCCTATCTTAATGGGAGTGGACTGAAAGGGAGCACATGCTAGGCTAGCGTTGGTACCTTCCATCTAGACACCCAGGGTGGGCAAATGTAGGCAAACCTTCCCTTCCAAAGCTGGAAGACTTGGGGTGTAAATGAAGAGAAGGAATAGTAGATCTAGGTAAAGGAATGAATAAATGGGTTATATAAAGAGGAAAATCCAATATTATATTATCACCTCAAAAGAGGCTCAGAGCGGCTGGGCGCGGTGGCTCAAGCCTGTAATCCCAGCACTTTGGGAGGACGAGGCGGGTGGATCACGAGGTCAAGAGATCGAGACCATCCTGGTCAACATGGTGAAACCCCGTCTCTACTAAAAATACAACACATTGGCTGTGCATGGTGGCACGTGCCTGTAATCCCAGCCACGCAGGAGGTTGAGGCAGGAGAATTGCCTGAACCCGGGAGGCGGAGGTTGCGGTGAGCCGAGATCCCGCCATTGCACTCCAGCCTGGGTAACAAGAGTGAAACTCTGTCTCAAAAAAAAAAAAAAAAGAGGCTCAGAGCAAGTAATGATGATGTCTTCCAGCTCAATTATAACAGATGTCTGAAAAGGTGAAGCTATGTTTGTGGAGACTACTTCTTTTGCAAATGGAAGTCTGCAAGCCTGAGTGACCTCCTTCTGGGAGACATATTTATACTATACGACAAACTTGATTGATGATTCAGTGAGATTCGAGGAGTGTTGCAGTATCTTTTAAATTGTATATCCTTTTGATGTAAGGGATCCTCATTGGAAGGTTAGGGTGCTCTTCAAATACATATTGTGAAATATACATTTAGTCTTAGTCCCTGTTTCCTGGTATAGAACTCTTGAACTACTTAGATTCTTCAAAGTGGTAAGTGCCTTTTGTATGCTAATGATTGACTGATGGCTGGAAATCCCCGGGTAGCCTCAGGATTCTTGGTCCTTGGTCCAAGGGGCTTGGTAACCAAAAAGACCAAGACTGTATTAGGGTGTTGAGACTTTTAGCCCCACCAAACCCTCACCTCCACCTGGAAGGAGAGAGGAGCTGAAGATTAAGCCAATGGTTTAACCAGTCTACATAATTCTACATAATGAAGCTCCCATAAAAACCCAAAAGGACTGTGTTCAAACACCTCTGGATAAGTGAACACTTGGAGGTTCCTGGAGAATGGTGGGCCTGGAGAGGACATGGAATCTCTTGCCACTTCCCACATTCCTTGGCCTATGCATTTCTTCATAGGCGTTCATCAGCTTCTTTTCTATTAGTCTTTATAATAAACCAGTTAACATAAGTGCTTCCCTGAGTTCTGTGAGCTGCTCTAGCCAATTAATCTAATCCCAGGAGGGGGTCATAGGAACCCTAATTTATAGCAGGCAGGTAAAGCAAGCTAGGGCATGAAGTTGGCATTGGAAGTTGGGGGAGGGGGACAGTCTTATTTGAGGCTGTCTCCAGGTAGTGTCAGAATGGAGTTGAATTAGAGGATAGTCAGCTGGTGTCAGATGCAGAATTGATTGCTTGCCTGGTGTGTGAGGAAAACCCACACACATTTGGTCACAAAAGGCTTCTGTGTTCATTTTTGAGTGAGAGGGTATAGGAGAAACCAAGTTTGATTATTCCCCCCCTCAATATTCTCATAATGGGTAAAGGATGTTGTTTTTAATAACTGGTACAATAATGACCTTTCACAGGAAAAAAATAAGTTGAATGCACATACATTGAGCATAAAAATCAATTTCTGGTTGATTGAGAAATTAAATATGAAAGGGAAACTTAGAAGACAGAATTTTCATAATTTTGAAGTAGAGGGAAGAATTCTTAAATAAGAGGACAAGATGCACTGAAACATTTCTTTATCAAATAATCCTATAAGGAAGACAAAATTAAAACTCAGGAACTGGAAAAAAAAGGTATTTTCAACACATATAACTGAAAAATGGTTTGTAACCAGGCTACATCAAGAATTCTTGCAAAGCAATAAGAAGAACACAAACCAACCCCCAAAAATATGTGGTCAAAAGCCTGAATAGGCACCATGTGGAAAACGAAACCAATCTGACTGATAAATATATGAAAATATCTTCAATCTAATTAGTAATCAGAGAAATTCAAATAAAAAGCCATAATAAAATATCAATATAGACATCCACATTATTTTTAAAAAATTGATAATTCCAAAAGCTGGTGAGGATGCACACAAAAAAATCACATCAACAAGTCAATATATATATGTGGCATTATTTTATAAAATTAATAAGTATATTTTGTGAACCAGCATATTAGTGTTCTTCAAACTTTTGTTTTTTTTTTTGAGAGAGAGAGGGTCTTGCTCTGTCACACAGGCTGGAGCACAGCAGCATGATCACAGCTTACCATAGCCTCTATTTTCCAGGCTCAGACAACCCTCCCACCTGAGCCTGCCAAGTATCTGAGACCACAGGCGTCCACTACCATGCCCAGCCAATTTTTTTATTTTTTGTAGAGATGGGGTCTACCCTATGTTGCCCAAACTGGTCTTATACTGCTGAGCTCAAGTGAATCCTCCCACTTTGACTTTCCGAAGTGGTGGTATTACAGGTGTGAGCCGCTGTGCCCTGCCTCTCCAGTTTTTAAAACTTTCATTCAAATTACTTATCCTAAGTTTAAAAAATTGCAAATGATGTAAAGTCCAGAATGTGAGAAATACTGGCCTTTTAAAATAAAACTATCACATCGTCTTTTAAGTATTTCCAATAGAATGTAAGTAGCATAGTAATTTGACATTCAACAACATCTATTTAGAAAACATTAAAATAGAGTCTTCAACAGAATTAAATGTTTTCAGTGATACTTTTCTTTATCCCTGTCCCTTTTCAAAGTCTACATTTTATACTGAGTTTTTCTTTAATGTAAAATCTTTTAAATTTAAAAGTCCTTTATTATTTCTTCCCTATAAACAATTATTATAAATTGAAATCCGATTTTTTTAGATTTTCTGTGACTGTGAGTCTTCAAATGTCAATTTTTGAGTGAGTTAACTTTGCAAATAGTAATAATACACAATGGCCAAAATAACATGTTTTCCAAATTTTTGAATACTGTTAAACATAATAATACTAAGTTATTTCTTAATGAGATGACCTTTTAATTAATTAATTTGTGGTTTAATTTTTTTTTTTGCTAGAATTGAGAGTTTAGCATTATTTCTTTTCTTCCTTCTCTCTCTCTCTCAATGTTTCACTCTCTGATTCAGGCTGGAGTACAGTGGTGCAATCCTAGCCCACTGCACCCTCAGACTCCTGAGCACAAGCATTCCTCCCACCTCAGCCTCCCGAGTAGCTAGAACTACAAGGGCACCACACCCAGCTCACTTTTTAATCTTTTGTAGAGATAAGGTCTTGCTATGTCACCCAGGCTGGCCTCAAACTTCTGGCATCAAGTGATCCTCCTGCGTCAGCCTCTCAAAGTCCTGAATTCTTTCAAAGAATTCTTTCAAAGCAATAAGGAAATCACAAACATCCCCCAAAAAATATATGTTCAAAAGCCTAAGCCACCATGTCTGACCATCTATTTCTTGTTTCTGTAGATGTAAGCTCTGAGAAAATCTATTCACATCAATAAGATGGGAATGTAGGAGATTTGGCTATCTATCACTCAATCTTTGAACTACTTTCAAGGTATATACTCAAATCACATAAAAATACATCACTAAAAAATTATTTTAAATGATTAGTCTGCACATAATTTAATCAGGTTTTCTTTCAATATTGTTGAAACAAAAAAAACTGAAACCACCTGACTCACAAAATTACTTGTTACCTAAGCATATTAGTTTGCTAGGGCTACAGTAACAAAGTACCAAAGACTAGAGAGTGTAAACAAGAAAAATATATTGTCTCACAGTTCTGGAGCCTAGAAGTCCAAGAGAAAGGTATCAGAAGGATTGGCTTCTTCTGAGGCCTCTCTTTTAAGCTTGTAGGTGAAGTCATCTTTTCTCTGTATTTTCACATTGTCTTTCTCTGTGTTCATGTCTATGTCCTAATCTCCTCTTCTTATAAGGACACCAGTCCTAGGGGTCTACCCTAGAGGCCTCATTTTAACTTAATTACCTGTCTAAAGACCCTATCTCCAAATGCAGTCACATGCTGAGGTACTGGGGGTTAGAACCTAAGAATTTGGGGTTAACATGATTCAGCCATAAAGCCAAGCATTCAAATAATACTCAACACTCTTAATACTATCCTATAGCAATATTTCTTTTTTTTTTTTTTTTTTTTTTTTTTTTTTTTTTTATTTTTTTTTTCTCCCCCTGCTATCCCCCCCCAGCTCCCCACCCTCCATCGTCCCTCCCCTATTTCCCCCCAACTGACCCCAGGGAGCAATATTTCAAACTGTCCCTTTCTTTAACACTCTAGAAGCTTTTACACCCTGGAATAAAGTATTATAGTAAGATTGACCAAAAGTGAGAGAAAGTAATGTCTTTTGTTAAGTGAAGGAAGAAGATAAAACGCAAATTTAAAATCAGGACCTGTGCCTCTGACAAAGCCTTAGAGAGATCAGTTTTAGAAAAGAGCATATATAGAAGCAAAAGTCAATTTCTAAACCTTTTGCTTCTATATATTTAGAAATAAAACTATTTGCACCCTACATATCCACATATCACACGGAAAATATTTGTATATCCTTATATGTATATCCCTGTTTCAAGACTACTGCCCTTCATTCTTGCCCTAATGCACTAGGAGACTCACAGCAGTTCCGCAACACAACTGTCTGAAAGAGCTGTGGAATGGGTACATGAATTGTTGGTATCGTCATCAATGGAAGGCTGGTCAGCAATGAAAATGGACTTTAAATTACACATGAACTTGGTCTGGGTACAGTGATATTTACAACTAATGGATTACAACCAGTTACAGATTTCTTTTTTTGTTGTTGTTTTTGAGACAGGGTCTTACTTCCATTGCCCAGGCTGAAGTGCAATGTCTAGATCATGACTCATTGCACCCTAGACATCTCCAGCTCAGGTGATCCTCCCACCTCACCCTCCTGATTAGCTGGGACTACAGGCATGTGCCACCACGCCTGGCTAATTTTTTTAAATATTTCTTTTAGAGATGGAGTTTCACCACGTTGCCCAGGCTGCTCTCGAATTCTTGGGCTCAAGCAATCCGCCTGCTTTGGCCACCCTAAGTGCTGGGATTACAAGTGTGAGCCACTGTGCCTGACCGATATTTTTTTTGTTACTTCTCTACTCCTACTGCTTCAGTTGATTAGCCTTTAAAAATAAAATAAATTTTAATTTAATTTAAAAAATTAATACAAATAATAAATTACAAATGATCTGGACAGATCTTTGGAATATATTATAAATACAAAAAGAAAGTCCCAAATGAACAAATAGACCATTTTTCTGTTTATGTAATGATCAAAGACATAAAACATTAAAATTTTTAGGGATGCAAATATATATGATTTATCCATTAAAAAGTCTGGGTATTTGTAACAAATTTTAGAAGAATGAATATGTCTAAAGAGAGAGAAAAGTAAGTGGGAATAATAAGAGGTTCACAGAAAACATCAAAGGGTAATACTACTGATCGTTTCCTTAAATTTGGAGGTAGGCATAAATGTTATTAAATTGTAACTCTTTATGTTTTACATGTATTTGATAAATCTCTTTTTGTACTTAATAGTTAATAAAACATTTACAAATGTTTAAAAGCAATTTTAAAAGTTAAATAAAATTCTAAGGGAAAATAAAATTATCTGTATCTCTACCTAAGAATTTTCTGCCATTCATGGTGGCCCATGCCTGTAATGTAAGCACTTTGGGAAGCTGAGGCACAAGGTTCACTTAAAGCCAGGAGTTCAACACCAGCCCAAGCAATAAAGTGAGACCCCTGTTTCTACAAAAAGTTTTAAAATTAGCTGAGTGCACTAGCCTGCCCCTATATGTAATAACAAATATTGTTATTACATAACAAATATTGTTATTACATAACAAATATTTGTTAACAATTTACAAATACAAAAAGGATACTTCTTTATTCTATCCAAACATGCTGAAGGAAAAGCAAAGACAGACGGTTTGATTCATATAAACCAAATTATAGTTCAAGTGTGGCTTCGTTGAGAAAGAAGTTTTCTAAATCTGTTTCAAGACAAAACTCCAGACCAAAGCCATTTGAAGGGAATATAGAAGAGCATTTTGCAGTATCCTATCAGCAATAGCATGAAGACACTGAGTCAACTGTTACTGTGTTTCAGAGAATCTTCTGGGTAGCTACTACATAATCCAAAGTGAATTTTCTGTCGCAGACACTGTAAAGTCTGAAGGAAGTACCAGCAGCATCAGGACAGAACAGTTTAGCATGAGGGAAGTGAATCTAGTGTCAAAGAACTCCCAAGGATCTAAAATTAACCCAACTTTTAAGGTAACATATTAGCCTGCCACAGTTTCATAGATACTTGTAGAAAACACAGGACTTCCAGAATTTTACTACTCATGCATAGCCAGCAGCATGGACATCAGCATATTTGCATCAGTCCACTGTTGCCCTTAAGTCCCACAGGAATAGGAAGGTTAGGCCCAGGTGGATGCCTATGGGTTACATTATAGGAGAAGAACTCCAACCTTAGAGAACCCAAGGGTATGCCTGCCCTTTGCTTCAGACACTGTCTTCCACAGTTATCCACTATAAAAATATCTTTGAAAAGATAGTCTAAAACTAAAGGCAATCACTGCCTCTCTTGTAAAAGAAGCAGAAATATGAGAGAACCACAGAGAATTGTCTCCCACAGCCAGTGTTAAGAAGTGGGCCTGTATTAGTTCTTACAAAGCAAGCTTTATTATTATTTTTTTAAATATATGTCTTAAGTTCTGAGCACAGATGTCTTAATCATATTTTACACTGCTTCCTCTATTGTCTTTTTATAATCTTAACAAACATTATTAGAGATAAAGTGAATAGCAACATAATAATTATAGTTTTCCTGGAAAATATAATAGTCCTGAACTTGTATGTTGTAGTAGTCATTGGACTTTCCCCAAATATTCTGCTGCTGCTTCTAGAGATGGGATATAATTATATTTCTCTACCACTAACCCCCCCTGAAATTAGCTATGGTCATCTGAAATGCTTTTACCAAAGAAGTGTGACCAGAAATGACAAGAGGGCACATCTGTCAGTCTGAGTCACTGAGGAAAAAAAATTAATCCAGTTCTTTCACTGCTGACTCAAATTAGAGCTTTGGATAACAAAGAAATAAGCCTTCTGTTAAGCCACTGAATTTTGGGAGATTTTTGATATTGCAGCATAATCTGATCTAGCCTGATTAACACCTATATACCGAATAATATGGCCTCAAAATATTAACTGCAAATTTGCAAAATTGGAAAGTAGATTGAGCAACTTACAATCATATAGACCATACTAATACACATCTCTCAATAACTGAGAAATCAATCAAAAAGAGAATTAAAGAAGTGAAATATGTGAATGACACCCTAAGTATTAGTTTTATGCATCATATTTAATGACCACACATAGAACTATAAGCCTCACTTAGTAAGCACACATTACTTCCATGTATACATAAAAAGTTTACAAAAATTTAAATTTTATAATACGAAGCAAACCTTAAATTAACAAAGACTGTTCTGTGCAATAAATTATAAAAATCTAAAAACCAGCCACAAGACCCTCATACAGTTAGAAATTTAACTACAGATATGCTTCTAAAGAATTATGGGTCAAAAAAATAAAAAGAAAAAGAATTCATGGGTCAAAAAGGATAGTCAGAATAAACTTGGAATTTAACGAGAATGAAACTGTTACATAGCAAAACATATAGTATGCAGATAAGACAGTGTTCTTTGGTGAGCTGGTCTATGCATACCTGTCCCCGCAGGTCCAAGGAGGCTGAGAGGCTGAAGAAAGAAGCTGATAAATCTAGTTTCTAAGAAACATGTAACAGAGACTTACAACAGAAGCCATGTCTAGTGCAGCCACCATAAGATGAGATGGTGAATCCCCATGTTAATACCCCCCAGAACCAGGGTTTATATGCCTTAGGGAATTTGCCTGTGGGCCAGATTTATGACTGGTATCTGCTTACAATAATATTTATTGTACACAGTAAATAAAGTAGAAACCTTAGAGGCATTTCCAGAAGAAAGAGGCTGACGAAAGTATTACATAGCCAAACATACGGTATACAGTTAAAGCAGTTGTTCCTTGGTAAGTAGGTCTATGCATGTCTGTCCCCAAAGCTCAAGCTGAGAGGCTGAAGAAAGAGGCTGATAAATTTAGTACAGGGGTTAATCAGCAGTCAACATGGCAGATTCACATCCAAGATGGAGTCACTTTAGTCTCCACAGCAATACATGAAAAGAAATGTATAGCCTTAAATCCTTGTATGAGAAAAGAAAAAAGATAAAATCAATGAACTAAATGGCCAATTAAAGATGTTAGAAAAAGAAATAGAGAAGCCTCAAAACCTAGAAAGAAGAAAATGGTAAGGATATGAGCAGAAATTGATGACTTAGAAAATATAGAGAGGATCACAAAAATAAAGTCCAATTTTTTTGAAAACACTGTTAATAACATTCACAAACTCTATGAAAATGAACAAGAAAATAACGGAAAGCATCTATCAGCAGCTATAGGAATGAAAATGAGGATAGACAGACAGATACTATAAATAATATAAGAAAAATGGAAGTACATTCTCCAACATAACTAAATCTCTATATTGTATTTACTGAAAAAAAGAGGAAAAATGATTAGTATAGTATAACATGTTATTTATAGATCCATGTATACATATAGTAACATTGTAAAGCATAAATGTAAAAAATTAAAACCAAATTCAGTGTAATAATTACCCCCAGAGAAAGCATGGCATGAGATCTGAAAACTCAGTGAAGGAATATCTCTAATCTGGTATGCAGTTATTTTCTCGTTGTCTATATTTTTCTATGTGCTTGAATATTTTACAGTATTTTTAAAAGGGCTAGTTATTCACAAGGGGATTGATTCAAGGGATAGAGTTGTGTATAGAAAAAAGTGTGGCAACAGAAAAAGGTTTGAAATTACTCTGAGCAACTTGAAGGCAGAGACTTGGATTTTTATCTTTGTCAATGTTTAGTAATTTCTTTGTTAAACAGATTAGTAAGAGATGAATATGGCCTGGATGACACACTAAGAAATGTATAGTCAGTTACATAGTGAGATGCCACACTAAGAAATGTATAGTCAGTTACACAGTCAACTATGTAAGCTATTACAACATAGAATTTTGGGTAAATCTATCAGACAATATTGTATATAGTAATTTAATAGCATTAAAGACCCAAGAGGCAGGAGGTCAGAGAAAAACCTATTGAATAGCCTAGGTAAGAGGGAAGACTTGTCTAAATTAGAATAGAAACATTCTATGTTAAATAATAATAATGATAATAATAATTAGTTCAAGGGTCATTACAAGGAAAAATGAACAGACTTTGGCATATGAATCTAAGGAAGAAAAAAAGGAGAGTATCAGTAAATTTCTGGTATTCAGGCTTTTCTGCTGCTTGTTTAATGTAGAAGACAATATTGTCACCACAATAGGCAATGAGAGCATTTACAGAAGCTTAAACAAGATAGCAACCACACATCTTACATCTAGCATTATTTCCATTTAATAACTGCCTTAAGTAGGATTCCCAGGAAACAGACCCTGAGATGGAGATTTGCAGGCAGGAAGTTAAAGCCCTTCCAGTCAACACCACTGGAAGAGAAGGAAGTCAGATTGAGCAGAAGAAATGGTTGAATAGTTGATATAATCTCAAAAAATTTAACAAAGGCTCTTAACTGATGTCTCAGGCACCTTTAGAGTTAGGATGCCCTTTAGAGTTAATTACCCTGCAGCAAGAAGGTTTGACCTCTGTCCTCTCCCCCATTAATTAGACACTGGAACCACAAGGTAGGGGTGTATGCCTTTGGACAAGGCAGCTCCCTTCAGTGGAAAGCAATTCCTAAGGTGTTGGTTTGCCTGTGAGCAGTCAGTTACCAGCACTTCAGCAGGGGTTATGCTTGCTCCAGACATGAAGACGGAACCTGGGTGACACATCACAATGTCCACCCTAGTCCCCTGCTTATGCCATTTGGATCCACTCATCTTATAAAATAAGTTCTGGGACCAGCTTTTCCAGGATTCTAACTGGTCTATTTTACTGGGAAAATGAACAGAGAAAGCTTAATGGGACCAACTATAGCTCTCCCATATCATAGCAGTAACTCAGGGGTCATTATGATGCTTTTTAAGTTTCAGGTTATCAAATGTCAACACAGACCCTGTATTATCAAGGGTTCTTAGAAAACAAAACCAGCTGACAAGGGGTATAGGGGTGTGTGTGTGTGTGTGTGTGTGTGTGTGTATCTGTGTGTGTGTGTGTGTTTGTAGCGTTAAAAGAAAAAGCTTAGATAAATTTAACAAAGTTTAATTGAACAAAGAACAAATTAGCAAATCAGGCAGCTCTCAAACCAGACTTCAGCCTTGTGGTCAAAGATGACTTATGGATAGAAAAAAGAAAGCGACATAGAGAAAATGGAAGGGAAGTACAGAAACAGCCAGATTGGTTACAGCCTGGCATTTGCTTTATTTGAATATAATTTGAACAACTGGCTGCCTTTGATGGACCAAAACTTGGTGATTAGTAGTAGAGTAGATTACAGCCTGTTTACACATCCAAGTAACTTACAGTTTACTATGTATGGAGAAACCTTCGGGCCGAATTTAAACTATGTAAGAAAGCAGCTTTTGGCTAAACTTAATTTAACAGGAGTTTGCTGGGAGAATTTCTTTTTGCCTGGTGAAGGTCAGTTCATTCTATTTAGGCTTTCTACTGATTGGATAAGGCCCACCCATATTATGAAGGGTAATCTGCTTACTCAGAGTCTAACAGTTGAAATGTTAATCCCATGTTAAAAAAAAAAAAAAAAAAAAAAAAACCTCCCCAGAAATATTCAAAATAAGGTTTGACCAAAGATCTAGTCACCATGGCCCCGCCAAATTGACACGTAATTGTCATAGACTCCATGTCCAAAAGAATTTGAAATTATGCATTCTCCATTTCTACTGTACAGCAACCCAGACAAATGGCTATAGGTCACTTTTGAGAAGAACAAGGAGCATGATTATTGTATACACTTGCCATGGGATTGCTGAATTTTTTCCTCCAAATGTTCATCCTCCCCTTTAGTATAGGCACGCCTCATTTTATTACACTCCTGTTTATTGAGCTTTGCAGATATTGCATGTTTTACAAATTGAAGGTTAGTGGAAACCTCGTGTCAAGCAAGTCTATCAGTACCATTTTCCCAACAGCTTGCGCTCACTCGTGTCTGTGTCACATTTCGGTAATTCTCACAATACTTTGAGCTTTTTCATTATTTTATTTGTTATGGTGATCTGTGACCAGTGGTCTTTAATCTTACTATTGTAATTTTTTGGGAGCACCACAAACCACATCCATATAAGACAGCAAACTTAATCGATAAAGGTTGTGTGTATCCCGACTGCTCCTCCAACCAGCCTTTCCCCCATCTCTCTCCCTCTCCTCAGGACCTCTTGTTTCCTGAGACACAATGATATTAAAATTAGGCCAATTAATAACTCTGCAATGGCTTCTACGTGTTCAAGTGGAAGGAAGAGTCATATATTTCTCACTTCAAATCAAAACCAGAAATGATTAAGCTTAGTGAAGAAGGCATGTCGCAAAAGCCAAGGCAGACCAGAAAGTAGACCTCTTGTCTCAAACAGTTAGCTAAGTTGTGAAAGCAAAGAAAATTTCTTGAAGGAAATTAAAAGTGCTGCTCCTGAACACACGAATCATAAGAAATCCAAACAGCCTAATTGCTAATGGGTAGAACGTTTCAGAGGTCTAAATAGAAGATCAAACCAGCCTAACATTCCCTTAAGCCAAAACCTAATCTGGAGCAAGACCCTAACTCTCATCAGTTCTATAAAGGCTGAGAGAGGTAAGAACGCTGCAGAAGAAAAGTTGGAAGCCAGCAGAGTTAGTTCATTAGGTTTAATGGAAGAAGCTAAAAGTGCAAGGTAAAGCAACAAATGCTGATATAGAAACTGCAGCAAGTTATGCAGGAGATCTAGCTAAGGTCATTGAAGAAGGTTCTTCCTCTCAACAACAGATTTTCAATGGAAAACAAATAGCCTTTTATTGGGAGAAGATACCATCTAGGACTTTCATAGCTAGAGAGGAGAAACCAATGCCAAACTTCAAAGAGCAGATTCACTCTCTTATTAAAGACTAATGCAGCTGGTGACTTCAAGTTAAAGCCAGTGCTCATTTACCTTTCCAAAAATCTTAGGATTCTTAAGGAAGATGCTCAGTCTACTCTGCCTGTGCTCCATAAATGAAACAACAAAGCCTGGATGACAGCACATCTTTTTACAGGATGGCTTACTGAATATTTTAAAACCCCTGTTGAAACTACTGCTCATAAAACAAAAACAGGTGTGGTGGCTCTCATCCGTAATCCTAGCACTTTTGGAGGCCAAGGCGGATCACTTTAGGTCAGGAGTTTGAGACCAGCCTGGCCAACATGGTGAAACTCTGTCTCTACTAAAAATAAAAAAATTAGCCAGGTGTGGTAGTGGGCACCTGTAATCTCACCTATTCTGGCGAATGAGGCAGGAGAATCACTTGAACCCAGGAGGCAGAGGTTGCAGTGAGCTGAGATTAGGCCACTGCACTCCAGCCTGGGTGACAGAGTGAGGCTCCATCTCAAGGACAAAAACAACACAAAACAAAATAAAAACAAACGCACCAAAAAAAAAAAAAAGATTTTTTTTCCACACATTACTGTTTATTGACAATACCCTTAGTTACCCAAGAGCTCTGATGGAGATGTACAAGGAAATTACTGTTGTTTTCATGCCTGCTAACACAGCATCCATTCTGCAGCCCATGGATCAAAGAGCAGTTTCAGCTTTCAAGTTGCATTATTTTAATAATACATTTTATAAAGTTATAGCTGCTATAGATGGTAATTCCTCTGATAAACCTGAGTGTAAATTTAAATCATCTGGAAAGGATTCATCATTCTAGGTGCCATTAAGAGCATTATAATTTATGGGAGGAAACCAAAATATCAATATTAACAGGAGTTTGGAAGTTTATTTCAATCCTTATGGATAACTTCGAGGGAGTCAAGATTTCAGTGGAGAAGTTACTGCAGCTGTGGTAAAATTAGAAGTGCAGCCTAAAGATAGGCTGGATCACTGTAATAAAACTTGAACAGATGAGGCATAGCTTCTTATGGATGAGGAAAGAGTGGTTTCTTGAGATGGAATCTACTCCTGGTGAAGATGCTGTGAACATTGTTGAAATGACAACAAAGGATTTAGACTATTCCATAAACATAGTTGAAAAACAATGGCAGTGTTTGAGAGGATTGACTTCAATTTGGAAAGAAGTTCTACTAAGGTCCAAATGCTGTGAAACAGCATCGCATGCTACAGAAAATCCTTCTGTGAAAGGAGGAATCAGTTGATGTGGCAAACTTCATTGTTTTATTTTGAGAAATTGCCACAGCCATGCCAACCTTTAGCAACCACCACCCTGGTCAGTCAGTAGCTACCAACAATGAGGCAAGACCCGCCTCCACCAGCACAAAGATTACGACTCCCTGAAGGTTCCAATGATCATTAGCATTTTAGCAATAAAGTATTTTCAAATTAAAGTGTGTACATTTTTAGACACAATACTATCACACACTTAATAGACTGCACTGTAGTGCAAACATATCTTTCGTGTGCACTGAGAAACTAAAACGTTTCTGAGACTCTCTTTATTGCAATATTTGCTTTATTGTGGTAGTCTGGAATGATATCCACAATATCAACAAAATATGCTTGTATATAGGTTATATTCTAAATATTGACTGAATTCTGGAAACTGGATGGAAAACTGTGACTTTTTATTAGAATGGCTGCCTCCAAGGAGGGACGTGACTTTGGGTGAGGGCACTAACTGCAGAAGGTCTCAGCTGAAAGTTGTCAGCCACCAAAACATCCAGCATCTGGTAGATGAGTGTCCCAGACCCGTATGGCACACAGTGGCATCCATTACAACTGCCACTCCTTTTAAGGTGAATATAGACAGGTAGAAATTAGAAATGAATGTCTGTTTGAAGTGATGGGAAGGAGATATATTTGCAACATTTTAAATTCCAAATTATTAGTGCCCTTGTTGGTCTTAGCTCTGCATCAGTCTCATTTGGGTAACTTACATCACAGTGTTCTCAGGTTTGTGTGGAATAATTCTGACATATCAAACATAAATAACTAGCATAGCACGTATCTATAAATAAAGGAAGTGTTTCCCAGTGAAAAAAGCTTTGCTAGGGTCTCATGTATTTGTAGAAGGTAGAGAGGACAGTCAGAAAGTTTTGACCTGACTCCCTGCAAATGACGTAAGGATAACTTCCTAAATGGCAGTACCAGTTCTCCAAACTTTTGTATGCCCAAACTCTCCACTTATGGTCTTAGGTGTAATGAAAAACAACAGACTATGAGAAAACTGATTTTTAGTAATCAGTTCTACAAATGTTAAGGGTCCCAGTTGAAGTAGAAGCCCAAAATAACATATTATTGAGTATAGCACCACACCAGATGGCCTCTCCCAGATCGTGTGGGGGTGAAAAACACTTTATTTGCCTGAGTCACAAAATTACTGGTGTGCGCCATGGGAGCCAAAGTCCAAGGCTGTTCTTGATTGAAAGCCCTGAAAAGTATTGCTTTAGTTTTTCATAGTAATCAACTCATATGGCTGCACATTCAAATTCTTTCATCTAGCAATGTTTAAATCATTGCAAGGAGTGGAATTTTATTAATTTAAAAATGATTTCTTTTTGCTTATTGACTGGTGTATGTTGTGTTTCTCCTTAATAAGCAGAGGAAGTAACAGTAAATCCAGTTGAATGCTGATATAAACTGTGGGGTTTCTGGGCTCAGAGGTGTAAGCAGAAGAGCAATGAACAAGGTTGTTACGGAAAAAAAGTATTTCTGGAATTCAAGCATTGCCATTATGAGTTGGTTTATCTTTATTACTCTGAGTATCCAGAGTATTACAACAAATTACACAGTTTACAACAAAACTTTTATGATAGTCTTGTAATGTGCCTTTTCTATACTTTAATTCAAGTGGAAAAATAAACAAAACAAAGTTTCCTCTTTAAAAAATTCAGGACTAGACCAAGAGAGCAAGGAAAAAATGTGAAAGAAAACAAACAAACAAAAGCTACCTCTTCAAGGTGCCTTTCTGTGCAGTGACATTTAAAGCTTCCATTCATAAGCACTTTTCCCCCATCGCCTTTTTTTATTTTACTTCTCATCTGAACCGTATCTTCGCAAGATTTGCACTTATTTGTAAGGAAGTTTAAAAACTCATGTATCCTGTCTAAATCATTTAAATGAATGCTTTTGTTATTTTGTAATATTTTATAATATACTATAGGAAATGTGAGCCACTCCTTTACATTCGCTATTTAGATTCAATGTTATCATGAGTAAATAAAATTAAGACTGTGAAGACCTGCCTTAGAAAGGACCGCTGCAAATAAAACCAGGCAGAGTGGAGCCTCCTTGTACAGATCAGGACAATTTAGATCATAAAGTGGTAGAGCTGAAACTAATTAATAAAAACAAGGGAGGGTATTAATTGAAAGCAATACTGTGTTGATGTAAAAATAAATGTAAAAAAATTTAATGTTTAAAAAAAAGCATAACTATTCCCAGCCAAGGTAGAACAGAGTTTCTCTAATTTGTGGAAATCACCTGGGTCACATATTAACAAATTTCCAGAGCTATGCCCAGGAGATTGCGAATCGGATCTGAGGTCAGTGCTGTGTTTAACAAATCTCTCTGGGATTTGATGTGACTGGGTAAGTGAGGGAATTACCAGTGTTTCTGCTTATTCCAATACAACATTGCTAAGAAATCTTGCATTCTGCCAAACTGCACTCTAAAAATAGTAGCATTCACAGAAAAAAATAGAAAAATAAGATTAGTCACTCATAACCTGTGCAGTATTGTAACCAGAGCACTAATGAAAATAATAGCAGTCCTAATTAAACAAACACAGAGCTACAATCAGAAAGAAATGTTATAGTAGTAAATGTAGGATTTTACTATTAGAAGAAAAGGTGAAAGCTAACAACGAAAGGGTGCATATGGAGGGATCTCCTTGTTGAATCATGAAGACTAGGATTTAAAAAAAAAAAAAAGGATAGGGAGAACCCAGCAATATGCACTTTCAAGTACTGTATGGCCAAATTCATCCTACAGGAATCCCAGGAGGTGAATCAGCTCCACACAGCATCTTCTTCCTCTGAGGCTTGCTGCCTCCCACTGTGTTTATGTAATTTACATTCAGCTTTTGTGACTTGTAGGCCACTGTGGTGAAATGACTTATGACCAGACCAAATTCCATGTCATATTCACATCTCCCATTTGACAACAGCCTTTGAGGTAATGTATGGTACAGAAATACAGGTTATAGAAGTAATGGACTTAGATTGGATATGCTCATGGCCGCCAGAATTTAAGTTAAAGTAGCCTTTCTAAGAAGATATCAAATAAGGGTGAAGGGGACTGAAATGTTCGTACTTTCCAACCCAGTGACTTCCTTGCAAGCATCCCTCTGTTGCTACTGGCTCCACTGCCACTGCCCACATGGGAAACTGGTTGCCACACTTCTGGCTTATGAATTCCACACAGCCCTGTATCTTCAATGCTCTGTCCTTCAATTCAAGATCCACGATGGCCCACTTCATAAGAAGCAGCATCATTTGAACACTTGCTTTATACCAGACACTGTACTAGAATGTTGCTGGTTAATCTTCATAACCCAATAAGCAAGATATAATTTCTCCATTTTGCTGAGGGCTAAACCTCAAGGACATACTTAACTTGTTCAAAGGCTCACAGCCATTGATGAGGTTGTGGAATCCAAATGCAAACCTACGTTGGCTTGGGGTTCATAGGAGGGTCACACCAGCATGAGGCATTAAATGCTAGAAAGGCAAAGCCAGTCAGATCAAGGCAAGATTCAAATGTAGAGGGGACCAAACACAAACGGCAAGTTCTAAAGTCAGGGTAGACTGTGACTGCAGAGCCCAGAGTTCAACACTGGATGAAAACAGGAGAAAGTGAGGCTGAGCAACAATAAGCAATAAGATTTCCCTGGCCACTGCATGCACTCCCAGGAAGTTTGCCATCGTCTTTGTGGGCTGGTATTGAGGTGGTATGAAGCACACAAGCAGGCTGGCTTAGGGTCAGATGCAGGGCAGAGAGTGGATCAGCGTCTCTACCAAAGTGGATATTTTTCACAAAGCACCTTCCTTCCTATAGCTTACCCTAGGTCCCTGGACCTCCACTACCATCTGAGACTCCGGAAGATGCACAAACCCAAAGCCAAATATCTGGGTTGGAATCCCCAATTTATCACTAACTGTATAACCTTGGTAAAGTTTCTTGTCCTCAGTTCCCTCGTCTGCAAAAATAAAACTAATACCTCAGAGTCATCATGAGGATTAAATGATTTAATATACATCAAGCTCTTGGAACTGTACACAGCACAAACTTAGCAGTCTTTACTACTTGTTTCTAAGCATGACCTTTCAGGCTAATAGATACCAACCTGGTAGGGTTTGACTCTGTCCCCACCCAAATCTCATCTTGAATTGTACTCCCATAATTTCTATGTGTTGTGGGAGGGACCTGGTGGGAGATAATTGAATTGTGAGGGCAGTTTCCCCATACTGTTATAAGTGAATACTGTTATGTAGTGACTAAGTCTCATGAGATCTGATGGTTTTATCAGGGGTTTCTGCTTTTGCATCTTTCTCATTTTCTCTTGCCACTGCCATATAAGAAATACCTTTCACCTCCTGCCATGATTCTGAGGCCTCCCTAGCCATGTGGAACTGTAAGTCCAGTTAAACCTCTTTTTTCTTCCCAGTCTTAGGTATGTCTTTATCAGCAGCATGAAAACAGACTAATACATGGCCACACACACAGAGGGAATTAGCAACAGAGGATATAGTCTAAAGCTCATGAAGTCATCAAGAGGCTAAACTCTCTCCAAGTTCCCCAAACACCAGGTGTGGACACAACAGACTATTTTAGGATCCCACTCACCAAATACTTTGCAAGCCACACTTTCAAAGGTTCAAGGGCTTGGCAGGAAGGAGTCCACAGGTGGCAGACCTTTAGAACTCTCCACCTAAGGCCAGAGATTGACAGATTCTCCAACAATACACTACTCATCTTGACTTTGATTTAAGGCAATATTCTAAAATGCTTTACTAAAGTAATTGTTAGCACTCACATAGGAAAGAAGTGAAGACTAGTGAAGATCTTACATTTCTTAATATTCATTTATAACAAACTAACCTAATTTATTTATTTGATTGTCTCCTTCGACCCTAAATTTACGTCTAAAGAAATAGAATAACTATCTCCAAATATTTGAAACACTGTTGTGTGCATGAAGATTACATTGATTCAACATGACCCCAAAATCCAGAGATCCAAAGCCGCTGAAAAACAGATTTTTCAGTTCAATAAAAATAATGAAACCTTTCTAATAGTCTAAACCACAGGGATGCCAACTTCCTACCGGTGGGTTGAATTTAACTCTCGTGCAATCTTTTGTTTGGCTTACAAATAGTCACACAGCACTGCATGCTGCTGTGCAGCTGTACTTTCACAATCTGTGCAATATTGTGCTCAGTGACCCAGAGTCGTTCACAATAAAATCCAAATTTCTCTGTTTTCTTCAGAAATGATGGTATACACCACAGCCAGCAACCTGGATAGTACTGTGGATGGATATGGACATTCTAGTCACCTGGAATGTCACTAGTTTATAACACCTGTGCCTAGAAGGCATCTGAGTTAAAGTCACAGATAATCTTCTTAATAGATGCAAAGAAAGATCTTCTTCCACCATTAAGATTCTCTGATTCTCTAATCCTCTAAGCCTAAATGTCATTCAACAATCTCTATTTTTGCTTTTAGTTGTTTATGAGGGTAGCAGGACTTGTGTGTTATTTTCAATAAGAATCTAGCACCATTCTCTGCTTTAAACATATGTCTTATTTGGCAGCTCTTTGGCCGGCAGCTGCAATGCCTCTCTCTCTCAAATTTCAAAGTAACTTTATGAATAAGGACAGGAAATGCAAGTGCTTCAAAAAGAACTTTTCGATGCACTCCTGTGCTGATAAATGCAAGTTGAAGAGTAAATTACTACAACAGCTGTCTATTTTTAACTGACTTCAGTCATATTACTTCAATACATGCTTCAATTAAATATATTGAATTTCCTGACATTCAGCGACACCAAAATTTTTTCTTGCACTTTGAGGATTTTATTGATTTATATTCTTGAGTAAATAAAGATCACTATAGAAAGAGAGTCCAAGGACTGAGTTACAGCTGTTCAGTTGATTATCATTAATACGAAAAAAAAAAAAAAAAAGCTCTCCGCAGTAACACTGTTCAAAATAAAATGGTGATTAAAAAAAAAAAACAGCAAAAAATAACCTAGTCAAAGTTTGTGGGCATTAGGTAAAGAAAATAAAGTAAGCTTGTTTTTACAAAAGCTAAAACTGTTGACTACAACTTGATATAACATGTGGGAGGTTATGCTTCTAAATATAACGTAAATTAATCCTCTTGGTCACTAGGTATTACGCAGTCTCACCGTCCTCAAAATTCAATAAGAGAGTCCTCTTAATAAGAGGAAATAAGAAAATCCTCAGGGAACTTCTCAGAAGAAACGTGATATTAGTTTGCTTTCATAAATGTGTCTGCTAAATATTATTAAGGAAAACACTCATTTCTGTGATCACTATCCAATAAGAAATTATATAGTAAACTATAACTTTATGAAAGCAAGCTACCTGCTATTTTAAAAGTAAAAAACCCAAATTTAAAGTATTTTCCTGTTTAGAAATGTCTAGATGCACCTAATACCAAAAGAAACTTATTTATTTCTATTATTTAGGAAATAAAATTGTATTCTACTGACAACTTTTGGAAAACAAATATAGTTTGAGAGATTAAAGGATTTCCTGATTAAGAGAAAGAATACACTACTGAGAAAGCTCTAAACATCTGATCCTAAAACATTTTCAGATCAATTTAAAATGAATAAATTCTGCAAAAATATTTCAAGTATTTTTGGTTCAAAGTCCTTGCTAACACAGTTAACCCTCTGTAAGCTTAAATTATTCTACGTAAAATGAAGGAAACTTACAAATGACAATAACCTGAACTTTTTCTTCCCCTTTCTTCCCAATAAATGTATACAAGAGCTGTTGTCTGAGATCATAAAGAACCGTCTGTTTCCAGTGGCAGGGTGGTGTCTGGGGAGCAAAAGTTAGGGGTCTGAGTTTGGAGAATCGAGTTAACTTTTGCAATGTACAGAAATGAGCGAAAACATTACAGGCAGAAGTCTAGAGTCTTGTTAAAGTAAAATAATATGATGCTAGGAAAAGCATATCTTTGAAATCATGCAGGCTTAAATCCTTATGCAGGTATTAACAAAATGATCTGCTTTTAGGTGAAAAAAAATGACAGTAAGGGACAAGATATATGGCTTGACAGTTTGCTTGAGAAAATACTTGTTAATCATGTCTGTTCTAGGTTCTCCATTCTGAGGAAATCATTGGCAGCTTGTAGAGAACCGTTAAGAGAGAAGAGGATATTTAATTTAAAGTAAGGACCATCTTTGACTATTTGGAAGAGTTTCTTATAAAAGATAAGATCACTTATGTGATCTCTCTGACAATGTTAGATAGTGCCAAAGGGCACATTGATCAGATGAACAAGCACTTTATAGCAATCAGAACTGTTTTATAATAATTTACAAGGAGGTAAGCTGCTTCTCTCTGGAAAGAAAGGTTGGGTGACCACCCAGCAGAGATGCGGTAATGGCATGACTGTGGTGGGCATTGCAGAACTCTCTTTGAATTCTGAGGGCCTCGCAAATTCTGATATTCGATTGGCTTCATAATTTTAAGTGTTGGTTTGCAAAAGTCATGGTCATTCTCAATGTTTTGCTTCTTCTCTCTTTATTGATAAAATGGTTTAAAAATTGTTTTGAAATCTTTTTTTTTGTTTTTCAGTTCTTACTTTTCCCCTTTTATTATGTTAAAATTCTACTTGGGTCATTTTTCCCATTGCCATACTATCTAATCTATTATATTGTGCTCATAATGATAAGTTATTCTCCCTAAAACATGTATCTGCATCAGAAAATTTCACCACAACACTCCATTTCTATCACTATCTGAAAAACTAAGAGAAAAAAACCCACCAAATTCACATATACAAAAGCAAATAAAAATTTTTAATGACCAATTGTTTATTACCTCAAACCAAAAAGAGATGAATTATACTTTTTACAAATTATTAGAATAATAACAGCTGAAGTATATAGCCCAAGCAGAATGCCTTAGAGGAGCAAGGAACTGCTTGGAAGTTTTGCCTTTACTGCTTAATTTAGTCACTCAACAAACCTGCAGGGTGGAAATTACTATTCCTATTCCAGAAATGAGAAAACTGAAATTCAGCTCTGTTAAATAACTTGCTAGAGGTCAGAGAGCTATGAGAATTTGCCTTGAACTAACATTATGATTCTGAAGTCTGTGTTTTTTAGGCCATAGAGATTTTTCCCCCTTAGCAGAAGCAAAGTGGCATTTGGAACAGAAACTGTTTTTAAAATATTTAAGGAAATAACAGTGAGCAGGACATTACGTGAAAAGCTGTAATTCTTTGAAGCTACCTTTGGAAAAATTATGGTAGTAAGGGAAATCTAACATAATTGACTCCATTTTGCTTCTACCAGGCAAAATTGCTTTTGTCCTCTCTTGTGCAGAGAACATAATAGCCCTTTCCTTGAAATGATCCATTCTTTGTTCAAAGATTGAAACTATATTCGTAAAAACTAATATAAAGCCACAGATTGGAATTATGGTAGAGGCCTGAACTTTACTAAAGAACAGGCAAGGTTAAACAATAACCATTCATTGCTTGCTTAGCTTGCTTTCCTGTAGTTGCTTATTGCCCAGAGTCACATAACCAGGAGTCACAAGAGTTGTTAACTTCCCCAACTGCTCCTATACATACATCACTATTGTTAGACCTAAAGGATTGATCTTTGAGCTCTTTCTCAGATTTAGCATTTTGAAATACCAAGAGACACCACATGGACCTGTGAGCCATACCAAGAAACTGACTCAGTTGGTCCTGCAGCTCCTGGCTAGGAACTAACTCAGCTGTAGGTTTGACATTCCTGTGACTCCATCCCCAACCAATCGTTTCAGTTCTCCAGACCCTGCCTGCCAAAATATCCTCAAAATTCTTTCCTCTGAATTTTCAGGGAGATGAATTTCAAAAATATCTTCTGTCCTCTTCCCACATCTGTCCTGTGATTAGCTAACTATTTCTCCACTGCAACACCTGCTGTTCTCAGTGTATTGGCTTTTGGGGGGCAGCTGGCAAGAATGACCAAATGGGCTGTAATAGCTTTGGTGCACAGCTTCCAGATTAAAAGATAAAGTACCTCAGAGTCATGTGTGTGTGAATGTTACAAGATACGTGCCTGAAATTTAGCCCAAAGAAGCTAAATGGCATGATATTACTAGGCATCACCAAATTGCAGAATTAGTCTCTTTCAAGAAACTGAAATAAGCTCATTAGAAAAAAATTGCTAATATAGAATATTTTTAAGTTGTTTAGTGCTAGTTTAATTTAAGTACAACAAATCTATGAGCTTTTTGTCAAAAAGCTATCTCTACATCACATACTGGAGCACTTGGTATGATGTTGGTACATTAAAAGTGCCATGCAAGGCGAGACTGACTGACCGAAAGAATGAATGAATGAATGAATTTATGTAAGACAAAACAATGGGGTCATAATAACACACGTAACAATATTTACTGGTACAGAACACTCTGTGCCATCCTAGACTGATAGAATTTCTCATTTGCCCATTTGTAGGTCTTCCTGGTTAATAATTCATTCATTTTAATTAAGCATTTCCTCTGTGCCAGGCGTGATACTAAGAACTTTGCACATATTTTCTCAGTTATGGCTCATAAAAAAACCTTTGAGACAGTATAGCATGAAGGCTAAGAGCACAAACTCTGGAGCCATACTGCATGGTGCTGGCAAAGCACCTACTAACTTTGTCAGTTTGGGCAAAATATTTAACCTCTCCTTGCTCAGTTTTCTAGTCTATAAAATGGAATAAAGAAAGTTCTTATCTCATGGACTTCTTAGATCAGTGCCTAGCATAGAGAATACTTTGAAAGTACTAGCTGTTATCATTCAGATGTAGCACCAGACTGCCTGTTTTCTAATCCCACCTTCACCTCTACCTATGTGACCATCAACAAGTAACTTAATCTCTCAGCAGCATGGTATTTTTCATCTGCAAACAGATGAAAATAAAAAAATCTTGAGGCAATTTATCAATTAAATAAGCTAATATACAAGTGCTTAAAACAGTGTGTGGCATATAAAACACTCAGTATTTGTTGATTATTATAACCTTTATTTTACAGATGAGAAAACTGAGGTTTAGCAAAGGTAAGTGAATATTCCAAACTCATGTGCCATGTGAGTGTACCCCCAAGCTCAAATCCAGATAGACTGACTTCAGTGGCTTAATTCATTTTAAGTGGTCTTTAAAGAAATGTTGACATGTTAAAGAATTCCTACCTAGTAATAATATTTTGGATTCTACCATAAATATTCTGGGTATGTTACTGGATGAGGCCTATATGTGTTGAATTGCAAGCAGTCATTTTCCTTACCAGCCTTCAGAAAAGGAATACTTAAATCTTGAAGGCAACAGCATAAAATACGGTGGATACTTCCATTTTCCACAGCAGTAATACTTGGCATGATCACTTTCAGAGAATTATTTATTTATTTATTTATTTATTTATTGAGATGGAGTCTCACTCTATTGCCTGGCTGGAGTGCAGTGGCGCAATCTTGGCTCACTGCAACCTCTGCCACCCAGGTTCAAGCAACTTTCCTGTCTTAGTCTCCCAAGTAGCTGGGACCACAGGTGCATGCCACTATGCCCCGCTACGTTTTGTATTTTTAGTAGAGACAGGGTTTCACCATGTTGGCCAGGATGGTCTCAATCTATTGACCTCATGACCACTCCACCCATCTCTGCCTCCCATAGTGCTGGGATTACAGGTGTGAGCCACCATGCTGGGCCTCAGAGAATCTTAAATACGTCTTTCTCCCTTTCTCCTTTCTCAGTGCTGTGGCCAAGCCACAATTGCTCTGAAACTCTTTATATCCTCTGATTTCTGATTTTCTTTTCTCTTGCCCAGAAAGACCCTAGACTTACCCAGTGCCAAACATTGTACATTGAAAAAAAGTATGGATTTGTAATTACAGAAACACTGGTAAATTAATACAGATGACATTATTTTGCAAATATTAAAGCAATGTTCTTAATACCCTCTCCTTTTAAGTCCTTGCAGCTTTTCCCCACCAATTGAAGCTTTGAGGTTTATTGCTCTAAAGAAAGAAAGAGACTAGAATAAAGATGCTATTGATCAGCTCTGATTCTCAGAGCTGACCTCTCTACCAAGAGACAGAGAGAGAGAAAGAGAGAGAGAGAGAGTACACTTGGAAGCCAGGCTGTCAGGAGAGAGAGATATTTAAATCACAAAGCCTCACTTTAAGCCCGTGGACAGGCGGGGCTGGTACTGCAGATCACAAAACCCACAGCTAGTACCACAGATCACAAAACCCACAGTATGACAGAAAGGAAGTGGAAATCCTGTCTTTCCAGCCTGAGTGAAGAGAAGCAAAAAAAAAAAAGAGACACATGCATCCTGCTCTCCTGCCTCTTCACAAGGGAAGTGTATTACATTCAGAGGGATGCCTAAATCACACAGAAGAATGTGTGGTAGCAATAGAGTAAAAGTTGAGCACAAAGTGTGATTAGGTATGAGAAGGGGCTTAGTTGAGTTCTCCTAAGATAGACTTTCCCACTTGACCCCAAGGTGGCACACAGAAGTCAGTTCATAACAGGATGTGGGTCTCTAGAAAGTGAGCGTGGGTCAGTATGGTTAGGACAAAGTGTTCCAGGGACTGAATAGATGTCACAGACATCTTAGAGTCAATGACCAAAGAGAACTACTTGGCCTTAACCCTATATTTATAGAGAATAGACAACAACTTCAGGTTTTAAGGATAAGAGGCAAGCAATAGTCATAGTAAAACAAGGGGCATTTCTGTAGGGACCAAGGAATCATCCACAGCCTCGAAAATAAATCTGAGAGAGTGTTTTCTTTCCCTTTACTACAGGATCTTCCTCTCATTACACCCACATTCCATGTTGGAGAGAAGAAGGTTGAGATGATGAAAACCAAAATACTGGGATTTAAACCAAAAAACACTAAGTTGCCCAAATACTCGACCATTGGATTGGGCTAAAGTTATTAGATTTGAAAAAATTGTTTCACTCACTTACTTAGTAGATTAGGCACAAACAAAACTTCAGCCTAAACTACAATTTCTTTTAATAGCTATGTATTGTGCATGTAATTGGTGGCCCTTCTCATACCGGTAGATTTTCGTTTTAAACAGCAGCCAGTAGTTTCCAGAAATTTTATTAGCAAAAAAGTCAATCATTAAGAAAGATATTATTCTTTATTGTTGGAGCCCTTGTATCTTATCTAATACAAATGCTGAGGACACTGAAACTCAGAAGCAATAATAACAAATACAAATAATAACACATACATATGTGCGAGTCATTGTGCTAAATACTATACATGCATTATCTCAATTAAACTAATATTAGGCCATTTTTATGGATGAAGAGACCAAGGTTTTTGAGGTTTTTCATAATTTCATGAAAGTGCATATGAGATTGGATTCTAAGCCCATTTTACTTCGGAGTCTGAGCTCTTAACAGCTACACTTCCTCCAGAGAGTATGAGAGCAGAGCCGCCCATTCATCATGTTGGTATTAGTACTGCTGTATAAAAGAGATCTCACAATAATTGTACAATATGTACACAAAGTTTCACAGAGTTTTTCAAGGTGGAAAATAAAAATAAAAAGGAAGAGTGATTGATGTGTGATTATTATTATGGATTCAGTCTCAGATGAATCATTCCTACCTTCCTTTTAGTCCCACTTGTTATCTATCACTTCTACCTACCTAGCTATCTACCTAATAATCTCACTCTGTTGCCTAGGCTGGAATGCAGGAGTATGATCATAGCTCACTGTAACCTCAAATTTCTAGGCTCAAGTGATTCTCCTGCCTCAGCCTCCTGAGAGCTAGGGCTACAGTTGCATGCCACCATTCTCAACTAATTTTTTATTTTATTTTATTTTTTTATTGTAGAGATGGGGGTCTTGCTATATGGGCCAGGCTGGTTTCAAACTCCTGGCCTCAGTCATTCCTCCTGTCTCAGACTCCCAAAGTGCTGGGATTATAGGCATAAGCCACAGCACCTGGTGTCCCAAAGTAAACTTTTGCAATGAATGCAAGATGGAAGGAATGAAGGAAGGATGGAAGGATGGAAGGAAGGAAGGAAGGAAGGAAGGAAGGAAGGAAGGATGGAAGGATGGAAGGAAGGAAGGAGGGAGGGAGGGAGGGAAAGAAAGGAAGAAAGGAAGAAGGAAAGAAAAGAAAGAAGGAAAGGAAAGAAGAAAAGAAAAGAAAGAAGGAAAGAAAGAAGGAAAGAAAGAAAGAAAGAAAGAAAGAAAGAAAGAAAGAAAGAAAGAAAGAAAGAAAGAAAAGAAAGAAAGAAAAGAGAGAGAGAGAAAGAAAGAAAAGAAAAGAAAAGAAAAGAAAAGAAAAGAGAAGGGAAAGGAAAGGAAGGGAAGCCCAAAATCTCCTTAAGATGATAAGCAACTTCAGCAAAGTCTCAGGATACCAAATCAATGTGCAAAAATCACAAGCATTCCTATACACCAATAACAGACTAACAGAGACAATAATAATGTGTGAACTCCCATTCACAATTGCTACAAAGAGAATAAAATACCTAAGAATACAACTAACAAGGGATGTGAAGGACCTCTTCAAGGAGAACTACAAACCACTGCTCAAGGAAATAAGAGAAGACACAAACAGATAGAAAAACATTCCACGCTCATGGTTAGGAAGAATCAATATCAGGAAAATGGCCACACTTTCCAAAGTAATTTATAGATTCAGTGCTATCCCCATCAAGCTATCATTGACTTTCTTCACAGAATTGGAAAAACAAAAAAACACCTTAAACTTCATATGGAACCAAAAAAGAGCCCGCATAGCCAAGACAATCCTAAGCCAAAAAAAAAAAAAAAAACCACACACACAAAGCTGGAGGCATCATGCTACCTGACTTCAAACTGTACTACAAGGCTACAGTAATCAAAATGGCATGGTATTGGTAGTACCAAAACAGAGATATAGACCAATGGAACAGAACAGAGGCCTCAGAAACAATGCTGCACACCATCTGATCTTTCACAAACCTGACAAAAACAAGCAATGGGGAAAGGATTTTCTATTTAATAAATGGTGTTGGGGAAACTCGCTAGCCATATGCAGAAAGCAGAAACTGGATTCCTTCCTTACGCCTTATCCAAAAATTAACTCCAGATAGATTAAAGATTTAAACATAATACCTAATACCATAAAAGCCCTAGAAGAAAACCTAGGCAATACCATTCAGGACATAGGCATGGGCAAGGACTTCATGACTAAAACACCAAAAACAATGGCAACAAAAGCCAAAATAGACAAATGGGATCTAATTAAACTTAAGTGCTTCTGCACAGCAAAAGAAACTATCACTAGAGTGCACCGGCAACCAACAGAATGGGAAAAGGTGTTTGCAATCTACCTATCTGACAAACGGCTAATACCCAGAATCTACAAATAACTTAAACAAATTTACAAGAAAAAAACGAACAACCCCATCAAAAAGTGGGCAAAGGGTATGAAGAGACACTTTTCAAAAGAAGACATTTATGCAGCCAACAAGCATATGAAATAAAGCTCATCATTGCTGGTCATTAGAGAAATACAAATCAAAACCACATTGAGATGTCATCTCATGACAGAATGGTGATCATTAAAAAATCAGGGGATAATAGATGCTGGAGAGGATGTGGAGAAATAGAAATGCTCTTACACTGTTGGTGGAAGTGTAAACTAGTTCAAACATTGTGGAAGACAGTGTGGAGATTCCTCAAGGATCTAGAAATAGAAATGCCATTTGACTCAGGAATCCCATTACTAGGTATATATCCAAAAGATTATAAATCATTCTATTATAAAGACATATGCACATGTATGTTTATTGTGTCACTGTTCACAATAGCAAAGACTTGGAACCAACCCAAATACCTATCAATGATAGACTGGATAAAGAAAATGTGGTACATATACAGCATGGAATACTATGCAGCCATAAAAAAGGATGAGTTCATGTCCTTTGCAGGGATATGGATGAAGCTGGAAAGCATCATTCTCAGCAAACTGACACAAGAACAGAAAATCAAACACCACATATTCTCACTCATAAATGAGAGTTGAACAATGAGAACATATGGACACAGGGAGGGGAACATCACACACTGGGGTCTGTTGGGGGTGGGGGACTAGGGAAGGGGGTAGAAGGGGATGAGGGGATTGGGGAGGGATGGCATTAAGAGAAATACCTAACGTAGATAATGGGGTGATGGATGCAGCAAACCACCATGGCTTGTGTATACCCATGTAACAAACCTGCACATTCTGCAAAAAATACCCCAGAACTTAAAGTATAAAAAATAATTTTTTTAATGGCAATAAAAATTGTAATGAAATAAAAAAACTTTGCTGCCACATTGGCTATTGTTGCAGAATTGGTTTGATACTGAGAGGGAAAGTAGGTATTGATTTAAATAAGCAAGTGAAATTAACTCTATGGAGTGTAAGCACAAAGAATAAATTTTAAATTAATTATAAAAATCATTTTCATAAAAGCATGTTACTATACATTTATCACTTCTACATTTCACCTTATTTCTTGTTTCTATGTACCTGGCTAATATTATGCATTTTAAAATATTTTTTGAATGAATAAGTACTGGAAATTCTGAGTTGTTTTGAAGGCTTATTTTCTAGTATGGTATTAATTTAAGAACTGTGTGTTTTTTGTCTCTGGAAATTGTTTTTATATAGTGGAAAATATATCGCTGTTCCCTTTCAGTAACAAAACTTGTTTTAAAACTTGCAATCTGTCAAACCATTAAAATGTTATGTCCCAAAATGTGTTTTACTTGCTTCACTTTACTTCTAGTGAAAAATGTTAACGTCTCTCCGACAAAGTCAGGTGAGGATCTATTTCAGTGCTTCCAAAAGCATGGTACATGGACCCCTGGAAATTCCTCAGACACTTTCAGGTGTATGAAGTCAGAGTCATTTTCATAAGAATACAATGATATTCATGACATTTTTGCAGTGTTGACATTTGCACCAATGGTGCTTAAGTATTAGTGGAAGAAATTGTGGTGCTTAAGCAGGAAGGCAGTGGCACCCAATGTTCTTAACAGTGTAAGCAATAAAAATAATGACAGTGGCTGGAAGTTTCACTTGAAGTTCTTCATCAAGCAGTAAAAATACTAAATTTCAAAACTTAAGTATCTATATCCTTAATATTATTCTGTGAGTAGACATGGGAAGTATATGTAAAGTACTTCTGTCACATACCAAAGTACAATGTTACTCCGGGAAAAGCCTTGGGCCTTTTGAGTTGAGCTGAAATAGCCTCTCATTTCATGGAACATTATTATTACTTGAAGATCAACTGATAGTTCTGATTATGGTTATTGAGACTTGGGCATTTGGCAGATATTTTCTCAAAAATGAACAAAGTAAGCCTATTGCTTTAAGAGAAATAACCAGTTGAACCTATTGCCAATAAATGAATTTTCATATTCCACAAAATTTAGAATTTTGAAAAACTCATATCAACAATGAGGTTGGCAGCTTCCCAATAATAGGTTTTTCTATGGGATCTGTGGTGATATTAATAAATGTGATATCTTCACATCTTATAATAAATGTGTCAACATTGGGGAAATGTGCATGTGAACCAATATTTTCCAAGTAATCAGTGCAGTATTACCAACCAAGCATGGTTAAAAGACTCATTCACATTGCAAGATAGACTAAAGGATTTGAATGTAGCTTTAAGGTAACAGTGTGCAAAAAATTAATTGATATGGCTTCAGAGTCCACATTGCAACTAACATTTAAGAAACTACTACATGCCTAGCTATGGTATAATACCAAAGAAGGTTTTTCCATAGTTACCTGTTTAAGGATATTAAAATATACTTTCTAACTATCTATTTGTACATACTTAAACCAAAATAAAATATTGCAACAGATTGAATTCAGAAGCAAATATGATAATCCAGCTGTTTTGAACAGTTCAATATTAAAGAGATTTCAAAAACGTAAAACAATGTGGGTCTTCTCACTAAATCACTATTTTTTGTTTTAGAAAAGATGAATATTTTTAATAAAAATAATATTTATATTAACATGCAACTGGATTATTATTTTAGAATTTTAGATGATCACTTTTTTCCCAATTTCTGTTTTAATTTCTAAAATGATCTCAGTAGATCCTCTTTTTTTCATGGTTTCACTTTCTGCAGTTTCAATAACACTGAGGTCATAGTCCAAAAACATTACATACAATAAGCTATTTTGAGAGAGATATTATATTTATATAACTTTTATTTTAGTATAAATGTATTCGTTTGTTTTCACACTGCTGATAAAGACATACTCAAGACTGGGTAACTTACAAAAGAAAGAGGTTTAATATACTCAAAGTTCTATGTGATTGGAGAGGCCTTGCAATCATGGCAGAAGGTGCAAGGCATATCTCACAGGGTGGCAGACAAGAGAAGAGAGCTTGTGCAGGGAAATTCCCTTTATAAAACCATCAGATCTCATGAAACTTATTTACTATCACAAGAATAGCACGAAAAAGACCCACCCTCATGATTTAGTTTCTCCCACTGGGTCCCTCCCACAACACCTAGGAATTATCTGAGCTACAACTCAAGATGAGATTTGGGTTGGGACACAGGAAAACCCTATCAGTATAATTTTTTAATTGTTATATTTTATTATCAGTTATTGTTATTAATTCTCAGTGTGCCTAACTTATAAATTAAACTTTATTATAGGCACGTATATATAGGAAAAGACATAGTATATATAGGGTTTAGTACTATCCAAGGTTTCAGGCATCCACTGGGAGTCTTAGAATGCAACCTCCAGGGGTGTACTACAGTAAACAAAGACTCCTTGGGGAACATCAATAACTTTTGAAAGTGTAAAATCTCTCTGAGACAAAAAGTTCAGGAACTGTTGACCTAGAAAACACCAAATATTCAAATATTTAAGCATAACAAAATAAAATATTTATTCCAGATACATCAGTGGCCACATTTTGAAATCTGAACCTACTCCTCACTGTTTCATGATGGTGTTCTTCACATGCCACAAGGATTTTCAATTCTTTTGCCATGATCTGGTTCTAAAGGCACAATTATAGCTTTTAGGACTATAAACACCTTTCAAAACACAAAACATCAATTCAACCTCCTCTAGCAGGCAAAATTAGAATAATATAAATTGGAGGGTAGAATGAAGGCAGAATTCAAACACATTTGCCAAACGGCTCACCTTACAATTTACTTACTTCACATTAAATTCTTTTTATTTATACCCTAAAATTATTTATGGGTACAAATAAAATATAATAAAACTTGGAATCTAATAAACTGGGAGGTTTGTCTATACTGAAAAAGAAAAGCAAAGAGCACCTTGTCTCCAAGGCCTTTCCCTTGCTCTCTGAGGACACTAACAGCCCTGAGATGATTGATCCCATGGGACTCAATATATTCCTGCATCTCACTCTCAGCCCCTCCCCTGTTTCAGAGGATGGCCTATGTGCTGCAGAGCTAATGAATGTCACACCTAAAACTGTGGCAAGCAGAGCTCTGGAATTAAACTGCAGTGATTATTCAGGGGTGTTTTCTGGCATTTTTTTTTTCTTTCAAAACAAATAACCAGGAAACACCAGCCTTTTACTTCAGGTCAGAATATATGTCTAAAGTAGTCATTTCACACCTTTGCAATAATATGTACAGTATACTTTTGTCTCTTAGGTAAAAGGATGTATATATTCAAAGTGTGATTTCAAAATAATCCATGTTCAGCCAAAATAGAAAATTGAAGCAGTTGGAAATTGTTCTGGAGTTTTCTTTGGGAAATCAGAATTGGGAGATAACTTGAAATACCTGAAAAGTGGTTTAATTCCTTATTTTACTCATGCTGAAATCACAAGTAACATGCTTTCATTTCTACCTAGATCATCAGTAAAAAGAAAATTATCTAATTATTTTTAGTTTTTTGGGAAAGACATAAATAGAATGGTAGATGAGAAGAAGCCTCGAAATGCCCCTGACCTAGTATGAGAAGCAACAAATTTTCTTTCACTGGGTTTATAAACCATTTATGTACATCTTAAATATAAGACCTTTTCTCTCACTTCCCTTACATTGGGTTATATAACTATCTAACTGAACTTTTTGATAGATGGGTGTTTGGGGCTATCTCAAACAGCAAAATTGTTCACTCTTATAAGCCAATTCAGTTATTATGGGAGCTCTCAGCTTCAAACCAACTGCAACCCTACATTTATTATTAAAGAATTTTCTAAAAACAGATTTCATTGTTAGAAGCTTCACTAACAGAAGTTAAAATAATATAAGAAAGCATTCTGGATCATGGGGTAAAACATAATTAAATACTAAATTTATGTTAAATACATACCACCTGGTTATAAAGACCATGTGAGAATATACAAAAGGCATATAAAAGCATAAGTTACAAAGTAAGAAAAAAAGTACACTTCCAAGTGATTAAAACTATTTTATATTTGTTTATAACTTTTTAGAAATTATGCTTACAAAAAAAAAACAGAAAGGAATTACTATCTAGACAAAATGTTAGATTTTTTTTACATTAGAGTGTGGCATATTTATATTTTTTCCATTTTTCTCTGTTTTCCAATTTTTAGTTATTTTATTGGTACTATTTTTAAATGTAAAATAAATAAATGCAAAAAATCTGAAAAAAATACACATTTGGGACAAGGGGACACTCTTTGGGACAAAGAGTGACAGAGATTCAGAGAGAAGATTGACCTGAGTTTTCGTAAGGAAAGGGGAAGTTGGAAGGACCGTCATTGGTGGTGGAGGGGACCTGAGTAACTCCAGGCTGAGCTCTAGGTCCTCAAGGAGCACATGACAATGAGCACTTACTTCACTCTTGAAGCTCCAAGAGAAATAAACCTCAGAAGGACTAGGGACTCCCTCATTTTCTCTCCAAGGAAACAAGGAATCTTGAGAGAGGAGAAGGGACAGGGCTCATCACTCATCTTTAAATCTAGTCCCCTTTTAAAAGCCTGAACTCTGGTTGCCCTTGAGGCTGACTTCAATCCTATCCTCCCTCCACTTCAACCAGGAACTGAAGACAATCTCCCCTTCCACTGGCTGGAAACAATTAAATGAAATCCCCCTCCCTCACTTGTATCAGCAACCAATTATATTACACTATGGGGTCAAAAGTTTAAAAGGTTAAAAATGCAAATACCTAAGTGGATTTATGCCCTAAGACAGAAGAAGATCATCATACAGAGGGGGATAAATGATCACAAGATGGGAAAGTTGAAGCCAGTAAAGACACTTTCCCAGCATTCACCAACATACCTAAGCTCAGTCCTGTTTACCACCCTGGGTGGGGATTTGAAATGGATAAATGGAAATTGTGTGTTGTGCCATTCCATCCTGTTCAGTCAGACATACATAGGAGTCATGGTTCCAGCCTAAATTACGTATGCCTTGAGATTCAGACATATCAAGGTGTGTCTAGAGGTAGAACAGACCTACCATAACAGGAGTTTCATGAAGAACACAGGCCACATGTAGAAAATAACCGATCCCAAGGGAAGAGTTACTCAGGAACACAAATTTGACCCAGTCAAAAGGCTATGTAATCAGGACTTAGTGGTGAGGCAGACCAGTGTGACTCCTGACCACATGTGACTTAGTGGCCATGTTACAATATCAGCTTGCTCCCTCACCACCACGGATTGGTCCAGGAGTGGGCACATGGCTCCAGCTGGGCCAGTCATGGTGTTACCCTTTTATGTCCATGGTTGATTGTACCAGTGGAGAGCACCTAATCAACACTGAGCCAATGAGAGCCTTGCCTGGAGATTCTAGAATTGAGAGAGTTGGTAATGCCTTGTGGATGCCTAGTTTACAAAATACAAAGATCAGAAACTACCAGCATTTGGCTTGGAAAGAGCCAACTTGAAGAAAGAGGTGACAATAAAGCAGATGCAACAAGGTGAATAGGGAGGAGGAGAATCCTGAGCTGGTTGAATTCACTGACTTGTTTGCTCCTGAGACCACTGCAATCCTGCTGTGGGATTTCATCAGCTAACCAAGGTTAACTGGGTTCTGTCACTTGCTGCTGAAAAACTCCCAACATATTAATGCCCACTGTGGCTGCAATGAAAGATATCTCACAAGACTTATTGAGAATTGAAGCTCTCAGTAGCAGGCACCACAGGACGTCAAGAATGAGAGCAAAAGAGGAAAAAATTGCTGTTGACCTGTTATATCTGTTAGTGATCTTGGACAAAATAGGCTTTGAATGTATCCAGAAATATGAGGGTGAGGGAAGATTCTGCAAGAAGGGGTAGAGCTAAGTAAATAATTTGTTATTGATGATATGATTCAGTGTTTAGCTCCCAACTGGTATGGTCTGAAGAATCAGAGGTTACTAGGGTAGGATACATAGCAACATTACTTTACACAATTTATAAAATTTCTATTTGTTACTTATTATAGCACAGACAATTTTATTATAAAGAAGCTTTAGTTATCAGAGATTTATTCATCAAAGCATCATATTTTTCTAACCAAAATTTGGGGTCAACTAGATATATCCTTACCCTCTTTCATCTCATCCTTTTAAGAGATGTGTCTCTTGCACTTAATTCCCTTGTCATTTTTTAATTCTAACCCTGTGTCACAATTTAATGAAGGCTGGTGCTACCAGCTCTTGGCAATTGTCAAAACAACCACAACCACAACAGCATTTGTATCGGAGAATCAAAGGTCCTTTCTCACCATTCCTGGTTCAGTATTCTCCCATCTGCTAGACCTCTAAATGAGATCTAGCTGCTTTTCTTGACACCCGTTGTATTTATTTAGAACCTGTTTTTACTAGAATTATTTCAACGCAATGAAATTATCAGATCTGGTTTTCATGGGCTTTCCAGAGAAAGCAATAAACACTACCAAAGACATAAAGAGGAAAGAAGATTCAGGCATACAAAGCAGTACAAGTCAATTATCAGACTGTGCATACAATATTTTCTGATGACAAGAAGCTGCAAAAGTTTATTCATTAATTTGGCTTAATTTTCCACCCTCCTTCTTAACAGGGCAGTGCTATGAAATTAAAAGTAACTCCTATTTTTGTGTGAAAGCCAATTTCATAATTAAGTAACACACTCTGGACCTTGTCAGATAATGAAAAGCAAACACATGTTGCTTGTGCATATAAAGCATAATCATTGGTGCATGAACACACATATTTTACTTTCTCAAAGATAGGAAACAGCATGCTACCTTATATACCTTGCTGTGCAAAGAGATTTTTATGGGTAGCTTCCATATTTGTTTCTACTTTACACTTATCATTGTTCAACCTAAAAAGGGTTATTAATAATTTGAGATTATAATTTAGTAGTCACTGTAATTTTTGTTGAAAGTGTAACTGTGACATCAGGAATCAGATTGAAATAAATTATATTTTATTATTTATTTGTTAGAAACAAAAATGAATACTGTTTTATAACCAGAGTTTTGATTTTAATGAGCAGAGTGCAAATTTCAATACCTTGTTCATCCATCCTAACAGAAATGCATCTGTTCAGAAAGTGATTAAAATCAAAAAAAAGCCCAAGGGCTTCCATGGCATAAACACAGCATGGGCTACAGAGATCTTGGCTTTGGTACTTAGCCAAACCTTCCAGAGTGCTGGCAGGAACCCCACTCAGTATCTCTCTCTAGACCAAAGGGAGAAGTTGTAAACAAACCCATTAATCACCAGCAACTGGGAAGTGCTAAGATCCATAAATTTCAGCCACCAGTATAGAAAGAAACTGATAAATTGCCATCTATCACCCCTCCTGCTAAGCACACATACAGATTCTTACTTAGCTGCAAACTCGCTAACAGTATGGAATACAGATTATTAAGCAGAAAAAAGAAGGCTGTCTTAGCCCATTTTGTACTTCTATAACAGAATACCTGAGATGGGTAATTTATAATGAATAGAAATTCATTCATCTCATGGTTCTGGAGGCTGGGAAGTCCAAGATTGAGGGACTGCATCTGGTTAGGGCCTTTTTGCTGTGTCCCACCATGGCAGAAGGACAAAGAGAGAATAAGAAAGAAAGAATATACGAGTAAATTCGTAGCCTCAAGTTTTTTTATAATCAGCATTAATCCATTCATGAGGGTGGTACCCTCATGACCTAAACACTTACCATTTGGTACTACCTTTCAACACTGCTGCATTAGGGATTAAGGTTTTAAAACATGCTTTTGGAGGGAGCTATTTAAACCATAGCATTCCACCCTTTACCCTCAAAATTCATGTTCGTCTCACATACAAATTACATTAATTCCATCCCAGTAGCTCCAAAAGTTTTAAATTGTTCTAGTGTCACCTCAAAAGTTCAAAGTCCAGAGTTTCATCTAAATCAGATACAGGTTAGCCTCAAGGCATGGTTCATTCTAAGGCAAATTTCCCTTTAGCTGTGGGCCTGCAAAATTAAACAAGTTATCTACTTTCAAAATACAATGGTAGAACAGGCATAGGATAGATAGGATAGACATTCTTATTTCAAACAAGAGAAATAGGCAAGAAGAATGGGTTAACTGGTTCCAGGTGACTCCAAAACCCAAGAGGGAAAACAACATTAAATCTTAAGATGCCGGAATAATCTCTTCTGACTCTATGACTTGCATCCTGAGAACACTGGAGCGGGGATTAGACTCCCAAGGCCTCAGGCAGCCCAGCTCCTATGGCTCTGCTAAGTACAGGTCATGTCGCAGTTCTCGTAGGCTGGACTCGCATGCCTGTAGTTCCCTTGGGCTGGAATTGCATGCTGGTAGCTCTACAGTTCTGGGGTCTCTGCAGCAGCTCCAATCCCACAGTTCTGCTGGGCATTGCTCTAGTGGGGACTCTGTGCCATGGCTCTGTCCCTGTGACAAATTTCTGCCCTGAGGCCCCAGACTGTCTATACATCCTATGAAATCTAGGTGGAGGTTGCCATGGCCTCACAGCTCATGCACTCTGCTCATCTCAAAGTCAGCATCATGTGAATGCTGCCAAAGTTTATGGCTTGTGCCCTCCAGAGCAGGAGCAGGAGCCACAGCTGGGCCCACTTAACCAAGGCTGTGGTGGCCAAGGAGCACTGTGCTGAAATATGGGTACCAGACATTTGAGGTGGCACAGGCCAGTGAATGCTGAGGTCTTATTGGCACCTCTCTGGAACCCTTGCTTTCAAGGCTCTATCCTGCATCCAAGATCTCTAAAATGCCTTTAGAGTATTTCTTTCACTGACTTGATGAATACCACCTGGCTCCCTCCTGTCTGTAATAATCTCTGTAGTAAATGGTTACTTGACTGCATCTTTGGTTTTCTCTTTTAAACACATCTTCAATCTTCACAAGGCCAGGCTGCAAATTTTCCAAATCTTTTCATTCTTCTTCCATTTTCATTATAAATTCTGTCTTTAAATCACTTCTCTTTTCTCTCATTTTCCTATGAATGGCCAAAAGAAGCCATGTACCACCTTGAATACCTTGCTGTTTAGCTATTTCTTCCACCAGATGTCTTAGTTCATTACTCTTAAATTCCACCTTTGATAAAGCCCTAGAGCATAAACACAATTTAGTCAAGTTCTTTGCTGCTTAATAACAAGAATGGTCTTTACTCCAGCTTCCAGTACTTTATTCCTCATTTCCATTTGTTACCTGTTATAATTGCCTTTACTGATCATATTTTTACCACTATTCCGATCACAACCACTTAAGTAACCTCTAAGAAGTCTCAGACTCAGACAGACGGGCACAGTGGCTTACGCCTGTAATTTCAGCCCTTTGGGAGGCTGAGGTGGGCGAATCACTCGAGGTCAGGAGTTTGAGACCAGCCTGGACAACATGGTGAAACCTCATCTCTACTAGAAATACAAAAATTAGTTGGTTGCGGTGGTGTGTGCCTGCAATCCCAGCTACTCAAGAGGCTGAAGCAGGAGAATCACTTGAACCCAGGAGACGGAGGTTGCAGTGAACCGAGATCACGCCACTGCACTCCATGATGGGTGAAAAAACGGGACTCTGTCCCCCTCCCAAAAAAAAGAAAAAGAAAAAAGAAGTCTCTACAAATATTATCTTCTTCTGAGCCCTCACCAGAATAACCCTAAATGTTCATTCACTGCAATTTTCTAGCTTGTGCTTCCAAATTTTTCCAGCTTTCTAGGCTTTTTCTATCCTGCTCTCCCCGCCTTTATTCATTACCCAATTCCAAATTAATTTTCACATTTTCAGTTATTTGGTAACAGCCCCACTTTGCAGAATCAACTCTTAGTCTGCTTTATGCTGCTAAAACAGAATGCCTGAGACTGAGTACTTTATTTGTTTTTATGGTTTTTGTTTTGTTTTGTTTTTTGAGACAGAGTCTCCCTCTGTCACCCAGGCTGGAGTGCAATGCTGCAATCTCAGCTCACTGCAACCTCCACTTCCTGGGTTCAAGCAATTCTCCTGCCTCAGCCTCCCAAGTAGCTGCAATTACAGGCACCTGCCACCATGCCCAGCTAATTTTTGTATTTTTAGTAGTGATGGGGTTTCACTGTGTTGGCCAGCCTGCTCTGGAACTCCTGACCTTAAGTAATCTGCCCACCTAAGCTGTCAAAAGTGCTAGGAGAGATGGAGTAATTTATAATGAACAGATATGTATTTGGCTTATGGTTTTAGAGGCTGAGAAGGCCAAGATCAAGGGGCTGGCATCTGGTGAGAGCCTTCTTGCTTCATTATCCCATAGCAGAGGTGCAAACAGAGGGTAAGTGAGAGCAGGAGAGTGTACTAACAGCATCAAGATCTTTTATAATTGACTTTAATATCTTCATGAGGGTAGAGCCCTCACCACCTAAACAGCTCCCATTAGGCCCAGCACATACTTTTGGGGAGGCACATTTAACCATAGCAGATACCACCAGTGAGATTTATTTATTTATTTTTTCTGAGATGGAGTCTGGCTCTGTTGCCCAGGCTGGAGTGCAGTGGCACGATCTCAGCTCACTGCAATCTCCACCTCCCAGTGTTCAAGTGATTCTCCTGCCTCAGCTTCCCAGGTAGCTGGGATTACAGGCACCTGCCACTGTGCCTGGCTAATTTTTGTATTTTTAGTAGAGAAGAGCTTTTGCCATGTTGGCCAGGCTGGTCTCAAACTCCTGACTTCAGGTGATCCACCTGCCTCGGCCTCCCCAAGTGCTGGGATTACAGGCATGATCCACAGCACCCTGCCTATTTTGTTTGTTTTTTAAAATACAACTTACCATTCTTGCTTTTATTTTTGTACTTAACATTGTTAACACATTGTCTTAGGATATTTACAATTCTAAGAACATGTAATTAACATTCTGTCACCTGAGATACAAGGATCGATTGTTTATTTATTCATTTATTCTTTTTTTAAACAGTGCTTATCAAACACTTACTAGATTCTTGGCATTGTTAGTATTCTGATGGAATACAAGAGAAATAAAAGATACAGAGGCATAAAAGACATAGTCTCTTTTTTAAATAGCTTATAACCTAAGTGCATGGGTAGGTGAGAGAAAGAGATATATGAATTTTAAAATAATGCAACATAACATAAAATTAAATTAGAAAGATAAGAGACTTTACGATGACTCAGAGGTTCTGCTGGTGGTTAATACCTAGGTCCTAGGCTATATAGCACTGCTTGTGATTCTCACTTTTTGTCTTACCTAAAACCTAATGAAGTTTTATTGGACTATGTTTAATAATGCTTTTCTAACATAATTTCTGGTGGGTACCGAATGATCACATGCTCAAGAGTACATTCCCTGACAAGTACTTGGGTATGGCCAATGCATTCCATGTTTCTGCTTAAGTGTGAAAATCGGGAAAAACATGGGCCTAAGAACAAATGGGGCCCGTGCCTGTATGACAATATAGGAAAATGAAGGCACTGAGTTTCTAAGCCACAGGGCAGTAATTCTCTACTTGGGCCACATAGTAGAATCACCAAAGAAACTTTTTTAAACATTGAATGCCTAAATCCCGCTGTAGGCGAGTTTAATTCAGAACATCTGGAGGTGGGACCTGAATATCAAATTTTTTTGAGCTCCTCGGCTGAGTTTTTAATTTAAAGGTAGGTTTGCAAAACACCACCAAAGAGCATAACCACAATAAATAAATCCCTCATAGAATCTTTAACCTTGAGAGGTATAACTTTCTAACGTATCCTCTGGGGTTTTCTGATTACAAATAATTCACTAGGTAATTAACAGTGTTACTTGCTGCATGCAGGATAGTTAGCCAGAGTCTTTTTAAAAATTGAGAAACTTCAGTCAAAAATTTTCTCAGCCCTTTTGAAATTTTGGTCTATTTCTTTTCTACTAAGGCCAGTATAGTTTGTGACAATAAAACCATGCCATATATATAAAAGACTGGTAATCTTTCATTCTATGTTATATAGGGCATATACACAGCTCCTCTCAGACTGAAATTGTTATATATCCAGTTTAGATGGTTATAAGAACAAATCACATCACTGTGGTGCTTAACTGTAAATTGCTACCTATTCCATCAAGATACAGTTCAGCCTGATTCTGACCTTCAAAGTAGTATTGAGGTACTACAGGAGGCCTGCTAACGGAACTTCTGTGTTGAGGTCATGAAGCTTGTTCTCACCTTTGCCTGTAGATAAAGACAAAGGATGAAGGAAACCACAAATTCTGTCCTACTCTTAATCGATTTCTCTATGTGCTAATAATAAAAATAGTAAGTGTGTCTAAAGTCCTCATTGTTTCTAATGTAGCTGCAGTGATTTCTATCCTGGCTGCATATCCAGCGACCCAGGGAAAACACCCAGCAGCACACATACTCAGCCCTCAGCCCTCAAGACTGTGTTTTAATCCATCTTGAGTGGAATCCCGAAGTCTATATATTTAATGGGAACATCCAGAAAAATCTGATGCAGTCTGAATATCCTCTCATGGAGTTCCTATCCTAAAAATAAAAATAAGCTTTGTGATTTATCAACATACCTGAAATACCTTTTAAAGGGGATATCTAATAATTATATAATTTGAAATAGAAGATTATCATTCTCTAATAGTAAGGTTGGTTACACTCTGGGTTCTTGGCTTTATTTTTCTATATAGCACTTATCACAGACTGACATTATTCTCCATGTCTATTTGCTTACTCTTAAAATATTGTGGGTTGTCCTTAAAAAATGAACATTCCAAAATGACAGGAAATTGGTCTATTTTATTCACTGATCTTCCCCTAAATCTTAGAACAGTTCTTAGCACATCCAAGTTACTTAGCAAATAATGAATGAGTGAGTAAATAGATGACGAATGAGTAAATATTTAGGACATGCTCAAAGAAGTTGATAGATTTAAAGTAAGAGAACCTAGCTATAAAAGTAGGGACAGAAAATCTTCCTTAGGTCTTGAATTTAACCTGAGTATTTTTTTTATTAGCTTCACAATATGTAGAAAAATTGCTAACCCAGTAGGAAATTTCCCTGAAATTTAAAAGTTCAATTTTATAAATCTCAGCTAAGCAAGCTTCTGTGTTCAGTAGACTTTATTTTATGTGATCTCTCTCACTAAACAAATCTATAAGGAAGTGTCTTAGAAGCTCATCTCTTTATGGGATATAATGGCTAACCCCAGACTTTCCAAATTATTGCTCTTAAGGTTTTTTAGGTGATAAGTTTAAACATGACTTAAATAGGATACAAATTCCCAATTGGTCTCTTCTGATTTTTTTCTATCACTTATAACATGATAGCTAAAGAAAATCCTCTAAACAGAAAGAAAATGAGTAAAGAAGGAAACCTGGGACAAGGGGAAAAAAGAAAAAGCATGACAAGCAAAAATATAGGTAAATACAGTACACTTTTCTTTGTCCCTTGAGAATTCTAAGTTACGTATGATGGTTAAAACAAAATATAACACACAGTCTGATTCTAGAACAATGGTTCCAAATATATATAGAAAAGACATTTCAGATAATTACATCATAAGCAAGAAGAGTAAAACTAGTTAACTTTTCTATACTTCACTTCTGTTGGTAAAATGACAACACCAGTAGACTGTGTTGTTATGTACAGATGATGTTGTACCTAGGATAACCGTTAAGAAAACTCTTCAAAGAGATACGCTCAAAAACACTATATATAAATCAAAGTTTTAAAATTTTCAGTGTTCAAGTAACCCATACAAAAAAGCACCCAGGTGCATTGAAACTAATATTAGATGGGACAGCTGATATCCACTCACATCTCATTGGCCAAAGCATGTGACAGAGAGCAAACAATTGAGAATAATCCAGCCTATCACAATACTATGCTCAGTGATATCTCCCATCCAACCCCAACAATTCTTCAGACACAGTAGGAGCTAAAGCTAGATATAACAATTTCCTATATAGCTTTCTCTTGTAGAACTGTGTGCGGCCATTTTTAATACTTCCTGAATGCTTTTAGTGCCAAGGGCTTCTTTCTCCAAATACTTTTGCACTAATATCCATCTTTGGGACTTTAGGGAAGCTTGTAGCCATTCAAATTCAGGTGGGTTGCTGAAACAATCTAGATGTCCTATGATTGGTACAAAGATTCAGCAATAGAAATACCCTAGGAACCACTACTTTCAATTTGTCATTATTCATTTTATTTTTTTTATCCTATATGCAAATTGAAATCAGAAAACTTTCTTCATTTTGTTCTTCAAACCACATGACATTCACATTAATATTCTCAATTGTTCTTCAAACCACATGACATTCACATTAGCTTAATAAACACTCACATAATAAGCACTCATGTATGACGTATAAGCCCTTAACATAAAACTGTCATTAAGACTATTTAAGGGTTGATTTTTCTCTCCTCAAAACGTATTTCCATAGCATGCAGTATATGCCAGATGCTAAGCATTTTATACAGATTAACTTATTTAATCTTTATAGCAACACTAAAAGATAAGTACTACTATTCATTAGTGGTACAGTTTGAATGTTTGTACCCTCCAAATCTCATGTTGAATTGTAATCCCCAATGTTGGAGGTGGGGCCTGGTGGAAAGTGTTTGGGTCACACGGGCAGATCCCTCATGACTGTCTTGGTGCCATCCTCATGGTAATGGATGGGTTCTCACTCTGTTAGTTCACGTGAGACCTGTCTGTTTAAAAGAATATGGCATCTCCCCCGCTCTCTCTTTCTCTCACTCTTGCCATGTGACGTGACTGCCCCCACTTTATCTTCTATCATGATTGTAAGTTTCCTGAGGCCCTCACCAGGAGCAGATGCTGGGACCATGCTTCCTGTACAGCCTGTAGAACTGTGACCCAATTAAACCTCTTTTCTGTATAAATTACCTGGACTCCAGTGGTTTTTTTTTTTTTGCAACAATGCAAAACAGCCTAACATAATTATCATACTTACGGTATAGAAAAGGCTACTGAGGAACAGAGAGGGGAGTAACTTGTTCAAGGTAACATACCAGGTGAGTGGTAGAGCTGGGATTCAAATACAGGCAGTCTGGCTCCAGAGTTCATGCTCACATACATTATATTATGCTGCCTTGCCCCTTCATGCAGAATGTTCTCTATTCTTCAAGACTCTACATTTAATTTCTCCAAGCAAAAGTCTCATTTCCTGTGCTGTTTTAAACTTTAAACCTTGTATTTTCTCACACTCGTCATTAGAATAAAACACAATGGAGTTCTTATTTATATTGCACTTCACAATTAACCATGCTGAAATTCAAGGATTTTAAAAAAAACTTGCCTAAAGCCACACACCTAGCAAGTGGCAGTTCGAACTTCTTGAAGACATACATCTGTATTGACCTACATGTAAATTGTACAGTTCTCCTTCCATTTTATCTGAATGCCCTTACTGTTTAAGTCTTCTTTTCTCTGAACCAACTGCTCTTTATAAATTAGTGGTCCAGCAAACACTGGGACCTCTCAGGGGAGGGCAGGTGTTTGGGGAGAGAGCATTAGGGAAAAGAGTTAATGCTTGCTGGGCTTAATACCTAGGCGATGGGTTGATAGGTACAGCAAACCAGTGTGGCACACATTTATCTATGTAACAAACCTGCACATCCCGCACATGTATCCCAGAACTTGAAATAATAAAATAAAATTCAAAAGGCAATAATTTCCCACAACAGAAAAAAAAATTGATGGTCCATTTCTATTTTACAATCTAGTATTTGCTCAACTTTTTTCTCTTCCTCCTTCTCTCTTCTTCGACACACCATTCAAAGATGGATATGTTTTCAAATATACTGTGCCAATTTTATAAGGATGATAGTTTAAAACAAGTATTTCAAGACCTTGTTAAAGATGATAGTTTCAAATTTCCCTTTTTAAAGTCTGTTATATGAGTAGTTAGAAGAAAGAGTAAATTTTCAATTTTAGAAGATGACTAACTCCATAGATGGGAGAGTTAGCACACAATGAAACTGAAGGGAAGTAGGCAGCAGATGGAGATGAAAATGAGGATAAGCAAAAAAATAGCTACATAAGCTATAAACTATGCCTTTAATTCTCAGAAATCAAGGATTGGTTCTAAGTGGGTATGATTAGTAATTTTGTTGGCACATGAAATGATTTGGTAAAGTTACCAATAATGTATGTATATTCTCTTTTCAGCATTATGCCAGTTTTATTGCAAATCATGTTCTTTGATCAATAATGCCTACCTTTATCTGTCAGGACAAAGCCTTAAGACCTTGGAACCCAACAACTGTGAGCTATTCCATTGATGCATTCCAATGGCCTGTGTTCCTTGGCTAGTATTCAACAGAACATCACATGACTAGTGCAAAATTGTTTAGTATTTTTGTTGAGGACTTTTTGTTTCTTTTCCATGTGGGAGACTTTTTGCTTTCTTAAGACACCATTATCATATCATGCTTATAGGCAAAGCAGGTTAATAATTTTATTTTTAAAATGTACTCTGAAATGTACTCTAATTGCCACATATATAAGTGAATAAATACCTGTAATCAGTTCTTATACAATTTGCCTAGAAATATGTTTGCAATGCTAACTGATATGGGTAAGGTGAATAGGACAGGAAAATTATTTCTGGTATGCCGTTAAAATAATTATATGCTAGTGCATACAATGGTATATATCTTTATCATAAATATAATTTTCTAAAAGTATTCAATAAGACAATCTTCTTTACCAAGCTTAGGAATTTCACATACACTCAAGAAATTCAAAGAAATTATCTCCTATCATACATGTGATAATCAGTTATGACTGCCATTTATTGAGTATTTATATGTCAAATACAATACTAAGTGCATTCCTCACAACAACTCTATTAAGGTAGTTACTATTATCTCCATTTTACACATGAGAAAATTGAGGCTTAGTCTGATTGAGCAAGTATCCTAGTGTTACATAAAGTAGTATTCCCTACATATAGATCCAGATCTGTTTGACTTCAAAGTCCATGCTGTTAATCGCTGTGCTACAGAGACTGTGTTCCTGAAACTGAGGCTGAGCTATGGGAACAGGAGCTATCTCTGTTTTATTGTCTTTTGCAATAAAAATACAAACATATTTCTGTTAGTTTTTATTTTTATAAATACTACTAGTACAGTTCTCCAAAATCAAATGAGATTTAATAAGAAATAGGAATACAGATTAGATGTCTGGTCTGCTATTTCCCATAAAATATCCATGAAGATAAAAAAGAGACAGAAACTGACAATAGCAAAGAAAAAGAAAAAGAAAAATGATGTACAAAATTTTCCAGGCAATTTCCTCTAAATACATTGTCAGTGAGAACAGATTGAAGAGCAAATTACTGGACTCTATACCATATCATCTGACTCAGAGCCAAAAGTTGTTCACACACACACACACACAAAGTCTCTTACTCATTTTCCCCTTGTACACTAAATGACAGAATACAGTGTCTGAAAGCTTTAAAAAGTTGTATTTTCAGAAGTAGTCAGAGTCCTGTCCTCTCCTTATATCACTTCTATCAATTCTTTTCTCTTTTTTTCTATTCCTCTAGTATAAAGCAGAGATGAGTCCTAAGTTAGTATCCTAGGATGTTTTGTATTTGAAAAAAAATTAAATTAGACAAAGGAGAGCTGGGATTGCTGAAATGGGTATACTCTTTCATGTACAACACTGTTCAAAGAACTTCAATTGGCTCCCTAGCACAACTGAAAGCACAAAATTCCATTCAGTACTGGCACAGTCACATTTGATGAATGTCAACAGAATGAAAGCAAAAGGCTACATCCTGCTTTCAGGTTTAGATGTGAAAGAGAAAAGTTGCCTGAGCCCAAATGAACAAAAAAAGGGGACTAAGGTGACTACACTTTGTAGAAAATACAATCCTAGATAGTTCTTCCCCCGTCAGGCAGCATATCCAGGAAATAAACAATGGAGCCTACTAATATGAGAAGGAAAACATTGGCGAGGGGATGGCTAGGGAAGGAGAGAGTTCCTTAAAGACTAAGAGAGAGTTCATGGCTCTGAAAATTCTTTTCTTCAAAATTACATAAGAATTTTCCAAACTCCATTTCCTGACAAAGACCTAGGAGCCTCTAAAATGCAGGAACAGGCATCCCTATGAAAGAAAAAGGCTGAATTAAATACAGAGATACGAAGAGCATTGGCTGAAATAAGAAAATGATATAATAGTACAGTAAAAGTCAGAATGGACACTGCAGAGAATTAAGAAAATTATGCCGAATGACAAATTCGAAAAACCCACGTTAAAAAATAGAGGGAAAATGCAGAGACAATAAAGAACAAAACAGATTCAGAGAGAGAAAGTGTACCCACTCTAAGATTTGCAGGTGTCTGTGAAGCACAAATGAGAATACTCTGAATGAAATACAGTTAAGTGATACTTCTCAATGATAGTACTCTAAACAGAAGTATTACGTTGGTACAAGAGTAACTGAAGTTTTTGCTGTTACTTTTAATGGTAAAAACCTCAATTACTTTTTCACCAAGCTAATATTAAGACAGTACCAAAAGTATGGCAGAAATGAAAAAAGCTTGAAACAGTTTACCATGTTCAGGCTCAATTATTATTTGGATGAGAAGCAATAGAAAGATATTTTAAGGTATATTCTGTTAACAGGCCCCTACTCAAACAAGCTTATGCAAGTAGGAAGACTCTTTGAAAGAATTCTTAAGGATCAGGCTGAACAACCAAGCTGGGGAAGGCCATGGAAACAGCCAGACCTCAGGAATAACTACAGGCTGAATGAAGTTCAAATGAAGTTAGAAATTTTCTCCATCCCCCCTGTTGCATCTCTTAGCCTTTGGCATCATCCTCCTCACAGAGTAGAGAATAACTTTCTTCATGTAGCAAGAAATTTAGCTGCCAAAAGTCACAAGAAAGAGTTTGAGCTCCATCATTGCTGGTCATTAGAGAAATGCAAATCAAAAACACAGTGAGATACCATTTCATGCCAGTTAGAATGGCAATTATAAAAATATCAGGAAACAACAGGTGCTGGAGAGGATGTGGAGAAGTAGGAACGCTTTTACACTGTTGGTGGGAGTGTAAATTAGTTCAACCATTGTGGAAGACAGTGTGGCGATTCCTAAAGTATCTAGAACCAGAAATGCCATTTGACCCAGCAATCCCATTACTGGGTATATACCCAAAGGATTATATCATTCTACTATAAAGACACATGCACATGTATGTTTATTGTGTCACTGTTCACAATAGCAAAGACTTGGAACCAACGCAAATGCCCATCAATGATAGACTGGATAAAGAAAAGATGGCAAATATACATCATGGAATACTATGCAACCATAAAAAAGAATGAGTTCATGTCCTTTACAGGGACATGGATGAAGCTGGAAGCCATCATCATCAGCAAACTAACACAGGAACAGAAAGCCAAACACTGCATGTTCTCACTCATAAGTCGGAGTTGAACAAAGAGAATACATGGACACATGGAGGGTAATATCACACAATAAAGCCTGTTGGTGGGTGAGGGGTAAGGGGAGGGACAGCATTAGGACAAATACCTAATGCATGCTGGGCTTAAAACCTAGACAAAGATTGATAGGGACAGTAAACCACCATGGCACATGTATACCTATGTAACAAATCTGCACATTCTGCACATGTATTCCACAACTTAAAGTAAAATTTAAAAAGGAAGAAAGAAGAGAAGAAAAGAAAAAATTTTAGCTCAAGGGCAAGATAAAAAACCATGGAGATGGACTCAGATGTAGTCAGTTACCCACCCTACCACCAATAATTATTCAGAGATAGCCACATACAGCAGATCCCAAGCAAGTATTTCAATGGCAAGTTGTAGAGTTAATTCCAAGAAGAGGAATTAGAATTCCAGAAAAGGTGGTTCAAGAAGGGCATCCAGGCTAAACAATGGATGTTCCCTGAAGAAGTTAACACACCTCTGCTAGCTTATAACAATGATTCTAAATATGAAAGAGCAACACAAATCAGAAGTAGAATAGCTCAGATAAAGTTGAGGAAAATAATTTAAAAGAAAAAAAATTTCAGAAATAAAGACTAATAAGAAGGGTTATAGGAATGAATGCATTACAACAGCAAAAGTAATGGAGGATGAAAGCAGAAAAAAATTAAAATCAAAAGACACAACAAAAGAAATAAAAAGTATTTAAGAGAAAGCGACAAATATTGAGAATAGAGCAAAAATATTACATAAGGATAACTGGATTCTCTAGGAGGAAAAAATCAAGGGACAAAATAATACAAAAGACTGTAATTCAGGAATATGACCCAGGAATAAGGAAGATTTAAAACTATTTTGAAAGCACATACCATGTACTTGAGAATATCAACCCAAAACAATGAACCCTAAGACATATCACAATAAAATTATAAGACATTTAAAAAGGAAAGAAAAGAAATAACTTTTTTTGGTATCTGGGCACAATGAGCAAGTGATTTATAAGCTAAAAGAAAATTCTTTTTTTTTTCAAAAGCAATACTTTTGCCAGAAAAAAAAGAGTAACATATTTAAAATAATCAAGAAAAGAAAATGTGAGGAAACATTTTATGTCCAGAGAAAATGGACTTTCAAGTATAAATGATACAGGTGAACTATTATCAACAGTAAAGAACTCAGGGAATATTGTTCTCACGCATCCTTCCTAAGAAATCTGCTAGAGAACAGGCTTCAAAAGACTAAGATGACTAAAGAAACATCAACGTAAGAATTGGTGGGGATGATTAAACAGAACTATTTGTATAACTAAGACAAAAATGAAGTCAGAAAGAAAGATAGTGTTGATTATAATGATCATATGTTTAGAAAATGTAGATATATGGTAACTCCCAAAAAAGGAATGTAAATGGGGAAAATGTTCAAAAAAATTGACTGTTCTTGGTAATTATATTGCTATGGTAATATTATTAGTGTTGTTGAGACTGCCATATGAAATAAAGTTAGTGATATTCAAATTCTATTATTCTCTGTGTCCTTGAGAGTTGGGGATTTTAGTGTGGAAGAAAGGAGAAATATAAACTGAGAGACTAAGTCAAAAATTATATGGCTTTAAATGTTATTGAATTGCTAAGGTATTATTATAGTATAAAATGTGTTTGTGTGCATATGTGGTGTTTGTGTGTTTGTGTGTATATCTCTGTCCTCTATGAGATCTAGAAACAATGACTGAACCAGTAGCAATGAGCACATCTTGTACACATGCTCAAGTAAATACCATTTACAACTAAGAGAAGCCAAGGCGGCCGGGCGGTGGCTCACACCAGTAATCCCAGCACTTTGGGAAGCCAAGGTGGGCAGATCACAAGGTCAAGAGATCGAGACCATCCAGGCCAACATGATGAAACCCCATCTCTACTAAAAAATACAAAAAATTAGCTGTGTGTGGTGGTGTGTACCTGTAGTTCCAGCTACTCAGGAGGCTGAGGCAGGAGAATTGCTTGAACCCAGGAGGCAGAGGTTGCAATGAGCCGAGAGCGCACCACTGCACTGCACTCCAGCCTGATGCCTGGTGACAGAGAGAGACTCTGTTTCAAAAAAAAGAGAGAGAGAGAGAAGCCAAGGCTTTTTTAAGCAATAGCTGACTCCTGTTATGGGACAGGACAGGCACGATATAAGCTTACAACAATTTGTTATACTAAAGAGCCATCAGAAGGAGGCCTGATCAGAGGGGAGAAAGTAATGAAGATGTCTCTTGTTGTTTGATCTTAGGTTTCTTCTATATTTTTTTCCCAGAACAAAAGATGTCCAGCTTCCATCTACAGCTCAGCTAGATCTATTCCAGTTTTTTCTGTCACTTTACTTCCTGAGTTTTGCTCATTTTGGCATTTGATAATTTTCTGATATTGAATAACTAAATGTCTAAATTAGTTCTGATATTTATAAGGCTATCCCTAATATGAGTTTCTTTACAAGCTGCCATACAAGGTTTAGGTCATTTTTTTGTCATAGAAAATTACCAACTTATAATAATTTCTATTCATCTCCAAAGGTGATTAGAGCCTGTTCATCTTAGCCTCATCTGCAAAACCCAGTTCACCCTTACTCACCTTACCTTTAAGAATAAATTACTAGATTTGCAGTTTCAACTTAGGATGTAGAAAGCTGGGAAGAACATTACCAAATTCTATCAAAAAAAAATTAGATATCTGCAAAATCATAACTGTTCTTGAACTTACTAAAGAACTAAGATCATACTGGCTACCAAATAACCTGAAGTTTAAAGTAAGTCAGCTGACTCAAAGGACAGGTGGGATACGGGCACATGTTTTCTGTGGTACAGCACAACCGGGGGGAAAAGGTCATTATAAAGGACAATAAGAATTCAGCTAGATTTTTCTTTTTTGAGACAAAGTCTCACTCTTAGTGCCCAGGCTGGAGTGCAGTGACATGATCTCAGCACACTGCAACCTCCACCTCCTGGTTTCAAACAATTCTCCTGCCTCCACCTCCCAAGTAGCTGGGATTACAGGTGTCCATCACCATGGTCAACTAATTTTTGTATTTTTAGTAGAAACAGGTTTTGCCTTGTTGTCCAGGCTGGTCTCAAATCCTGACCTCAGGTGATCTGCCCACCTCAGCCTCCCAAAGTTCTGGGATTACAGGTGTGAACCACTGCACCTTGCTCAGCTAGATTTTTGAATTAACTACTTAGGACAAGTGTAGGCTAGCATAAAAGTATTATAACTTGGAAGCTGCAGGGATGTGTGGAATTACAGGCTCTTCTCATGAACTGGGTGCTCAGAAGACAGATTGGGAGCATATAGAGAGACCTGAGAAATTCTTAGATTCATGCTGGGAAAGAGAAAAGAAAGTGTTGCTGGAAAGGCACAAAAGCTAGCTGGGGTCTACTCCCCTCTCTTACCTAGGGGAGCAAAAGCCTTGATGCACTAGGAGAAAGATGATAAATCTTGTCACTCCTAAGGTACAAGTTAATACCCATTACAGCTGGGGGAAGAGAACACTATCACCACAAACAATGAAAAAAACCGTCAATCTCTGGTAAAGGTGTAAGCATGCAATTAAATGTCTCCAAAAGTAGGAAAAGGAGCAACATTCTTAAGAAGACCAAGGGACCAAAGCCTGCCTATGACTAAGTCTAAACAAAAACAACTGAGAATGGCCCCTGGCTCCCACCTCCAGATTAACAAACCTTAAAAAATAGTATTTTACTACTGACATGATTCAAAACCAGAGAGATACTTTCTCTGAGGTACAAGCACAAAAGAATGACTTAAACTCAGGATGACGCAGACATCAAGAAAAAAAAGAAACCCTGTCAAACTGGCTTCCACCCTAAACTCAAAGTAACAGTAAAGAAATTTGAAGCCAATAGTGCACTGAGAGTAACCAAAGCAGCAGCAAAACCCCAAACCAAATCAACTTCTAACTACATGAACTCAACTTGCCACACATGAAACCTTAGTGAAAAATGTGGTATTCCCATGCCCAAGTATAAGTGCTATTTACTTTAGACTGTTTTCTTCCATATAAGATGTTTGGTTTTCAACCAAAAATGACAAGATACACAAAGAAGCAAAGGAAAATGATTAATTTTCAAGAAATGATGCAATCAGCAGGACCAAATTTAGCTATGACACATTGGTATAAAAAGAATCAGACAGGAAATCTAAAATAAAATTATTTCACTAAAGGCTCTAACAAAAAACATAAATAACATATATGATCAGATGGACAAATTCAGCAGATATATAGACACCATATGAAAGAGTCAAATGGAAATGCTAGAAATTTAAAAAAAAAAAACTTCAACAGAGATAATGATATCTTAGAATGACTCATCCATAAATACAGTACAGCTGAGAAAAAAATATCAGCAACTTAAAAGCATGTCAGTAAAACTTACTCAAAACAAAACCCAAATGGAAAAAATAGAATTTAAAAAACAGAATGCAAGAGCTGGGGGGAAATATCAAACAGTAAAACAAATGTGTAATTGTACCCTGAAAAAAGAAGAGAAAATAGGGCAGAATAAATATTTGCAGATATAATGGCAAAAACTTTTTCAAAGTTAATAAAAGATTTCTAAAATCACATATTCAAGATGCTCACAAAACACTAAGATAAACCAAAATAACAACAAACAAAAAAGTAAAAACCCTAGACACATTGTATTCAATCATTTTCCTATATATATATGCACGTACTATATACTCACAAAAATTAAAAAGAATAAAAATTTAGAAATCTCTGAATAACAAAAATAAAGAGAAAATCCAGAGGACAACTAGCATAAGAAAGTCACTGTGCATACACAATAAAGATTAGAATAACAGCAGACATCAGAAATAGACCAAGGCTGAAGAAAATGAAATGATATCATAAAAGTACTGAAAGGAAAGAAATACTGTCACCATAAAATTCTGTATGCAATGACAATATATTTCATGAGTGAAAGTTAATTAATTATAAATTACTGACTGGCACTTGATCTTCCCCATGGACTTCTTACTTATAAACCATCACTTTGACCAAAAATATCTTATGTCATAAATTCAGGCTAAAGAAAATGTTCTCAGTGGGAAAAATTATGATTCCTTTCCTCCTATCATTGCAGTAGCATGGGGTTCATCCTCTGCAGATAGAGTATTTTTTTGTATGTCTGAAGGTCAGAGGAGACTATATAAAATCTTTAAAGTAATTGTGAAAATAAGCCATGTATGACTGAGACCTCAAAGCAAATCACCACACCTTTTCTATTTAATGGCCTAAAGAATAACGTGCATAGTCAGAAGACAACATCTATCACATAATCATCTGAAGGTAGATTTGTAAACTGAGTCCCCTACTAGACTCAGTTATGCAATTCATTCTCTGCCATTCACCTATTTTAAGACAAAACTCAAATTCCCCTAACCCTGCCTGATACCCTCTGCTTACCTGATGTGATTGATCCATGCGGTACCCAGATATTTGCTCAAACATTATTCTGGGTGTTTCTGTGAATGTGTTTGTTAGATGACATTACCATTTTAATGAGTAGACCAAGTAAAGCAGATTGCTCTTTCTAATGTGGGTGGGCCACATTTAAGCAGGCAAGGGCTTGAATAGAACAAAGGATGACCCTGCTTCCTTTAAGTAAGACAGAATTTTCCTGACTGCTGGCCTTAGAAATCAGATGTCAGCTCTTTCTGGTTCTATAGTAGCCCTGGCCTTCAGATTCAAACTGGAATATCAGCTCTGCAGACTTTGGATTTCTCAGCCTTAATAATCATGTGAGCATATTCCTTATAATAAATACTTAAATATCCACATTGGATAGTCCTGTTTCTCTGGAAAATTTTGACTAATATACCTGAGAAACTACTATGCCTAAGAAACTTGACTGATCTACCTCCCAAATAAAGGTTTGAAGACGCCTTCTTCAAAGATTGTAGTTATATCAAGTATGCTTTTTTAATATTTGCTATCTTATTTTAAAACAGTTTATGATTAAGATGTCATTAAAAACAACAGTGTTGTTGTTGTTTTTAATGACATCTTAATCATAAACTGTTTTAAAATAAGATAGCAAATATTAAAAAAGGATACTTGACATAACTACAATCTTTCATTCAAAGTGATTTGGAATTAATGTAACACAAAAGAAAAAAAGGACTTATTTCTAGAGGGAAAATCATAAAATATCACCTTTACTAATGAAGAGTTATGCAATACTTTTGTGGAATTGATGATGATGATGATGATGGCGAGATAAAGATGATGATGGTGATTATGTGGTTGGCTAAAAACTTAAGCCTCCATGGTATTTTCTTCTTGAGGTAATTTTTATTAGTATCTAAAAAAGTACTGATAAGCTCAGGAATGAAATGAGCAAATCCCCTGATGACCCCATTACCAGCTTTATAACAACTAGTCTTGCATGGAAAGTTACTTATTCTGTAAAACGTTGGTCAGTGAACTTAACTTGAACTCTCACTTAAGTGTGAGGATTAGTTAGAAGATTTACTTTGACAAATTTGTGTAATTGGCTAGGTTTTTTTAATGGTTAATTATTTTAATATTTCATGGCAACATTCTCAGCCTTAGATTTTCACCAGTTAACACATCACACCTTAGATTTTCACTTTACAATTTTCAACTGAAAAGTAGAAACAGTATCTGATTTGTGACTATGCTTCTTGTTTATGCAGAGCTTGTATTCTGAATCAACAAAATGGGTCAGAATATAAATCTGGATAATTAACTTTTGCTTTGTTTTTAAAGAGAAAATTGCTATGAATGTATGAACATGTTGTGAAGTATCTCAGTGATTTTCACAATATTCACAGAAAGCTTAATGAGATTCTAACTATGAAAGCAGAAATAATGGTAAACATAATTATGTCTATTAGTTATACCAATTATCCTTTCTCACCTTCATATGGAAGAATAAAAATGATGATGTTACTTATTTAAAAGTTAAACTTAGTCACCAAATTTTTTATTTTACAACAATATCAAGAGAAAAATGATTGTAAGCTTCAAAAAAAATGTAGTATGGTTTATATGGATAACTACTCATTAAGTCTGGAGAAAAAAAAAAGTCTTAAAAAAAGTGAGGCATTCCTATTCTAACCACCTGCTTTTTCTTTCCACTAGATTGTATTTTGTATAGCTAGGGAAATTATTTCTTCATCCCCTCTGAAATAATGTAGCCTTACTCTCTAAAATACGGGAATTGTGCCACTTTGAGAAATTATCTCATTGATCTTAATCTTCCTCCCTTTTTTAAGATTGATCTTAGTATAAAGTCACCTTCTCAATTTCATTTTAAGACTGTGACCTTAAAGCAAATCGTATTTATCTAGAAATGCCAAGCAGGAAGAATTAAAGAAAGACATTTAGATTCTTGTGTTTATTCAAGAAAAACATCACCTGAAGTTTTCTGATAGTATTTTAGGTTATATCTAAATATCCATAGAGGTGCTGGGGAATGGAATAATCATGAGTCAGTTGGCTAGTATGCCTGCACAATATCAAACAATTATTTTAGTTTGCTTTTTAATTTATCATTCACTTCTTTGCTTTTACTGAAAGTTGAATCCACAGCCGAAATTCAAACTTTTCTTGGCAAGATTGAAAATACAACAGTTAAGGAAGCAGTCAGGACTCTATATCCATGTGTGACTAAGACACCTCTTAAAGGGCATAGACTTAGCTTAAAAGTAAAGAATATCAGTTAACTTGGCTCAGTGACAAAACCTCAGTGATAACAGGAGACATAAAAGTTTAAGTATGGCCAAGAGTCTGTCACTTAGAATATAAGATCTATGAGAAAGGGAAGTTTTGCTTCCTGTGGCATTCCCAGCATGTAGAAGAATGCCTGGCACAATAGTAGATGCTCAATAAATAGGAATATTGTTAGCTGGATGTGATGCACACCTGCAGTCCTAGCAACTTGGAAGGCAGAGGCAGGAGGATCACTTAAGTTCAGGAGTTTGAGGTTGTGGTGAGCTATGATTATGCCATTTTACTCCAGCCTGGAAAACAGAGCAAGACCCTATCTCTAACATACACACGCACACATATTGAGTAAATGAATATATGTCCTTAGTCCAACTTCTCATAGAATTATATGTGAATCAGGGTGCCTTGACTGTGGGAATCTGTAAATGGCAGGGGTAGGGGGTGGTGGGCAAAGAAGGGAAGGATTGTAAGGGGAAACATAGAATTAATTTTTCATTTTAAGAAAAAACACCATAATTGGGGCAAAAGGCACTGGTGCACTGGTGGTCTTCTGTAACAGATGCTAGGGTGCATCACCTAGATTTCCCCATTCAGGACAGAGGTACTCATTCCTCCAACTGCTGATAATGTTGTCTGCTGATGGCTCCTTCAGATGAATTGAAGAATACCAGCTGGCAATTCTTTCAGTCAAAGAGAGCTCTCTCATCCAAAATTATATTTCCTGCCAGCAGGGCCCACATCCAGTGACTGATCAAGACCAGTGTACAAAGCCTGGTTCTCTTGCCTGACACAGAGCATATTTGAATGCCCATAGGATTGGCTGAGGTCTCTGTGGCAATTGCATTGCAGTTCAACTTCTACCTATTCTCAGTCCTGCTTCCCTCACATCAGAACGAGTGTGGTTGATGAGAGCATTGTCTGTTAAACCTTTGCAAGCAAATTCCATATTGGAGTCTGTCTGCAAGGAACTCAGCCTAAGACAACCTCTAATAGGGTAAAAAGGAAGAAGCATTAATGCCCTCCTACAGAATACATGCTGCTGATGGCAAAAATCAAAATTCAAAAAGAAGAATCATGCTGGAATAGGATAAAAAAATAAAATAAATTTTAATAGGGGTGTGTATTAGTTTGTTCTTACATTGCTATAAAGAACTACCAGAAACTAGGTACTTTGTAAAGAAAAGAGGTTCAATCAACTCATGGTTCTGCAGGCTATACAGCTTTCTGCTTCTGGGAGGCCGTAGGAAACTTACAATCATGGTGGAAGGCAAAGGGGAAACAGGTACACATTTACATGACCAGCAGGAGAGCAAAAGAGAGAGAACTAAGAGGGGAAGTGCTATGTACTTTTAAACAACTAGATCTTGTGAGAACTCACTCATTATCACCAGAATAGCAAGGGGGCAGTCCCAACCCATGATCCATTCACCTCCCACTAGGCCCAACCTCCAACACTAGGGATTAAAACTCAACATGAGATTTGGGTAAGGACACAGAGCCAAGCCATATCCAGGTGAGAATAACATTCTAAGATAATACTTTTCAATTAACCTTAGAAGAGAGGGATACAGGAGATTTACTCAACACACCATGAAAAAACACATAGGATTTTTATTGAGTGAAAGTTTAGATTGAGCCTATGGTGAGATGTGGCTACAAGAAACTCCAGTGGAAACTTAGTTTCCATTAATAGAAGTACAGAGCCCAAGACAAGAATAGTCCCTTAGCGTTCTTAAATGGCTGCCCTCAATCAAAAGTATTTTGTTCAGTCCAATATTTTAAAATTGACTAATGCCTCCAGAAGCCAGGAGAAAAAAAATGTGTCATAAAACAGATCATATAAAGAATAGTTGAAGAGACTAGTGTTATTTAATTACATAAATCAAATTTAAAATGGCTTGAGACAGGATAAAAGTGGAGTGGAGGGCACAGAGATGCAACCTGGCTGTCTTTACACATTTGAAGAGCTGTCATTTAAAAGAAGCATACAAATTATTCTATATCACAATTAATTGTAGGAAATGTGCTAATACTTTGTATCAGAAGGCAAAATTAGAAACAATAAAAATGCACATTGGCGCATTTGATCTCAATATTATGAGGAAACTTTTAATGATTCAAATTGCTCAAATGTGAAATAAGATTGACAGGTCAATTTTTCTTTCCATTAAGCCACCATTGAGCCCCATCTTACAACTCCAGCATTCAAGTACTTTCTAAGCCTGTACTGTGTTCTCGGCCCTGCAACTGGCCCGCTGTGCGTAGCGGACAGGAGGGATGAGGATGTGAGCATGCAGTCAGCTCCTCTGCCTGTGCCCTTTACTCTGGGTACCTGTGCTGGAAGTTACTGTTTCTCTTGGGTCCTGGGAAGTGCCAAAGTGCCACTAGATTTCTGTTTAGTATTCAGTCTTCCTTATTTTTTAAAAAAATATACTTCTTTCTTAAAATGTTTTTCCGAGGGGGGGCTAAAAAGCATTTTTCTGAATTCTAAATATTTTTTAACATTTATCTAATGTCTCCTTAAGATCCAGCTATACGAAAACTTTTAGAAAACAGAAATAATTCAAGTACTGTAATCTTCCCCTTTTCTGCAGTTTTACTTCCTGTGCCTTTAGTTACTTGTTGTCAATTGCAGTCTGAAAATATTAAATGGAAAGTTCCAGAAATAAACATTTTGTCATGTTATTTTTTCTTCTATTTATTATTTCAGTTAAGGACAGCTCTAAATTTTATTGGTTTTAAATATCATTTCAGTTAAAGCCAGCTCTAAATTTTATTGGTATTAAATTCTAAGTAGCATGGTGAAATCTCATGCCCTCCTGCTCCAGCAGGGAATATGAATCATCCCTTTGTCCAGAAATCCATGCTGTAGATGCTACCCACTCGTTAGTCACTTAGTAGCTGGCTGGGACATTAGACTGACTGTCACAGTATGGAAATGCTTGTGTTCCAGTAACCCTTATTTTATTTAATAATGGCTCCAAACCTCAAGATTAGTGACGCTGGCAATTTATATATGTCAAAGAGAAGCTGTAAAGTGCTTCCTTTAAGTGAAAAGGTGAAAGTTATTGGCTTAAGAAAAGAAATTATATGCTGAGTTTACTAAGATCTTTGGCAAGAACAAATCTGCTATCTGTGAAATTGTGAATAAGGAAAGAAATTGAAGCTAGTTTTGTTGTTGCACCTCAAACTGCAAAAGTTATGGTTTGATAAGTGCTTAGTTATAATGCAAAAGGCATTAAATTTGTAGGTGAAAGACAGGAACAGAAATGGGTTCCAGCCGACAGCAACTGGGCTTGGTCCTAGCTATGGTGTTGGGCATCCCCTGGTGGTCTTGGAACACATCCCAATAGATAAGAAGAAACTACTATAAAATTCCATATGGCTGTACTTAACTTTATTGCTTCCTGTAACACTAGACATTTATGAAATCTGCACTAACAAAACACACCTAATTTGCTCCACAACACATTAAGCAAAGGGATTCTCTGTTAGTTACCATTAGCAGTTACCACTCTCTTTTGCATTCCTTCTGGGAACCTGCTTTCTATCCCCCTGCCATACATACAGCTGTGGAGTCTCAGACTTTTCAGTGTGTACAAAAACCAACAAACCAAACAACAACAAAAGCTCTTGGTTATAGACCCTTGTACTTTTTGAAGTATATTATAGAGTAAATCATGTTTTCTAGGCAAAATTGGGTACCAGGAGGGATCATACATACAATGAAAGGAGATACCAAAATGTTCACTACCACTGGGCCTCTTTCTCCCTTGAAAATTGTGGTATTAAAACATTCTATGGCAGGGCATAGTGGCTGATGCCTGTAATCCTAACATTTTGGGAGGCTGAAGTGAGAGGATTACTTGAGCACGGAGTTAGAGACCAGCCTGGGCAACATAGTGAGACCCCCATCTCTGAAATAACAAACAAACATTCTATCATTTGAAAGTAGCCTCTCAAAAACAGCCTCTAAAAGTGCTCAAGGTCTTCAGAGTGAGCTTTGGGTCCAAGTACACTTATCAGGACTCCCTTCCATTGGTTTCTCCAGGGCACTAGCCCTTACCCTCGTGCCATGCCAGCAGGTGGTAAGTACACATGCATGGGGGGAGGGAGTGGGTGAATGCACTTGAGTTGCACCTGCAGGGCAAAGTGAATGACAGAACTGGCCACCCATCCATTTGGTCTCTGTAAAAAGCAAAGCCAGATTATTTGTTGAATTTTGTATATGTATAGAAGTGCAGAGTATCTTTCTAAAAACAAATTCATGTGAGAAATAAAATCAGCAAAATGGTCCAGGATATTCCGGTCATCATATCTAGTTGAAGAAATATGAAGGGGGAAAGAGACAGAGACAGAGAAAATGGGCAGCCCTACTTTACAAACAGGTGAATTTTCAAACGCTTTTCAGAAATCAGAATGTTTCCCATAAAAATAACCTTACACAATATATGCTGGTTTCTAGGCAAATCCACAAAAACCTTTTTAAACTCACCTTGAACTTGGATGTGATACTAGTATATCATAAAAGTAAAATTTTAAAAAGCTAGCATGTTTTAAACATTTAATATTTTCCAGTTATCTCATTCAATCTTAGCCACAATAAATAAATCATACCTAATAAATTAGATATAATTTATCATCCTCTTCTCTAATATGTAGTTGGGTAAACTGAAGCTCAGGCTCAAGCTATTATTGTTGGTGAAATGACTCATGACAGGCCTTCTGACTGTAAAAACTCATCATTTTAACCACTACACAGTATTCCCTCCAACTTCCTCACTGTAGTCATGTTTCTGAGACAATGTATCCTGAGCTCCAGTTGGAGATATCAATACCTCATCACCTTGGCAGCCCTAAAGCTGAATGTGGATCCTCCCTGTGCCCAGCTAGCCCCTTCTTGAGCAATTAGAAGAGATATTTCCCTGTTCTAAGCCAAATGGTTGTAGGGAAAATGCTAAAACACTGTCAGAAAAGATAGCAGGAAAAGGCAAACAGAAGAGAGGGATCTCAGGCCCCAGAGAGGGAATTCTTCATTGTAAGAAAAATGCTAAAACATTGTCAGAAAAGTTAGCAGAAAAAAGGCAAAGGGAGAGAGAGCATCTCAGGCCCCTGAGAGGGAATTCCCAGTGTAAGAGGCTGCCAAGAGGTAGCCCTATTGTAGCAAGGAGTTGTCCTAGTGGTCATTCAAAAGGAAATATAAAATGAGTGGGTGAAGTTAAGTCAGGAACTACTTGTGTGTTAAATACAATGTAGGCCTGCTGAATGGTTCCCGTTAGACTTGCCCCTGACTTCACAAAGACTACACTCCGTGTTGTAGTTAGTAAGAGTTTGGAGACTTGGGTGTTACACTGAGCTCTGACACTAACTAGACCTATGGCTGTCTTAGTCCTAGAGCTACTATACCAAAATACCATAGACCAAGTGGCTTATAAACAACAGAAATTTATTTCTTACAGTTCTGGAAGCTGGAAGATCTAGGCATCAGAAGATGTGCCAGCTAACGGCCTGCTTCCTCAACAGACACCCCTCTTCTGACTTCTCACCACATGGAAGGGAGTAGCTAGAGTTCTGGGGTCTCTTTTATAAGGACTCTAATCTCATGACCTAATCACCTCTCCAGTGCCCCTCCTTCAAATACCATCACCTTATGGGTTACAATTTCAACATATGGATTTGAGGGGGACACAAACATTTAGACCACAGCATGCAGTGTTAGTCAAATCTCTTCCCTTCCCTGAATCTCTGTTTGTTAAATATTTAAATTTGAGGAAGTTTCACACAAGCACAAACACAAGATTATGATCTCTAAGACCTATGCTAAAAGACTTTGAATTCTAATTATCTTCCTAAATAGCACTGCTGCGGTCCAGGAAGCATAAATTACAAGTACAGGATGAACTAGAAAAATTAGGAGTGAAAAAGCAGGAGAAAGGTCTTTTTTCTCAGTCATTGAAGAAAATATTACTCAGTGACAATTGTTAAATCACAGAAAGGCAGACTTTATTCAGGATCATAGCAATAAGCATAGGGACCCTGCTACGGGATTTTGTAGTGAAGGAGGAAGATTGGGCTCAACTCCAAAGACAGCATGGGCAAGTGGAAATTTATAGTCAAGAAGCAAGGTTGGGGTGAGTGGATGGAAAATTACTAAGAGGAAGCATTAGGAGTAAGGAGGATTCTGACTAAACTGACCTTACAAGATTCTTGCTGAAGACAGGCCTGGGCAATCAAACATCAATTGGGATTGGTGGAAGAGAGAAACCCAATCAGGTATCACCCAAGAGTGATCACAGCCAGACATGGTAGCTCAAGCCTGCAATCCCAGCACTTTGGGAAATTGAGGTGGGAGGATTGCTTGAACCAGGGGTTTGAGACTAGCTTGGGCAACATAGTGAGACCCCCTATTTCTACAAAAAATAATTTAAAAAAATAATTAAAAATAAAAATATTATCCTGGTGTGATCATGCCACTGTTCTCTGATCTGGATGACAGAGTGAGACCCTGTTTTAAAAACAAAACAAAACAAAAAATAGAGTGATCAGATATTGAGAGTGGAGGGTCCATGCTAAATTTTGATTTTATAAGAGCATACAGATGGGTCTAGAAGCCTGACTAAAGTTTAGCTGAGCAAAGAATCTCTGTCACAGTGAGGGTGGCATCAACCCTACAGTAATCTGGGAGTTATTTTTAGGCTTGCTAAGTGTAGCGTTGAAAAAGGTATAATACCTTTCCTCATCTATCGAAAGCGTCATGGATGACACATTTATAAAAATAGATTAACAAGAGAACAACATAAACTGATTTAATCAAAGCTTTATGTCACATGGGAACTTTCAGAAATGAAGATCCAAAGGCCCACTGAAAACTTATTTTTTTTGCTTAAGTTCAGTTATGAATAAATAGCTGTATAAAAATATGCTTGGACAAAAAAAGATATAACCTAATGATAATAGATTAGGGGTCGGGGGGATACCCAGCAAAGCCTGTCCAGATACTTCTTGGACTGTCTGTGTAGCATTTCTTCCTACCAGGTATGGGGTCTTATGACCAACTGGAATGAGGGTCTATGACCCACTGTTAGGTAAAGTAGGTCAGAAAATTTCTTTGTGGCCAGCTCCTAGATAGAAAGTCAGGGGAAGGTTAGAGTAATATTTCTAAGTGCTATGGTTTGCTTTTGGGGGAGAGAGATTCTAGTCTCTATCAACCACCGTAGGGAAGAGGAATTCTGGTGTCTGTGACTCGCTTTGCAGGAGAAGGATGGCAGGAGACAGGAGGGCAGGAGGACAGAGAGAACTTGCTTCTGAGTCTGCTTCTGAGGCCTTCCAATCTTCTTGAGTTCAAAGTACTGAGCATGCCAAAGCAGCATACTTTAGGGTGTTGTTCTGAGTCCCAACATAAGTAATCCATCACAACTGCCTTACTACCGTAAGGCCCTTACTCAGATAGAAGCATTCTTATATTTAGAAAAGGCCTGAATTTGAATACCTGTAGGTAAAATATTTAGGGCAAACATTTAGAGGAAATTATGTTTAATATTTGAAATCAATTCACATTCCTTTCTAACCACCAGTAATGGAGATTTCACCTCCTGCTAATGTTCCTTTTGGTTTTGGAAGCAGCTTTGTGTGAATGCAAAGGGTTTGAGGGAGAATAGTCCGTTAAAAGCAATTCACAGAGAGAAAGAACAACCAGGAGGGTTCATGAATATGAATAAGGCAAGTCAGAGGTGTCTGAAAAATACAAATGAGACGCCTCCTGTTAAACTTTGGATAACAGAAGGCAGCAAGAAAGGATTTTTCTACAGCCTAAGTAGCCAATCCTTAATAAAATAAGCAGAACAAAATAGAAAGCAATTGACAAATGGAAAAGTACAGAGCACCGTGAATTAGTATGCCCACTTGTGGGAGCTACTAAAGTTCCACATGACTGAGAAATGAGACAAACTTAATGACATTTGGTTTAATTTGTTAATGCTTTACCACTGGGATATCCTTTGAATGGGCATATTTTCTAAGTAAAATATGGGTAGGAATCAAGAGACAGTAAACAGTTGAAATGTCCCTTTTTCTTGCAATTCAGTTAAAGGATAACACCGTCTCTAAAAATACTAATTTCTCAGTTCAAAAATCTTTATTTTATGAAATAAATGTTGTGTTCTGAATAGCAATCCTTAATGCTCAGGCATGGGTGGTTCTTATGCACTCATTTACTCAACAAGCATTTGTTAAGTGTCTTCTATAAGGTAGTATCAGGTGTGAAATAGCTCCTGCCTTAGTCCATTGAGGTCGCTAGAACAAAACACCATAAATGCAGTAGCTTTTAAACAACAGAAATGTATTCTTCACAGTGGTGGAGACTGGAAAATCCAAAAGAAAAGTGCTAGCAGATTTGGTTTTTGGTGAGGGCCTACTCATAGATGGCACCTTTTGCTGTTTTCTCACCTGGTAGAATTGGGGGTTCTCTCTAGAGTCTCTTGTAAGTGAACTAATGCCATTCCTGAGGGCTCCATCCTCATAACCTAATCACCTCCCAAGGTCCCTGCCTCCTAATATCCTATTACCTTGGGATTTCGGATTTCAGTATATGAATTTTGGGAGGACATAAACATTCAGTCCATTGCAGCTTCCATCAAAACACATAACATGTACTAATTTCATACATCAAATGACTTAATTCTCACATTGTTACAAGTGAACTGTAATACCTTTTATATTTGAGAAAAGTTAGGCTCAGAGAGGCTTGTTGACTTTCTCAAGTTCTCATGCTTTTATTTAATGGAGCCAGGTTTAAAACTCAAGTTTGAGTCCAAAGTCCATAATTTTTTCATGATGCCAAAGTACTTCCCAAATGACTGCAGAGATCTTTGACTGTGCCAGGACACAGATCTTGTGAAAGGAGCTTCTGATCTTAGTGTAGTGAGCTAGAAAGTGTAATTTTAACAGGACTTAGCTTGATGGTTCGAAACCACGGTCATTGTTGTCTAATTTAGGCCTCAGTTTTCCCATCTATAAAATCAGGATACTAATAAGCCTACTGCCGTGTAATAGGTATAGATTAATTGAGGTATTAGAGTAAAATTCTTATTTCAGAACTCAATAGTAGCAAGCATCAGTAAATGTCAGCTCATGACAGATGGTTACTTCCACGGTACTTTATGCAAGAGTGCCCATCCAAACCTGCTATGTGTACATGTTTGAAGAAGAAAATACTTTTAATTCTTTTTTTTTCTTTATTTTTTACTTTTTTTATTTTTATTTTTTATTTTATTTTATTTATTTATTTATTTTGAGATGGAGTCCCACTCTGTTGCCAGGCTGGAGTACAGTGGCATGATCTCGGCTCACTGCAACTTCTGCCTCCCTGGTTCAAGCAATTCTCCTGCCTCAACCTCCTGAGTAGCTGGAATTACAGGCGTGCGCCACCATGCCCAGCTATTTTTTGTATTTTTAGTAGAGACGGGGTTTCATCATGTTGGCCAGGATTGCCTCTGTCTCTTGACCCTGTGATCTGCCTGCCTTAGCCTCCCAAAGTGCTGGGATTACAGGCGCGAGCTACCAGGCGCAGCCATTTTTTTTTTTTTTTTTTCCTTTTTTTAAGATGAAGTCTAGATCTGTCACCCAGGCTAGAGCGCAGTGATGCGATTTTGGCTCACTGCAATGTCCACTTCCCAGGTTTAAGCAATACTCCTGCCTCAGCCTCCCAAGTAGCTGAGATTACAGGTATGTGCCACCACACCCAGCTAATTGTTGTATTTTTAGTAGAGATGGGATTTCACCATATTGTCTAGGCTGGTCTCAAACTTCTAACCTCCAATTATCTGCCTGCCTTGGCCTCCCAAAGGGATTACAGGTGTGCTCAGATTACAGGTGTGACCTAGTGTGCCTGGCCTTAATTCTTTAAATAACTTCTCTCCTGAAATTTCTGTCTTTTCTTATGACTTGCTATTCTGGGTATCATTTTAACTGGCTATAAACTCAGATAGAAAAATTGACTTTCTTAATATACTTCAAATTTAATAAATAGATTTATTTTCTTCATAAAATTGACTTTTTTAATATACTTCAAATTTAAAATTTTTAATAAATAGATTTATTTTCCTCATAAGCCTTAATATTCCCCTCATGGCAGAAAACTTGATTCACTCATTTCTAGGTAAAACTCAGACATATTCATTGATGTCTCAGTTTAATCAGGATTTTGGCAAATCTTAGTCTTTCGGGGTTTCTTCCCTCCCCCAGTCTTCTTCATGGTACAGAGATGCCAAGGTCTTGGCGCTTGATCCTTGAAAAGTCTTTCCTGTCAAAGTGATTGTCTTTGCCATGCATTTGTGGACGTCTACTTGTTAAATTTAAATGTTAAGCCTTGAATCTTTTCCTTCTTTTATATTTTTGGGGTTAAAGCCCCTACCCATGAATATGAACATAGAAGCCCCTCCCTGCTACCTAAACAGAGGGAAAAAAGAACAAAAATAAAACTTCAGTTACTAGATCAAAATATTATCCTACTCTATAAGAACAGAAATCTTCTCAAATTAATTCAAGTTGAAAACAAAAGCGGGGGGTCAGGGAAGACAGGGATTTCATGGATTTCAAAGTCAAGAAGCAAGGCAAGCTGGGCTTCTTGGAACATGAACACCAGAAAACTCCAGGTCCTAGCTCTCTCTTCCCATCCCAGGACTTCGTAATTTCTCTCATCTTCTTTTTTCTATGAGTCTGCTTCATTCTTCAGTCTCTCAATCTGCTTTCTTTGTTTAATTATCTTACATATGGCTCCAAACAAGGGTTCCAACAACTGTTCATGTGACTTTTCAGCTCAAGTCCTGTAGCTGGTTGCAGTTGTCTCTGGGTGTCTTAATACAAAACTATCACCAGAAAGAATCTGACTGGTTGGGCTCATCTGCTTTAGCCAGCCCTGACAGGCTGCTGAGCAGTCCACGGCTTAATGGCCTTCGGGTCAGTTATCTATTTCTCGGCCACTCATCTACTGCTATAGCAGATGCCCTAAAACACATTGTTGATATTTTTTTCATTATAGAAGAAAAGATGTTAAAGACACTGCATGCTAAAAGTAAAAAGAAAAGTGAATTTTTTGATCAAAAAACTGCTCTTATCCAAGACTTCAGAGGAAACTACCTTTGACTGCCCAGCAGCCATTCTAAAAGTTTCCTAGAAATGTAATGGCAGCATGAAACCATTTATCCACATCATTTCCATCTGCCAGTGTTTTCTAGTGCTGGAATATCTACCGAGGGAAGGGTGGTATGTATGTAATCCTGTTTAATATTTTATTACATTGCCCTTCTTAGAGATAAGGAGATGGATTTATTTTTCTTTTAGGTAATGTTTTCTGTGCAAATATATTAGCTGGGTGTCCTGGAGGAGCTGTGGGACCTGTGAGTTGTCCTGATATGTCAATGGAGGGTAAGAGGGGAGACATCAAAGGTAGATACGCAGAGGCCAAGAGACTCTCAGCTTACTATAAAGTTTTATTTCATGTTGACTCAGCCTGAAAGAAAGGGCTCTTAAAAGATTTTCATGGTTGTATTTTGGACCTTTAGAAAAGTATATTTAACAGAGGTTTCTGTTATTCAGGAAGTAACTTAAAAGAAAGAATAACTGATTTATGTGAAGTAAAAAGAAAATAAGGTTTCTAGAAAAAGTTATCTCTAAATTTTTATGAGTCCTTATTGAGTATCATTTGTGACAAAATTCTTTTTGTTATTTTAAATGTAAAATTCATGAAATTTACACTTAATGAAGAAGATGCTCTAAATGAAGAAACCGATTACATGTAAGGCAGTAATAAGACTCAGAAAAGAGAGAAAGGAGATGAAATAAAATTAGATTTTATCTTTGCTGCTTTTTAAGGTAATTGAATTAACAGAGCTAACCACACTGTGCAAATGGATAAATCTCAAAACAGGGTTCTTCAAATGCTGGGTATACGTTTTCTTATGCTAGGACATCTGGGACTCTTCCAGAGTGGCTACACTTAAAACCTTGATAGCCAATTGTATCAGGAGAGAAGGGGAGAAAGTAAAAGCTGCAGGGACAGACACATATTGGCTGTAAGTAGTCAAATCATCCTCAACCTAATTCTCATAATTTCATTAAAATTACTTCCTGTTTGTATGATTTATTGACTAGTAATTAAAATACCTACTGAGAACTGCCAAAATCTGAAAAGAAATGTAGTAGGCATGAAAAAAGCCATGGAAAACTTAAAAACCAAACACTGCCTTAAACATAAGAGCACATGCCAAGATCAGTTGCAAAGTTGGTCAAGTTTGTTTTGGGGAAGGAAGCTGTTTGAACATATTTTCTGTGCTTTAGAATCAATTCTTTCCTTTTTTGTCATTACATTTCCCATCTGTAAAAATGATTATAGAAATATATTTGCAAGATGGCCACAATCTGCCATCTGTGTATAATCGCTACATGTCGATAACATACACCAAAACTATGCAAGCCTTAAACAGAATGACAACTCAATCATCTGTTAGAAAGCATACTATTGCACAAATAAGTACCACTTGGAGTTGAAATGATGGGTCAAGTGAGTAATTGAGCAAAACGAGAGACCTGACTTTGTGATATAAAATATGCACATTTAGAAGTTGTGCAATCTGGAACATTTTAAAACCTAAGTGAGATTTGAGTCTGTGGTATCCTTGTTTGACAGGGAAATCTTTAATGTGTGTGCCTATGCTTGGACAATGAAAACATTTACTGAGAAAGTATCATTTTCCTCCCAAAAGAGGAAAAATTCTTTTTACTGTTTTAAATGTAAATATCGTTGGCAGAGAAAATTTAATGAACAACACAAAAAAGTCACATTTAGCCACTCCATGGGAAGTGGTAGTTGCAGACACAGCCAGGTGATTCTTTTGCTACAAGGTGGTTTCTAGAAGGTAACCTGATGTATAAATAGAAGGATCTTTCTATTATTTTGCTTTATTGTTTTATTAATGGGACAGTCTTCAATAAGCATTGTTTGCTAACACCATAAAGCCTACTTAGCCTGAAACAAAAATTCAACAAAAAAATATTACATCCTTCTTTTTGGATAGGAAAAGCAATCAAAACCCACAAGATTCTAAGAGGTCATCAGAGTATTAGCAAACGAAATGCTAAGGTTGATCATAAGTAGCATAAGCAAAAACAGGCTTCAAAACTAATGACACCTGAAACATCCACTGGTGACAAGTAGAATTCCGTGGTCTGGGGAGGAACAAGTTCGACTGGGGTCTAGGTAAATGGGTTACACAGTGTGGTCCCCAAGCCAGAAACTAAAAATACGTGTTATTAAACTATATGTATTATTGCTTAAACTTTATATGTAATTATCATGTTATATTTAATTGCTTATGTAACTATTATGCTGAACAAGTAGAATTCAAAAGTGTGGAAACTCCAAGTCTACTCTTTATCACAAATACCCACTGCAAGCCCTCTCACCTATCTTCTTGTCCCTGGATAAAAACTTGAATGGGTTACATAGTTTTTTTCAGTTACTTTTAGACATAATAACAGTCCCATTTAATGTAATACCCTTACTTCTCTTTGTTAGTTCAGACTTATTTCAGGCAGAAATCTGCATGAGGGAAGGGATTGGGATGTCTGGTCAACCTTCTCTGTTTCTGTGGTACCCGTTTTTCCCTCAGGTCCCTTGCCACACTTCTAATTATTTCACCCCATCCAACCTTTACCACAGTATCCCCACCCACTGGAGCAGGCTGGCAAGGAAGTGAAGACAAAAAGAAACAAAGGTCTTGCTAGAGTAGCTCTGTTGTGGTCTAACGTTGGTGCTTTCCGACCACAGTGGATCATTACAGCTGAACACTAAACTGCACCATTTCCTCAAGGGTGATACACCCTCCACCTAGCCTTTCCGTATCCTCTACTTCCTACCTCCCTTCCCTAGTGTAGACCCACAGCTTCCTACTGCTTTGGTCTCCTCATTCTGGCAGCCTCCCCTCTTGGGAAGGGTTTTTCATATAGCTTTCACCTGGCTGCCTTCTGTGGCAGCCACCTGGCCAGTAGGACCTCATACATTCTTCCCACATCAATCCATGCTCCAGCACTGCCCACTGGCCTCACTCTGCCATCATAAGCAATTCCTGACATATCTGCCTTTGTTTTTTTCAATGCAAGTCAACCACCAGTCTCTTGTGTATCCCCAAATTCCAGGAGACACATAACAAGCTTGAATTCAGCTCCCTCAAAACGCTTCTCATTAGACTTGAGGTGAAAAGAAAGCACTTCCCTACCTACACCCCTGAAGGGAAGGGGAAGGAAAATGTGACAGCCCTCCAACAACTTACTGCAAAGATACTTTCTCATTCCCTTTCTTCAGCTTCAACTCTTTTATACCCTTTAGGGAAGGTGTTGGATTAAGGGTGCAGAGCCCAGTTTTTCTACTTTCATTGCAAATCCTGCATGAATAATTTTTAATTATTCTTTTGATAAGATGGTTGGATGGTTGGAGCCCCTCATCCCAGTATTTGCCCCTCACTCATTGTAAACTCTGGAAAGCATTTAGCTTCTGGAGCTTTACTTGTAAAATGGGCAATCCCATATTTCCAGCTCAACTTCAATACAGTAAATAAATAAAAAGAGATTGTTAAGAAATGAAGTGTAAAGTTATATCATTTGCCTTATATATAAAATAAGGTAAATTCAAAAGCAAAAAGAAAAAATTGGCCAGGCATGGTGGCTCATGCCTATAACCTCAGCACTTTGGGAGGCCAAGGTAGGAGGATCTCTTGAGCCCAGAAATTCAAGACCATAAGAATGCATCAACAATAAATCTAGACATCTCAGTGAGTACAGCTTTTCTGCATACATATGTATAGGAAGCGTTTTCTAGACAAATCACTGTTGTTTAAAGGAAATTCAAACATAAAGTTGGCACAAACAGAATAGCTCTCTCTCAGGTTAACCTGACACAGACAGCCTTGGAGGTACATGAGTTTGCACAATGAACTTTCAAACAAACTGAAGGTTGAAACAACAGTATCTAAACCATTTTTCATAGGCCTAATTCTGACTTAATCATCCAATGAGCAACTGTAAGCTTCCACTTGGGAAAGCTGCCTGCCTCCAATGGTTCTATTTGATAGCACTATATCTTTGTATGTGCAAGAGTGTTTATTTGGACAAATATTTCTATATTTATTAAATGTTTCTCTCATATTTATATATAAATTAGTGGAAAAAATGATCAAACCTTGTTTGATTTTATGGAACTTCCATTCAAACTTGCTTAGAAGAAAGGGTTCAATACAAGGGCATAAAATTATCCCACAGTGCCCAAGTACCGAGGCCTATCCTCAGTAGCATCTAAAAGAAATTTATCAGGATCCCATTCATTCAACATTTTTTTAAAATTTACTTATTTTACTTTAAGTTCTGGGGTACATGTGCAGATCATGCAGGTTTGTTACATAGGTATACACATGCCATGGTGGTGGTTTGCTGCATCTGTTGCCCTGTCATCTACATTAGGTATTTATCCAAATGCTATCCCTCCCTAATCCCCCTATCCCCTGCTATTCCTCCCCTAGCTCCCCACCCCTAGGCCTCGGTGTGTGATATTCACCTCCCTGTGTCTGTGTGTTCTCATTGTTCAACACCCACTTATGAGTGAGAACATGCAGTGTTTGGTTTTCTGTTCTTGTGTCAGTTTGCTGAGAATTATGGTTTCCAGTTTCATCCATGTCCTGGCTAAGGACATGAACTCATTCTTTTTTATAACTGCACAGTATTCCATGGTGTATATGTACCACATTCTCTTTATCCAGTCTATCATTGATGGGCATTTGGGTTGGTTCCAAGTGTTTGCTATTGTGAATTGTTCCACAATAAACATATGTGTGCATGTGTCTTTGTAGTAGAATGATTTATAATCCTTTGAGTATATACGCAGCAATGTGATTGCTGGGTCAAATGGTATTTCTCGGTGTTCTACACGCTCAGAGAAACTTCTCTGGTAACAAACTACAGAAACGATCCCTGAAAGTATAGTCTTTCATTCAACAATTGATTCAACAGATATTTATTAAATGCTTCTTATAAGCACTAAGAAATTGCAGTGAACGGGCCATGCACGGTGGCTCATTTCTGTAATCCCAGCACTTTGGGAGCCTGAGGCGGGTGGATTACCTGAGGTCAGGAACTTAAGACCAGCCTGGTCAACATGGTAAAATCTCGTCTCTACTAAAAATACAAATATTAGCCAGGTGTACTGGTGGGGGCCTGTAATCCCAGCTACTCTGGAGGCTGAGACCGGGACTCACTTGAACCCAGGTGGCGAAGGTTGCAGTGAGCAGAGATCACGCCATTGCACTCCAGCCTGGGTGACAAGAGCAAAACTCCGTCTCAAAAAAAAAAAGAAAGAAGTTGCAGTGAACAAGTCAGACAAGGACTCTGTCTTTACGGAGCTTACATTCTAGTAAGACAATGGGAAGGAACAAATTAGAGCCACTGTGATTCAGGCTCTGAAGGAAATGAACCTGAGGAGACTGAATATAACTGGGGAATGACCTTGTACAGTGAGTGATCAGTGAAGGCCTCTCTGAGGAAGGGAGGTTAGAGCTGAGATGCAGGGACAAGAATGAATCCCATGTATAAGGAGCTAAGAGAAGGACATTCCAGGTATTGAGAATAAAAATGCGAATGACTGGAAGAAAGCAAGAGCTCAACTTGTTCCAAACACAGAAAAAGGGCAGAGAGCAAAGGGGAGAAAAGCATGAGTTGGGGTTAGGGAGGTGAGCGAGATCAGACAGCTCTTGTTAGATTTCTTTTGGCTGAGAAGAACAGAAACCTATCTGAACAAGCAAGAGGGAATTTTACACAGAGTGGAATCTTGGAGCAACCTCAGAACAAGGGCAAAGAACAGGCTAGCCTATGGGGTACAGAACTGGGAAGCCATAAAAAATAAAGATTACTCTCTGTCAGCTTCTTGGGATCACTGTGACCTCCTTGTATACCTGCCTCAAGTTCTTCTAGCATCATCTGCCTGGAGTTTGCATGTGGCCAAGATGACCACACCATGCTCAGATTAATTTGCTGTGCTGAACACCAGCTGCAGCTTCCTTCTATTTCCTGATTGACTAGCTCATCACCTTGAGCCAGGCCACACCTGTAGTAAGTCACTGGCCAGCCTACATAAACACCTTTGGAACTTGGTGCCCATCTCTCCTCCAATTACATTTGACCTGTGAAACAGTGTCACTTAGCAAAGAACATGTCAGTAAGCTGCAGAGATTTTGCAGAAAAAAGTTCCCCCTGAAGATTGTATGGATGAGTGGGTGTCCTGAAATATATATTATACATTAACTAGTGGTAACGATATAAAGAATTTGCTTAGTTTTGTGATTGATTTTTTTTTTCCTTGAGATGGTCACTTTTTTACCATGAATTTTCTTGGGAAGTATCTGCTCAACTACAGGATTCCACTTATGGCTGAAATATGTCCACTGCCAATTCCTTCCTTCAGACAATTTTGTTATCATCCAACACTTCTAAGTACTAGCCTCAAAACATGTAGCTTACTAAAAACAATCAAATCCATTAAACCTGAGATCTCCCGTGGAGACCCACAGAGCAGCTTTGCAAATGTGTGGCAGATAGGAGGGCTCCCTTAAGCCCCGGCTATTTGTTGCTTTAATGGAAAAGCCCTTTGAAGTGGATCAAAATGTGATTTGTCAGTGGAAGGATGATAAAACCCTTATGCTGGCAAAATATCAAAAACCAGGGCCTGAAATTGACTTCTTCATGTGAAATTTCTGTTTTATTTTCACCATAGGTCAGGAAATCCTTGGAGATTACTTGCAAAGCCTGTGTGCTCTCATCAGCTCCTTCCCTTCCCCACCTGACCAGGACTGCCTTCTATGGTCCTCCGGAAGAACTGGCTAAGAAGACAGCTGCTTCCTTAAGGGAGGATGCCATCACCTCTGTGAGTCAGTCAATCAGTCTAGATATTGTCCTGGCCCAAAAAGTTTTCTGCTGGACCACACAGGAAGCAAGTAGTAGGGGTTGCAACTCACCTCCTGCATTGCTCTGAATCCTTTGCATATCAAACACCTCCTGCTGGTATTCCTAGAAACCACCTATTTAATGTGAAAGCAAAGCACCATTGTCAGCTTGATTAAAGTACATAATGGAAATAATAATAGTGCTTGCAGTGCTTGATATCTGCACGGAGCTTTATGGAGCATTTTTACAGGCATTATTACCGTTACAATAGGCACCATTTAATTCAGCAGTTGCTCTATGCCAGACATCATGTTAAGCAGTTTATACATATAATTTCATTTAAGGAGTGGGTATCCACAATGGGTTGTGGGATATGGGAATGAGTCCTATTATCCCATCTATTTAATGTGGAAATTCAGGTTCAGAGAGGTTTTGTGAATTGCCCAAAGTAACAGAATCAGTCCAAAATGAATCTTACTGGAACCTCTTTTAATTCCTTGCTATTTATTCATCTATTTAAAACTTCTTTTGTTAAACACTTACTGGATTCCTATGCTGTACTAAGCATGTGCTCAGTGCCAAAGCTACTGAGATGGGCCAGATTTTGTTCAGGAACTACACCCTAGTTCATTAGTTTTTCTTAAGAAATATCAATGAGTACATAATAAACATCAGAACCCCTGGAAACAGCAATGAATAAGACAGTCTGTCTCCTCTGAAAAGCTAAGGAAAGTGATTCTGAAATCATTGTATATAGAAATACCTGGGAAGCTTACTTAAAATGCAGATTACTGAATCCAGCTCCCAGAGCGTATTTTAAACCAGTATACCAGATGATTTCCGTATGGTTCTCTACAGACCACACAGAAAATCCCAAGTGGATGAAACGAAGGAAGAAGCAATCTGAGTAGGGTGGGGAAGATGCCGCAAGTGGGTAAGTACCTGGGAGCTGTGCGCTGACTGAGCAGGGGTCCTCCCGGCCCTGGTGAGGGTAAGGTGAACTGAAGACTGAGGGATGGGTAGGAACTTCCTACACCCAGGTGCGAGGTGGGGGCGGTACCGCAGTTAAAACCTGGCCAATGCAAGCTCCATTCCCACTGAATGGTAGAATGAGCCCTGAGAAACATCAGTTTCATCTTTAGGAGACTGACTCACACAGAAAAGGCTTTTGGAATTGGGCACAACTACGTCCTACTAGCAGCTCTGCCATAAACTTCCTATGTGACTTGAGATAATCTACTTAAATTCTAAGATCCTAAGTTTTATTACCCGCTATATCTTGTAGGAGATTTCTATA
>NW_016107762.1:986232-1004805 GCF_001604975.1 Cebus imitator
GCCTCCTGGGTTCAGGCAATTCTTCTGCCTCAGCCTCCTGAGTAGCTGGGATTACAGGCACGTGCCACCATGCCCAGCTAATTTTTTGTAGTTTTAGTAGAGACGGGGTTTCACCACGTTGACCAGGATGGTCTCGATGTCTTGACCTCGTGATCCACCCGCCTCAGCCTCCCAAAGTGCTGGGATTACAGGCTTGAGCCACCGCACCCGGCTTAAATAGTTGTTAAAAAGTAGGTAGAGTTATACTTCTAACATGGAAAACTACCTGGAATATATTTAAAAACTGTTTCAAAGGAGTAGTTAAAATTTGATCCTACTAGTGCAAAGGAATAAGTTTAGATCTACTGAGCAGAAACAACTACCTTTTCCTTAAATGATCTTCCCTTCTTCTTCCCACCACACAAACAGACTACATTCCCCAGCCAATGTTTATTGTTCTTACTTTCTGGTAGAAGCTGCTCAAAAAGCTTTATATGTATTTTATCATTTAATCAACACAACAGCCCTACAAAGAACATGGTCTTATTATCTGCGCTTTATAGATGAGGCACAGAAATGTTAAATAGTTTGTCCAAGGTCAAACTGTAAATGGCGTGTTGAGGTCATAAAGTTCTAGCCAATTAAATGTGGAATGGATGTGTAGTGCCCTAACCTCCAAATCCAGCTCATAAAAATTCTCCCCCATGCTCTCCTCCATAACCCCTCTCAGCTGACCAAAATAGAGACCGCTATTCCAAAATCTTGGAATCCATCTCTTAAAGGCGATAGTGCCTCTCCTGAGTTCCTGTGTGACTGTTCACGGCCCAATCATATTACATTCACAAGAAATAAATTTCTGTAATTTGGAGCTATTAAATATATGGGGTCTATTTGGTATAGGTGTTGAGTTATATTGGCTAACAAACATGTATGTGTTGCCAGGGACTAAATGAAAACAAATATGTACATGTTGCCAGGAACCAAATACATTTTTGTCTTGTTTTGTTCACTGCTGTAATTCCAATACCACGAGAACTGCCTGGTTATTAGTAGACACTCTATAAATGCTTGTTGAATGAATAAATAGGCTTTAAAATGTCTGGAAATGTTTATGTGTGTATATATATATTACTTTTTGAGAATGACTAACTCTGGGAAATAGAAATAGGGGAGGGGAAACAGGTGATAATTTTTTCTCCACAAATTTCTACAGAGTTTAATTTTACAAACCAGCATATATTGACTTTATAAATACATTTATTTAAAACCGTATTAAGGATGATAGGCATATACCCTGACTCTGAGGGAATGACATCACAGAGGGGAACAACCCTGCCTTTGGTTCCTTAGAAGGAGACAGAATCTAGAACTGACTGGATAACTCTTATGACCCACTCACAGTGGGTTTTTTTCCTCCATTTTCCTGGAGGAAATGTTGTTATGACTGTCATTTTTTGTCAAAATCCATCTAGGTGGCGTAATTAGCAGAAGTGCCTGTCACTCCAGCTATGCCCCTGTGTACATAGATTGAAAATGATCATCTCCAGTGAAATATTGGCACAAATTTCAGCATCTCTCCTGCCACTCTGTGGAAGAACATAGTCTAAAAGTGAAACCTGTGGATGCCAATTATGTGAAGCTTAGCATCAAAGGAAAGGTCACCAAGACAACTGACATTTTATTTTTTTCATATTTCTAGGGTCACATCTATTGATGTCAAGATAATTGTTTGAAAACTGAGAAATCCAAGACGGTTTCCTACATGATGCCAAGTAACTCATGTTGGGTTTGTTTTTTTTTTCTGGATTGGTAAATATTTTGGTGAATTGTAGACACAATTGCTCTGATAGTAATATTTGCTCCATAAAAGTAAGACATTTGATTTATTTTTATAACTTTCACATTAAGATAAGCACTGGAATATAAACCAGAAGACTACATTCCTGCCACTTAAAAATTGTGCAGCCTTGGGGTAGGAGTGGTCTTAAGTCTCTGCTTAGTCTTCTCCACACTCAAAGATGTGACAATGAGTAAATAACAAGAAAGGTCTTTGAAAAGTGAAAAGGGTCTGTAAAAATAAAAATGTTATTAAATACCCTCAGCTTGATTGAAAATTAAAAATAACGTGTGTTATTTATTTTGTATAGTAATAATAATATCCTAGGTTAGACTTTAAGCTCTATAAAAGAGGTCAGTACTGATCTGGCTCATCATTGCTATGTCCAAACCCAGTACAGTGTCTGATATATGCAGGCTGTGTCAGTCCGGGGCAACCAGAGAAGCAGTCTTACTATGAGTAATGTAAAATAAAGTAGCTGGATGTTTCCTCTGCATCTGATGTGGGGCCTGAGATTGCAGTAGGCAAGCTGGAACAGTAATTGGGAAGAACAGCTGGAAGCAAAGTGGGAGAGGGCAAGGATAGGCCGGAACCAGTATATGTCTCTCACTACCTCCAGCCTTAACGACACAGGTGACATGCAAGAGAAGCTAATCCCCATTGACCACAGAGCTAGGAAACAGAGTGACCAGAGAAGACAATCTAGCAAGAACTGGAGAAGCTGCAGACCCAGGGGCTGCCCACCTGGCTCCCCAGGCAGGCCAAGCAGGTCAGTTGACAGTATGCACAGGCTGCCGTCATGACTGGCACCATGCACCAAATTTCAGAGCGTACAAAAATGGCTGTGCTTCTTTTCTGTTTCCCAAATCTTATGAAAATTTCTCTTGCAGACAACCCTGATCCTGAAACATACAGGAAAATGAATTCTGGAAAACATAGTTCCAGTTTAGTGAAGCTGACAAAATACAAAGCCACCACACAGGCACTTACTACCTACTATGTTCTTCTTAAATACATGAGTATCTTTCAACCTACAAACATAAATATTTTAAAGTAAAAATGAATATGTATGAGATTTATATGGATATGTGGGACAGAAGCTGACACAATGTATGGTCGTCACCAAGACTGGAGGCTTTCCACCTGAGGCAAGGCACCTGCTGTTCTGCTGTCCTGCTGGCATCTTCTGAAGTATGGCTGGAGAGAAGAGCCATTATCAAAGGTGGTCTGGTGACAAAGTAGAGACATAAGAACATTTGATAAGTTTCAAAATACCTTCAAAACTAAAAGTAGAGGGGAAAATACAATGAGGTTTCTATTTACCATCTCAGCAGGGGAGTCAGGCTCCACAGACATGGGTGTAAAGAACTCTGTCATTTCCCATCTCTTACAGCTTCCCTCAGGTTGTGAATTTCTTTTCCTATTTTTCCGAAAACGCCCAAAATGAAAAAACAATGGGATTTAGCTTTATTTGAGGTTCAGGGGAAAAAAGGAAGGTTGGGAGCAATTAAGTAATCAACTTCCATTCAATCTAATATCTTTTATTATTCCATTGTTATTTTTTAGACTTATATACAGTTCACGGAGATTTCCTTATTTCTTTAGGTCTTGACAGGACTTCTCATTCCAAGATGCGTAATCAATCGAGAAACATAATTAAATACAAAATATAAAATAAATATATTGCATTAGCCCATGGAATAGGTCACCATCATAAATAAATTCTGGGCTGGGTGTGACAGCTTACACCTATAATCCCAACACTTTGGGAGATTGAGGTGGGACGATCACTTGGGGCCAGGAGTTCAAGAACAGCCTGGGAACCATAGTGAGACTTTGTCTCTAAAGAAAAGAATTTTAAAATAGCCATACATGGTGGTGCACTCCTGTAGTTCCAGCTACTCTGGAGGCTGCTGTGGGAAGATTGCTTGAGACCCGGAGCTGGAGGCTGCAGTGAGCTATGATTGTGCCACTGCACTCCAGCCTGGGCAACAGAGTGAGACCCTGTCTCCATTTTTTAAATAGTGAAATAAAATTCTGTACTTTAAACATTCCTAATATTTTGACCACATTTAATCTATTTTGTTAACAATAAGATGCTTTTAACTTACTGTATATTTGAAAATGGAATTCGGCTAGAAATGTCTTAGATAAATATTACTGGGTCTTTGTTATGTACAGATATATGCTAGATGTTGTTATATTATTTAATCCCACAATAGCCCTGTGAGATTGCTATTACTACTTCTGTTTTGTAGATGAAAAATTATGATAGATTGCCAGTGATTTGTCCCAAACACTTAACTCACTAGTAGGCAAATCAAATCAAAATTTGCCTGGGTATCTCTGACTCATTCTAACATTCATGTTTCTTTCACTAAAGCACATTGCTTTAGAAAAGAAATATTTTATAGATATTCAAGCATAATATGCTACATTTATCCACCTAATACATTATTTTATTAACATGCAATATACATGACTCTATTTTATATGAGAAACATCAGTTTCCCAAATCAAGGCTTCCAAATTGCTTCTTCCCAAATTCTGTATAAGACTGTATGTAGGACTCACATAACCTTCACTGGTGAACAAGCGTTTTTCCAGTGCTGTGGAGAGAACTGACTTCTCTCCCTGTGGATGTGAGGTGCTCATGGAAAAGATAAAAAAGACACCAAGGAGTCCTATGTACGCCTGTGGTAAGTGCATGAAAATGACATTTTCCTCCTCTGTAAGTTGCATTTCATGTCAGCAGCTGGATATGCTGGGCAAAAGGGCTTTGGGATCACTTTGTTCCTGACAGCAACCAGGTTTGTGGTAATCCCTCAGAAATGTGGAGGCTACAGAGTCCCATTCTCTAGGGAAGCTATTTCCAGGAGGAGCTCAGACACAGCTCCTGCAGGGCCCTCCATAGGCTCGCTACCTCCCTGCAGTCTTCAGCCTTTCACCTCCTCTACAGCCTAAGAAATATCACAAAGCCTAGCTGAAAGGAAATGATTAGACATTTTATTCTGGAATCCTTTTTACAAGTGAGAATTGCATTCAGAACCTAAAATATACTTTTTATGACAAGCTGGTCTTTCTGATGAATTTAACACCGTATCACTTTCAGAGTAGCCATATGCCAGTGGCTGAGGCATCTTTAGGTGCTACTGAGATGTCTGTGAGCTTTTTTTTTGTTTAGAAAGACAGTTATCACATCCCAAGGAGGCTGTGAATGAACAGATTCACCTTAACTTCTGCAAGCTTTTACACACAGTGACAGAATGAGTCCCCTGTTTAAAAATGGGTTAAAGTCTCCCAAATTAGTAAGTCAAATTGATAGATTTTCACTAAAAACTGTTACTAATATTGGTCTTTTTCTCAGACCAGTCCATAGTTCAGATCTAAAGTGTAAGTAAAAACAATTAGTTTCTGTAACAAAATTCATTTGGCATTCTAACCTCGGCTTGAGAGCACAGCTCCACCTACAAATACAGCGCTGGCAGAAAGAGCTGGTCCTCCCACTCCCCAAAACTGCTGCAGGGCAAGTGGATTTACCCCATTTTAAATTTGTGCTCCCTAATCTGTGTTAAGGCTATCAGAGGGTTAAGAGACCGGGAACTCAGGCAGGCTAGAATGGAAAGATGGGACTATGCATACGCAAAGCGAGAGAGTGGAAGCCAGGGCAAGATTGAGGGTAATGGTCTTCATTCAGCAACAGTATGGAATTTACCTCCCTTCCTCTCATTGCTGGTCTTGTCCTCACTCTGGTTTTGATGTGACCAGCTTTAGAGTAATAATACAGGAACACTGGGGTGAGAAAGAAATAGCAGCCACAGGGCAAAATCTGGGGACCCAGCAAGTGCCAGATCAGTCCTCCTAAGTGTTAGTATATATAAGAATTACCTAGGATGCTTATAGAAACTGCCGATGAGCCCTGGAGTGGCAGGCCTATAACCCCAGCACTTGGGGAGGCCTAGGTAGCAGGATTGCTTGAGCACAGGAGTTTAAGTCTGCAGGGAGCCAAGATCGTGCTACGACTTGCCAGCCTAGGTGACAGAGCGTGACTCTTTCTCTAAAAAACATTTAAAAAATAAACCAAAACAGGTGGAGTCCAAAGTCCAAGTCATCAGCTCTGAAGCTCAGGCAGCCTAGGAGATCCTAAAGCAAACCACAGTTTGAGAAACAACTATTATAAAAGTGGAAAAGGGGAGAAATAAATGAGCCTTTATCAAATGCCTATCTTTGATATTTAGAACACACACCACATGAGGGATGTAAACGAAATGGAACTTTACTTTCATCCCCTACTTTCCCTCTAAGATTTGTTTCATGAGACAGGCTTTCCTCTGTTTCAAGTGGGAGAGGGCAGTTGATTTTTCTCATTCCCAGGAGATTTCCCCACCACACCTCTACCAATCTGTGAACACCAACTTGGGTTTACCATATGCCTCACACCCTAATGCATATTTAGATCACTTGGAGATCATGTTAAAATGCAGATGATTCAATAGATCTGGGTGGGGCCTGAGTTTCAGCATCTCTAACAAGCTCGCTAATGGTCATGCTCTTCCTAGGACTACACTTTGAGCCTCAAGAGGTTCTGCTCATCTCCTCTCTCTTTGGGCAGAGAGAGGAGATGAAAGAGTGTAAGAAATGTGTGACTTGGACTACTATGATCATGAATTGTCTTTGGGCCTTCTGAACCTGGCAGGTATTTAAAGGAAATGATCTTACGGGGGGATCTCCTGAGCTTTTCAGAGATTTGTATCACTGGGGCACTCTGACCTGCAGTTGCCCTAACTGAGCTTGTGAGTCTCCCTTCTGGGTTATTATTTGACTTTCCTTTACCAACCCTTGACAACCTCAGAACTGGTTTCTTGCTGCCGGGATCCATTTGGCCCTCTGGACGCCCACACTGGTCACGACTAAAAGCCTCTGTCTCTCTCTCAAGGCCCATGGTCCATGAAAAATCCTAGCACTACCTTTTCTTTGATAAACTTTGGGAATGCAGGCTAATCCCTCAACAACAGAAACTTGCCTGGCTCTGCCACCAAAGAAAGCAGTTAGCCAGTCCATCTCCATCCACTCAACTCCCAGTAGTAGGGGTCACACGCAGAGCTCTCTGAGCTATCCACTTGAAGTCTGTCTTTCAGGTCTTGAAGTTAAGCTATAATCCCCGTATACCCCTCCCTTTCAGAGATTAGCAAAGAGAGAGTCTCAGAACACAGCTTTCTCCAAAGATTCCTGCTTCAAGTAATCGCTGTTATTTGGTGACAGATAAATGATGATGCTTTTTTTTAAGCAAGGTGATAATCAAATTGAGGATGGTGATTATCTCTGATTGGGCCACAGGTTTAGCTTCAATAGTTTTGGAAGTATTCTGGTTCTCACTTGGGGAGTTCACATAAGTGCTTGTTTTATTACCATGCATTGTAACCTACATTTATTTTTCTCTTTTAATCATTACATGATAAAAAGGAATTTTAAGTTGATAAATGAGTAAGTTATCAACCAGCATGTAAAAACCACCCTAACACTGAATGATGCAAACAATAATTGATTATTGCTTGGATCGTGTCCGCTCTGCGTGGTGCACCCGGCAGGTGGAGGGGCTGAGCATGTCTCCAGGTGTCATGCTGGCTCTTAGCTGGGGCATTTTGGTTCTCTTTCACATGTCATCTGTTTCTCCATGATTTCTGATCTTCAAGAGCTTTTCCTCATGACCCTCCTCTTCAGCAGGATGGCCGAGAGTTCCTTACGGCATGGAGGTCGAGATCCAATACAGCAAAAGCAGACACTACCAGACCTCTTAAGGACAAGGTCCAGAAGTGGCAGAGCTTCACTTCTGCCACTTCCTATTGGTTAAAGCCTGTCACAAAGCCTGTTTAGAGTCAGAAAAAGAGGGACAGAACCCACCTCCTGATAGAAAAAAGCAGCACATGCATAAAGGAAGGAGAGGATTTGACAGCTACATTTGAAGAGTACCTGCCCCATTAAGCCATGGAATATTTTCCCCATAAACGTAAGGACTATGATCTGGATTGTAGAAACTGATCTATAGACATGAAGCTGAACTTAAGAGAATTTGACTAATTCCATCTGTTCTAACTGTCACCACTCACACATATTTCTGTAAGGTGTACGCTCTCACAAGTTAGCATCAACAAAGAAAGCTTTCATGAAAAATAAAGGGTCTTAATTCAGAGAGGAAGGAACATGTGCAAAGACAGTTTTGCCATCAAATTACTTGTACCTAGCAAACAAAACATCCCCCGAAATCCTTACACATATTTATTTACACAAATAAATATGTGTAAGGAGGAATTCTTGACTCCAAAACTACTTGCAAATATGAAAATTAAACAATAGTTAATTTTAACTGATGTCAACTTAAGAAAGTGAAAACATGCCCTTCTTCCTTCCTCTGTCCTGGCTTTTCCATTTTACTACCCTGTAACTGTTAATGGAATCATTCTTTCCCCATCAGGGAAGCTCAGAGTCTCTGAAGGTGGTGATAATTCTTTCTTCCTCTTATCAATTCTTCCTTCATTGTATGTCTCACATTTACCCCTCCTCTTCAGTTCCTTATCCACAATATTGCTCAGATTTTCACAGCATTAAAATAAAGGGACTCCAGTTTCCTCCTGTCTCTGAGTTCATGTCCACTCCAGCCCAGTCCACCTGAACAATGGCATTCCAAAAATACGTCTTCCTCTTCCCATGTCCCACTCAAAAACTTCAGTGACTTCACTCTCTCTACTGCCCTGATTGGGCCTGGGAGGATGCTTTTCCCATGCCATGAAGGGATTTTTTTTTTTTTTTCAAAAACTAGATGCCTCTCTGAAATTTCTCACTACATGGCCGCCTTGTGCCTACCCTTCTCCCCTCCCCCCAACACACACACATGCACTCAGGAAAAGAGGATAATCATGCTGGTCAGAGTGTATCACACCCCTAGGCACTGGCCAAGAAAAAAAAAGATTGAGAACTACTGGACTACAAAATAATGTCCAAATTCCTAGTCAGATACTTGAACTCATATCCAATCTATTTACCTTCTTTAAATTTGTTTCCACCAAGCCTGACTGAAAAACAGTTACTACTAGAAATAGAAATAGGATAAAAACAGTTAGGGAACTCGGTCCCCACTCTCGCAAAGCTTACAGCATGATGGGAGAGAAAAACGCAAACACATTCAGAACATGAAGGCAGAAGTCAGGTACCAAAGGCAGTGAGGGGACGCAGGCTCACAGTTGCAGAGCAGAAAGGAGAGCTCTGGCCTCCTCAGTCAGCCTGGATTAAGAAGAAGAGTCTCTCCACTTGGGTGTCATACAATAACTTCCTCTCCGTGGAAATATTATACAAGCAACTGTTTATTCCCTTATTCCCAGTCTCACCTCATGCCAAACAGGGGTGTGGGCTAAACAGCATGCTCAAAATCCAAGACAACGTAACAATTTTCTGACAGATCCTGAAAACAAGTCAGATATATTCTGGTAGATTTTGCTAACCACCCAAAGTGTCTAAAATGGGAAAGAAAACAAAATAAAACAAAAAAAGGAGAGACTGTGGGTATGTGTCATTCATTCATATTTTGTAAGTTGTCCTGCTGTTTGTTTTGTCAACTATTTTTAATAATAATAAACAAAACAAAATCAGAGTGAGTCACAAATAGAAGATGCATATTTAGGGTCTCTAGCTAAGGAACAGGAGATGACAAATTGAAAAACAAGGTCAGATTCTCCTGAAACGCAGAAAGGGCTGACTCATACAAGGGCATCATCGTGTACCTCCCTGACTTCCACCAGAGGGAGCGTGTCCTGTGCGGGCGAGCACGTCTGCACTTGGTAATTATCCTCACAGGGCAGCGGTGCCTGGAAGGTGGAAGGAACACAGGATGGGGGATGGGCAAAGCCAGCTTTGATCCGGGTTTCATCACTTCCTTGCAACATAAACCTCAGTTTCCTCTTTGGTAAAACTTTCTTTCCTCGGTGAAAATAAGAATATAAAATTTTCCTTGAAGATAATTTGGTAAAAACTAAGAAATGATAAGTGTGAAGAGCCTGGCTTACAGCAGACAGTCAATAACTTCCAGCTATTATTAACATTACTTTTGTTAACCCTGAGCCAAGGTCACCGCTATTTAACCTATAACCACATGCGCCAATGAAAAAGCACAGTGAGACCACCAGCGTTAGCAAATCTTCCCAACAACTCAAGAAACCATCAAAACTCATGAGCTTAGGCAAATGCTAACTTGCCTACTGCTGTACAGCTGGTAAATGACCCAGGTAAGCCCACAGCGCTGGTCAATCGGATCCACAATCCTGCTATGCTATTGGTACCCTTCCGCCTTCTGGTTTTACCATGAGGGCTCTCGCAACGGAATCTACTCATCGTTTTACCTGAAGCTTTTAAAGTACGTAATCAAATCAAAATCTGTAAAGGTGAAATAGCACTTTTCTGGATAACAAAATTAAAGCTTTTAATTTTGAGTAGGCAAGTGCTAATTTCTTTAAGTTTTTCCTCATACACATCGGGATAACAACATCAAACTTCTAAGGATTAAGAGAAATTATTTTAGAGTTCAGATTCAGGTTAGAACCTGGCACATAGGAGGTGCTCAATAAATGGTAAATGTTGCTATTATTATTCCTCTTTTGCAAATTTTAAAAGCGAAGAAAATAGATTGACATTGTTCTTTTCAAGAGTCTGAACTTTCAGATATATTCTCCACCAAATGATGTCACCCTCCGTCTCCCATGAGCCCAGATGAAATTAAGACCACACCTTTGAATTTTCCTTGTCACATCTTCTTTCTCCTTTATTTTGTTTTCCTTTGAAAGTAGGCATTAATGTTTTTACAAAAGGTCCTACTAGCTTATCCATTTTATCTCTTTTAAGGCACTGCTGGGTGGTGAGATGGTAACGTGAGCACAAATAAATTACATCATTATCATTTTCTCCTATGTTGACCATGGCTAAGGTTTTAGTGCAACTGACTAAAAAAATGCATAATATGTATTTCGATTATCCATCCTTCTTACTGTAGTTCAGCTCCCTGAATTTCAGAAGAAATGGGCCACTTAATGAGCCTCATCTAAGGGACTTCAGAGTTATTTCACCTTCATAAATCCTTGGAATCACTATATGATAAAACCAGATTATGCAGAAGGTACATTGAAGAGGAGGCACGTTTCCTGCAAATACATAAACACTTGGAGACTAATAGTAGCCAAACACCTAACTCTACTAATAGTTAGACGGAATATAAGAAGAGGGCGCTTTGGCGTTCGAAGTGTCTAAGGTTTGGTTTCTTATTTTACACTTTCATTTGGAGGACAGACTGTATTGAGTCAACATGAAGTGCCTTCAGCGGGAGACTGGGATGTTCACAGTGGGCCTATAAACATTTTTAGAAACATCATTCAACTTTGATTCTGCCTTTGCAGAGAGGGACACCAGGGACTGGGTGGGCACTGTGACAGGGTTGATTAAAATAAACCTTGTGATAGTTCCCTGTTGCTAAATTTCCAGAGTATTGACCGGCAATTTTTGGCCAAACTTCAAGCCTGATATATTCTTCTTTATTTGTCAATCTACCCTTCTTTTGGCAATGTGGTAAAGAATCAGGTGTTTCTCTTCAGCAGCAATTAATCAGATAATTGCTCACTTTTTTACTTGATGTAGACAGAGCCAATCTATGCCATTCTGGTGAAAATAATATGTTTCCTCTAAGAGCAGTGCTCTTCTTTTTCTTACCCTGAATTAAGCACACAAGGTCCTCAACAGAACCTGCATTAGACACAACACCTGGTGGACAAAATGCCCCTAATAAGCATTTGCTTGATTACGTTCAGGCCTTAATTTTGCTATCCAGAAAAAGTGCTATTTCACCTTTACAGATTTTGATTTGATTACGTATTTTAAAAGCTTCAGGTGAAACCTGAGTAGATTCCTTTGTGAGAGCCCTCACGGTAAAACGAGAAGGCTGAAGGGTACCAATAGCATAGCAAGATTGTGGATGCGGATTGACCAGTGCTGTGGGCTTACCAGGGTCATTTATCAGCCGTTCAGCAGTAGGCAAATTGCTTAATCTCTCTGAATGTCTCTTTCCTAATCTGAGCATTTAGAACAATAACTCCAACTTGATGAGGTTATTGTTAAGTATAAATAATACAATAAATGTAAAGTGCATGGCATATATCAACCATTTAGTAAATGTTTATTTCCTTTTCTTCCTCTTCCCCTAACAAAATTTTAACTTTGTCTTGAAGTTTGCCCAGTAAGGAGACAGTCCCCAAAGTTGCTTGCTCTTGCAATGATTACAGACTCTCATATTCACCCAAGTACTTGAGAAGTGTCAGGCACATTGCAAATTCCAAAGGAAATTAAACGCTGTTCCCCAGCCACAGGCTCTGCCCCCCAAGGTCCCCCAGCACATTAAAATAACATTAGGGCAATGATTTAAGCTGAAAATTGGGCTGGCAGGGAAAGCACCAGACCCCACTCTTCAGAGGCTTAGCTATACCTATGGGCACAACAGGGTGGCTCCCTGGCTGGCTGACGTCAGAGTTTAATGTTGTTTTTCCCCCTGGCATCTGTGGGATGGAAAGGGAGGGGCGAGGAGCGCCGGTACCTCTGGTGCATTAAAAAAGCCTGCTGGGGACCCCTAGTGGCCAATTGCTGTCAAAGGTTTCTCTGCAAAAAGAAAGCATGAAGCCTCAGGAAAACCGCTCGGGCTTCAATTATATTTGTCTTCCTCCTCGCCTCAGTGATCCAGGGTTTTCTCGGAAGTCAGTGGTCAGAAGGTAACCACTTTGTAACAGGCCTGTACAGCTCTCAAGTTTAGAAATTGAAGTTACAGGTGGCACAGACATCAAAACGATGGCATCAAATTGGAGGAGAGTTCCGAAATGCTTTTGTAACCCTCCCAGGAAAGCAGAAGGCAGAGCAAGCAGGCTGAAGACTGACAAATGCTGAAGCATTTGCGTGTCCTCCATGAGCCCTGATTTTCATGGGGACAGCTGTCTCAGCGACTGCATACAAGGGCCCACTTCTTAGATCCTTTCCCAGAGACGCAAGAGAAGTAGAATAATAAGTCAAGGCTGCCCTGCTCATAAAAAACTGACAGACTCTTGTAGTTGGTGTGTTTCTGCTTCTTGAGTCTTTATATCCCAAACCTTAGTGAACATGAGCAATAAAGCTATATCATGCTGGGGAATAAATAATAAATGATTCAGCCTCGACTCTAGGCATGTGTGAAGAATAGATATGAACCCAGCAGGGATTTATATACACAAAGCACCAAGACACTCCTGGGAAGAAACTTTTTCTTTTGGGGAGAAACTGAGAAAATACAAGTTTGTTTCAAAGCGGAACGGGGGGTGATTTAGGAAAAAACATAGTTTTAGTCATTCAGATTAATCTTCAACTCAGCTCTCCAAACCTCAGCTCTTTCCTCGCAATGAGGAGGCCCAAAGCTAACTCCTCCTTTGGCAATTGGAGAAGAGAGGGCAACACCCAGCCTAACAGATGAGGCACCAGCAGCTTCGGCGTAGCCTAGAGACAGGCATAGCTATTAAGGACCCACCTTCAGACACTTGCAACCTTGGCATTGTTAAATTAAATAAGCAAGAGACCATTGGCCTGGGACTGCCTCATGCTTTGAGGTCCTATGTAGCAAACCGCAAACCTAACTTAGGAGTATATTTTCTTCTTGCAAGTAGCCAAATTTCAACCAATCACGAACAGCTGCCCTTCAAGCCAGTCACAGGGAGTCAACTGATCAGATCAAGCTCAAATAAGGCAGACGGCTCAACACACCATGGCCTGATAAGGCAAATGCCTAGCCGAAGCCAATCAGATGATTATTTTCTATTTTTCTTCTGTCTTCATCCTATAAATGTTTACTGCTCACACTGCTGGGCGGAGCTGCCTAAAACCTCTTCTGGTTCTGAGTGCTGCTCAATTTACGAGGTGTTCTTTGATCAAATAAAGTCTGTTAAATAAATTTGTCTAAAATTTTTCTCTAACAATATCTCTGGCTTCCCTGCTGGCTCTCCTGCCTCAGTGGTCACTGGAGGTAGAGCTATTACTTTTGGCATTAGCTGTGACAGGGAACGTCACCCGAGGCGGCCAGAACAGAAAAGGAGAATGGCAGACAGCACAGGTTCCCAAAGACTAGCTTGTCATTCATGAATCCTTTAAGCATGCTTTTTGTAGTGGGTTCAATGGTTACACCCCAAAAAGATACATCTATGTCCAATCCCCTGGAGTCCATGAACATGACCTTATTTGGAAAAATGGTTTTTGCAGATGTCATTAAATTAAACGCCCTGAGGAATGAGATCATTTTGGATTATCCAGGTGAGCTTGACAAGCAAGTATCCTTATAAAAGTCACACGGGTGAGATAGAGAGACAGAGATGAAAGTCATATGAAGACTGAGGCAGGTATTAGAAATATGCAGCCACAAATTAAGCAATGCCTGGAGCCACCAGAGCTGGAAGAGGCAGGAAATAATTTTTCTCTAATAGTCTGTGGAAGGAACATTGGCCTGCCTACACCTCAGTTTGACTTCTGGCCTCCAGAACTGTAAGAGAATAAATTTCTGTTGTTTTCAGTCACTGTGTTTATGATAATTTTTAAGGCAGCCCTAGGAAATGAACACACTTTCAAAAAAAAATTGAACACATTCTCCATGCCAAACACTGTGCCAGACAGCAGCGATACAGCAGTAAATAAAACAAAAACCCTACTCTCATGGAGTTTATTTTACAAAGAGGAAAGAGATTATATACTGGCTAATAGACGAACAAGAAAATTTTTATGAGTGTGAAAAGTCTTGCATAAATATGTCAAACACGGCCATGTGGTAAGGAGTAATTAAGATCATATACCAAGAAAAACTGTAAAGACTCCTTCAAAAGACACCTAAATTTGATAAATGAATTCAGCAAAGTCTCAGGTTACAAAATCAATGTACAGAAATCAGTAGTGCTGGTATACACCAACAAAGACAATGCTGACAATAAAATTAAGATTCCAATCTCCTTTAGGATAGCTGCAAAAAAATAACTAGGAATATACTTAACCAAGGAGGTGAAAGACCTGCTAATACAAGAACAACTACAAAACACTGCTGAAAGAAATCATGGATGACACAAACAAATGGAAACACATCCCATCCTCATAGAAAGGAAGAATCAATACTGTGAAACTGACCATACTGTGTAAAGCAATATACAGATTCAATGCAATTTCTATCAAAATATCGACATTGTTTCTTACAGAATTTAAAAAAAAAAAACCTAAAATTCATATAGAACCAAAAAAGAACCCTAATATCCAAAGCAATTTTAAACAAAAAGAACAAATTTGAAGGCATCACAGTACCCGACTTCAAACTATACTACACATTTGTAGTTACCAAACAGCATATACTGGTATAAAAATAGAACGTAGACCAATGGAAAAGAGTAGTGAACCTGGAAAGAAAGACAAATACTTGCAACTAACTGATCTTTGACAAAGCCTACAAAAACATAAATTGAAGAAAGGACACCCTATGTAATAAATGGTACTGGGAAAACTGAATAGCCACATGTAGAAGAATGAATAAAACTGGATCCCTATCTCTCACCTTATAAAAAATCAACTCAGGATAGATCAAATATTTAAATCTAAGACCTGAAACCATAAAAACTCTATGAGAAAACCTAGGAAAAACTTTCTTCTGAATATTGACCTAGGCAAAGAAATTATGGCTAAGACCCCAAAAGCAAATGCAACAACAACAAAAAAAATGAAAGGGACCTAATTCAACTAAAAATCTTCTGCACAGCAAAACACATAATCATCAGAGTAAACAGACAACTCACAGAATGGGGAACAATATTTGCAAGCTTTGCATCAGGCAAAGGATTAATATCCAGAACCTACAATGAACTCAAATCAGCAGAATAAAACTAATAATCCCATCAAAAAGTAGGCAAATGACATCAATAAACATTTCTTAAAAGAAGACATATAGATGGCCAACAAACATGAAAAACTGTCCAATATCAGTAATCATCAGGGAAACACAAGTTGAAATCACAGTGAAATACCACCTGACCCCTGCCACAATGGCCGCTATTAAAAAGTCAAAAAACATTAGATGCTGGTGTGGACGTGGTAAAAAGGGAGCACTTTTACATTGCTGGTGGGAATGTAAATTAGTACAACCTCTATAGAAAACAGAATAGAAATTTCTTAAAGAACTAAATGTAGATCTACCATTCAATCTAGAAATACCACTACTGGGTGTCTACCAAAGGAAAGAACTCATTATATCAAAAAACACTTGCATGCGTGTTTATTGCAGCATAATTCATGATTGCAAAGATACAGAACAACCTAAGTGCTGATCAACTTATGAGAGGATAAAGAAAATGTGGTGTACATAAACCATGGAATACTACTCAGCCATTAAAAAAGAATTAAACAATGTCTTTTGCAGCAACTTGGATAGAACTGGAGGCCGCTATTCTAAGTGAAGCAAATCAGGAATGGAAAACCACAAACTGAGCTAAACTATGGGCACACAAAGGTATGCAGAGTGGAATAAGGAACTCTGGAGACTCAGAATGGGAAGAGTGGGAGGAGGGTAAGGGATTAAAAAAAAAAACACTACATATTGGGTACAATATACATTCCTCAGGTGACAGGTGCACTAAAATCTCAGACTTCAGCACTACACAATTCATCCACATAACCAAAAACCATCTGTACCCCAAAAGCTATTGAAATTTTAAAAATGTAAATAGAAACACAAATATTTAAAACATAATTGAGGGATGCAACTGCAGACAGGATGCTTAGGCAAGAGTAGGTGACATTTTAGCTGACTCCATCCAGAAATATCCAGAAAATTTTTAGAAGAATCTTAGGGGCATTGGACTTTTTCAAGAGGTCAGTGTAACGCCAGAAAAAAATGCTATTTTGTAACTATTACTGTGTCCCTTTAAAATCCCCAAAATTGTTTTTCAAACTGTACTCCTTAGAACCATAAGGTGGTCCACTAAAACCTGCACAGGAGCCACAATTGGAGAGGGCTGGAGGAGACTCAGGCAGGGTTCTTTGTCCCTGATATCTCTGTTAATCAGAGCAGCTATATGTCTTCCAACTTCCTATATTATAGCTTCCAAGTAAGCTTTTGCCAAAGAAACTGTTTTGCAACCGAGAGAAAACTTGAAAACCACTGCCCTAAGTTGATATAGCCTAGGAACTGTGAAATTATGCTAATGTAAAGAATGTTTTATCAAGGGCTTTCTATGTTTCAAAGCACAGCCATTAATTCATCAAGATCTACATAGACTAAACAAGGACATAGAATGTCTTCTCCTTCCTCCTGGATTCCTGTCTCCCTTTAATTGACAGCCATTCCTTGAGGATGGAGGCTTTACTTAACTGAAAGATATATACTGATTATCTGAATTATTTTTTTAACTCATCATCTCTGAATTATTTTTTTTAACTAATTCAGGTTTTCATACTTTGCCTAAATATTTTTTAAGGATTCCTACCCTGTGTGACATATTACAGTTGCTTCACATTAGTGCTAAAACAGTCAAGGAGGCAGCCAGATAGAACTTCCTTTTAGCTGGTGATATGGTTTGGATGTTTGTCCCCTCCAAACCTCATGTTGAAATGATGCCCAACGTTGGAAGTAGGGCCTGGTAGGACGTAATTAGATCATAGGAGGAGCAGATCCTTCATGAATGGTTTAGCACCATCCCCTTGGTGATGAGTGAGTTCTTGCTCAATTGGCTCATGTGAGATCTGATTGTTTAAAAGATGCTGGGACCTCCCCCTTCTCTCTCTCTTGCTCCCACTCTCACCATGTGACATCATCTGCTATCCTTTTGCCTTCTGCCATGACTGTAAGCTTCCTAAAGACCCTCACCAAAAGCAGATTTTGGAGCCATGCTTGTATAGCCTGCAGAACTGTGAACCAATTAAACCTCTTCTCTTCACAAGTTACCTAGTTTCAGATATTCCTTTATAGCAATGCAGAAACTAACACAGAAAATTGGTACTGAGGAGAGAGAGATCCCAGAATGGTAGATTCACTGAGGAGAAGGATGTGGCTTTAAAGATAACTGAAAATGTGGAAGTAAATAAAGTGGCTTTTAGTAATGGGCAGAGGTTGGAAGAGTTTGAAGGACTCAGAAGACAGGAAGATGAAGGAAAGTCTGGAATGTCTTAGAAAGTTGTTAAGTGGTTGTGACCAAAATGCTGCTAGAAATATGGAGTGAAAATGAGGCTGATGAAGTCTCAGATGGAACAGAGGAACTTATTGGGAACTGGAGTTAAGGTCACCCATGTTGCGCCCTAGCAAAGAATGTGATTGTGTTGCGTTCGTGACCTAGAGATCTGTGGAAGTTTGAATTTACAAGTGATGACCTAAGGTATTTGGCAGAAGAAATTTATAAGCAGCAGAGTGTCCAAGATATGGCCTGGATGCTTCTAATAACCTATGATTAGATACAGGAGTGAAGAAATGACTTAAAGTTGGAATTTATAGTGAAAAGGGAAGCAGAGCAGAAAGAAAGAAAGAAAGAAAGAAAGAAAGAAAGAAAGAAAGAAAGAAAGAAAGAGAGAGAGAAAGAGAGAAAGAAAGGAAGGAAGGAAGGAAGGAAAGAGAGAGAGAAAGATAGAGAGAAGGAAAGAAAGAAAGAAAAGAGAGAAAGAAAGAAAGAAAGAAAGAAAGAAAGAAAGAAAGAAAG
>NW_016107762.1:1004837-1018425 GCF_001604975.1 Cebus imitator
AGAAAGAAAGAAAGAAAGAAAGAAAGAAAGAAAGAAAGAAAGAAAGAAAGAAAGAAAGAAAGAAAGAAAGGGAAAGAGAGAAAGAGAGAAAGAGAAAGAAGGAAGGAAGGAAGGAAGGAAGGAAGGAAGGAAGGAAGGAAGGAAGGAAAGAAAGAGAAAGAAAGAAAAGAAAAGAGAGGAAAAAAACAAAAATTTGCCTCCTGGCCTTGTGGTAAAGAAAGCAAAAGCCTTTTCAGGAGAGGAATGCAAGCAGGCTGCCGTTGTAGACATTAGCATGACTAAAAGGGAGACTGAGTGCTGATATCCAAGACGAAGGGCTTTGAAAGTTTCAGAAGTTTTCAGGGCAGCCTCCCCTCACAGGCTCAGATACCTAGGAGGAAAGAATGACGCTGGTGGCCAGACCCAGGGCCCCACTGCCCTGTGTAGCCTTGGGACACTACACCCTACATTCTGGCTAATCCAGTTTCAGCTCCAGCTCAAAGACGTCCAGGTACAGCTTCCACCACCACTCTGGAGGGTGCAAGCCGTAAGAATGGTGGCTGTTATGTGGTGTTAAGCCTGCAGATACTCAGAATGCAAACATGAAGGAGGCTTGATGGCTTCCACCTAGATTTCAGAAGATATATGGAAAAGCCTGGGTGCCCAGGCAGAAGCCTGCCATCGGAGTGATGCGCTCATAGAGCAGCACTATCAGGGAAATACTGAGGGGAAATGTGGGTTTGGAACCCCTACACAATGTCCCCACCAGGGCACTGCCTAGTGGAGTTGCAGGAAGCGGGGGTTACTCTCCTCTAGATCCCAGAATGGTAGATTCACTGGCAGCTTGCATCCTTTACCTAGAAAAGCTACAATCTCTCAATTCCAACCTGTGAGAGCAGCTACATGGCCTGCAGCCTGCAAAACCACAGCAGTGGGGCTGCCCGGGACCTTGAGATTCCCCTCACAACAAGATCTGGGACATGAAGTCAAGAATTATGTTAAAGCTTTAAAATGCAATGCTTGCCCTGCTGGGTTTCAGACTTGCTTGGGGCATGTTATCCCTTCTTTTGGCCAGTTTCTTCCTTTGGAATGTATACCCAATGCGTGTACCACCATTGTGTCTGGGAAGTATATAACTTGGTTTTTATGTGATAGGCACATAGTTGAAAGAACTTCATCTCCAGATAAGACTTGGGACTTGGGACTTGGGACTTGGGACTTTTTAGTTAGGCTGGAATGAGTTAAGAATTGGGGAAACTATCACTAATGCATGACTGTATTTCAAAATGTGAAAAGCTCATGAGATTTGGGAGGCCCTCACCAGAAGCAGAATACCCTCAGGTATTTCTTTATAGTGATGCAAAAACTGACTAACAAAGCTAGTAATCTTCTCCACTCTACAATCATTGAAATTTTTTTAAAAATGGCAGTAGAGTATACTCAATGGATTTAGCTAGGCTAATTTTAGCCTGCTGAAACCCCAGCGTTATCAGTTAGGATTAGATTTTCTGTAACAGAAAATATCATGAATAATAGTGGCATAAATAAGAGAGAAGGAAATTTTAATTCCTCGCTCTAAAAAGCCTTGTAGTCAGGCCAAATCCACCATGACACTCTAAATGTTAGGACCCAGGTTCCTTTCACCCTGTGGTTCTGCCATGCACAGAGTTTCTATCCCAAAATTACCTTGTGGTTCAAAAAGGCTGCTTGAGCCCCAACCATGTAATCCAAATTTCTGCCAACAGGAAGGATGAAGTTAAAGACACTTGCTGGAAATTGCAATCTGCACTTCATTTTACACTTCATTGGCTGAAACTTACCCATGTGGCCAAACCCAGCCACAGGAAGTTGAGAAATGTAGTCTTTTTTCCAAGTAGTCATCTGCCAGCTTACAATCAGGTACCATATTGCTGGCCCCAGTGTTCTGCAGTGCCCTTATCTCACTGTGCTCACCCCTGTTCTCTGGGCTCTGCCACACTGGCCTGCTCCCAGTGCCTTGAACAGATCAGGCTCTCTTACAACAGAGGGCCTTTGTATGTTCTCTTTTATTTTCTGAGCCACTCTTCTCCCATGGCATACCCTCCTTATCTATCTATTAATAAACCCCATCTATATCCTTCGGATCTGACTCAAAACAATACCCTTAAGCCTTCCTTTACCTTAAACTAGGTTGAATGTCCCACTATACATTCTCAGGAAGCATACCCTTCTTGTTTGTGGTACTTATCACTATTACAGTTTGACATTTACTTGTGTGGTTATTTGACCATATAACCACTCATGACTATCTCCTCCTTCAGGAAGTAAGTCTATCTATTATTCACTACTGCATCTCTAGCACCTTGTTTAATACCTGGTGCTTAGAAGGTTCCCAGTAAATATGAGTTAAACAAGTTAGTACCATTTAAATTTCCGTTTCACAAACATGGTGCAAAATGCCCCTTTAAAGAAATCTATTTTTTGGGCAAAGTACATGAACAGAAACTTCTCAAAAGAAGACATAAATGTGGCCAAGAAACATATGAAAAAATGCTCAACATCACTACTCATTAGAGAAATGCAAATCAAAACCACATGAGATACCATTTCACACTAGTCAAAATGCCTGTTACTTAAAAAGTCAAAAAATAACAGACACTGGTGAGGTTGCAGAGAAAAGGAAATGCTTATACACTGCTGATGGAAATGTAAATTAGTTCTGTCACTGTGGAAATCAGTTTGGACATATCTCAGAGAACTTAGAAATACCATTGGACCCAGCAATCTCATTACTGGATATATACCCGAAGAAATATAAATCATTCTGCCATAAAGACACATGCACACATGCATTCACTGCAGCACTATTCACAATAGCAAAGACATGGAATCAACCCAGATGTCTACTAACAGTAGACTGGATAAAGAAAATGTAGTATATACACCATGGAATACTATGCAGCCATTAAAAAGAATGAAATCATGTATTTTGCAGCAATCTGGATGGAGCTGGAGGTCATTATCCTAAGCAAATTAATCTAGGAACAGAAAACCAAATACTTCGTGTTCTCACTTAGAAGTAGGAGCCAAACATTGGGTGCTCATGGACATAAAGATGGCAACAACAGACACTAGGGCCTACCTGAGAGTGGAAGGTGTGGGGAGGGTAAGGATGGAAAAACTACCTATGGGATACTGTGTTCATTACCTCGGTGACAAAATCATCTGTACACCAAACCCCATTGACACGCAATTTACTCATAACCATGTAACAAACCTGTGCACATATCCCCTTAAACCTAAAACAAAAGTTGGAAGATAAACAAAAACATATCTGTGATAAACATAAGATGTATAAGATGTACAACTAATTACACAGGTTTATTTCCATTTCACTTGCCTAAATTATGATCATATACGAAATAAAAATATAAATATTTTTGGCCATAATCTGGAAAGTCTGAAGGTTTTTCTGGGAAGAGGGATATGGAGTGTTTGCTTATATTAGTGAACTTATGCATGAGCCAGTGGGGAGGAGTCTTATTTCTATTTTTAATCTTCCCAGGTGTTTTCTCCTTCATTCCCAAGTTCCTTTGCATCTGGCTTCAAATTTTTGCATTGAGTCATCCTTGAATAGATTTCTAAAATATGCTCTAAACAAAGTAGCAGCCTTCCTTTAGTATTTCAGCCAGTCTGATCTAATTCTAACAATACAACCATTTCATTCCTCTAACTTGAATAGTCTCCTATCAACAGCTTTATTGAAAAATCCCCTCGTGTGCAATTTACCAGCACTTTCTGTTTAGGGGTGATGGTAATAGGCCTTGTTCAGGGAATCAAAACTGAACAACTCCCAAAATGAATCTTTCACTGGAGTTGACTCACATCTTTCTATATTTCTTTTGCATAAAAATAGCCACGAAAAATAAAATGACTATGGCAGAGAGAAAAAATAATCAACAGCTGACTATATTTGTGGTGTTTTCCAACTGTGGCTTCTACATGACTTCTTTGTTAAATTATCTTGAATCATATTGTTCTTAATAACGATGAAATGATAATCGAGTTGTAGCAAATATTTATTGAGTGCATGCTATATGCCATGCAGAGAGATTAAAATAAAACACTAAGGAACAGTATGCTAATCTAATATTATAAAACCAAACACACTAGAATGCCCTATATCTGAAACTCACTGTGTCTGGCAATATACATTATGTATCCATAAATGACGCTCAAAATTTTCTACCAGCAAATTGGTGAGCATGAGTCATAAGATTTCTTCAACTCTTCTCCTTCCACATCCAAATCTTGACATGTGTTATGGATACTCTTCCTCCTCACTTGAGTTTAATTCAAGCTACCTCCTTGGGTTTTCACTGACTTATTTCTTAAGTGTCTTTCACCTAATGCATTCATAAGCAACTCACAGCCAACAGATTTCATGCAACCCACTTGGCTTTTTGACACTGTCCATAATACAACTTCAAAAACAATAAGTGAAAATATTAGTATTGATAAACGATATTCCCACCCATATACACATATTTGTAAAACCCTGCCCATATTTTCTCTTGCTTTCAGGCCTCTACACATTCTGTTCCCTCTGTCTGAAACCTACGGCCTGCTTCTACCTAGCAAACTCTAAACCATCCATCACATCTCAGCTTTCATATTTCTCTAAATCCAGGTATCCAATCAGTAACCCTACTGTATAGCATTTATCATGCTATTTTATAAAAGTGCTATACATTTGTCTGCAATCCCCAATGAATTATAAGCTTTAGAACAGTGAGGACTGTATCTTCTCTTGGTTTATTTTCTGCATCAAAAGCAAACAAAATCGGTATTCATGTTCATATATATTGAAAATGCATTTACTATTTATCACATATCTGGGCAATAGCTAAGGAGGTATGCTTTCAGCACCGATTAATGGCCTGCTGTAAGTTGCCCAATTCTCAAACATAAGCCACAAATTCTTCTGCTTTTGTTGCAAAAGCAGCAACTATGCAATCACATGGATGTAAACAAAACCAACTCACCTATCCCAATTCCAAAATAAATTAACATTTCTGGATTTCTTGCCATCAGTCTTATCTTCAGTAAGTAATTTGTTGCAAAGAATGGTGAAACTATGGTAGATTACTCATGTGAGAATTTATTTAAATATATAAATAGACTAATCGTGTTTCTTATCTGCTCAAAACTTTCAATGATCCTTTAATATCTGTAGAATAAAAACCCATATTTCTGAGGCTGATACTTAAGGCTAGTCATAACCTTACACATTCCTACCTTCCAGGCCTTTCTTCCAAACCCATCACACACTCAGTATTCTAGGCAACTCAATTTGTTATTTCTAATATGTGCAATCTTTGATATCTATTATAATAATAATAACCAACCTGCAAAGAGTCTTCATTGTGTGCCAGCCCCTCTTCGAAGTGCTTCACATATGCTATCTCATTTAATCTTTACAACATTGTTAGGTGGCTATCACTGTTATCCCTGTTTTAGAAATGAAGAACTTGAGGCACCTTGCTTAATGTCACACAGTATGTAGGAAAGCCTGGCTGTGATCCAGACAAGTTTAGCTCCAGGGAAATGTTCTGAATTAGGTCCTTTCTTCTCTATTCTCTTCCTTCTGCCTGTCCCCACCTCTGCATTTCTGAATCCCATATACAGCCTTCAAGTCTCAACTCAAATGGCACCTTCTCAATGAAGATTTTCTTGATACCCCGCCATCCTCGTTTCTCCTGAAATCACCTACATTTAGCTCCTGAAATCCCCTATAAAATGCCAATATTGCCGGGCGCGGTGGCTCACGCCTGTAATCCCAGCACTTTGGGAGGCCGAGGCGGGTGGATCATGAGGTCAAGAGATCGAGACCATCCTGGTCAACATGGTGAAACCCCATCTCTACTAAAAATACAAAAATTAGCTGGGCATGGTGGCGCGTGCCTGTAATCCCAGCTACTCAGGAGGCTGAGGCAGGAGAATTGCCTGAACCCAGGAGGCGGAGGTTGCGGTGAGCCGAGATCGCGCCATTGCACTCCAGCCTGGGTAACGAGAGCGAAACTCCGTCTCAAAAAAAAAAAAAAAAAAAAAAAAAAAAAAAAGCCAATATTTAGCTTCTCATGGAGCTGACTTTCTAACAGATCTATAGTTCAATGTTTTTTGCCTTTGTCTCACCTGAGGTAAGCTCCTTAAAGTCGGAAACTTATTTCATTAATAATCCTTGTTTTAACTCCAGTAAACATAGTTTGTAGTTTCATTCATAACAGGTATGTAAATAAAAACTTTTTTTAATTGAAGGAATGTGATAGATTATCCTCTGATATTTTATTATATTTTAATACCATATTCAAAGCCAGTGAACACGTTTGTCCAAATAAAATAAATTCTAATAAATAGAAAATTATCTAAGACTTCCCTTCTCCATGCCTCTGTATCATTTTTCCCAATCACTCTTTTGTTTTTCTGACAAATATCTACCTTAAGGACTGAACTTAAATGTCACTTCCTCCTGAGGCTGTCCATCTAATAACCCCAGGGATGACGACAGATTTCTTATGTACCTCCTATGGCACTTCTGCCTAACATTATAGAGTCTATCGGATTGTGTTGAGGTGTTTACTTGGCTTCTCATTAGGCTGGGAGTAGAGGGCCATGGACCTCATCTTTATGTGGAGGAATTAACAGAGGAACCCTGTTCCCACACACACAGCCTTTAATCAGACAAAACCCCACTGCTAAGTGTAGACTGTAACCTAGGCTGCACACATCCCGGAGTAAAAAAAAGCTGCAATTCTGTACTACTCTGGTGGTTATGAATGCCTAGAGCTGCTCCGGGAATGTTTCTCCCTGATAAAGAAAATGTTTTTTCTTCAATATCAGTTTAGATTTTACCGTCTCTGAGAATAATATTAATACTTTCTCTTAGAAGGTGATGCTTACATTGTAAGTTGGCCAGTGCTATGGTTTGACTTTTTATCCCCTCCAAAACTCATTTTGAAATTTAATTGCCATTGTGACTATATATTAAGAGATGACACTTTTAAGAAGCCATTGGAGTTCCACCCTTCTGGGTGGGCTTGGTGCCCTTGTGGAAGGAAAAGTTTGGCCCACTCTTGCTCTCTCTTGCCCTTCCAGCTTCTGCCATTGGATGGCACAGGAAGAAGGTCCTCACAAGATGCCTCCCCTTTTTCTTGAACTTCCCAGACTCCAGGACCATAAGAAACTTCTGTTTATTATAAATTACCCAGCCTATGTATTCTATCATGGCAGCACAGAATGAACTAAAACATCCAGTAAAGGAACCAGTAGGTCTGCAGTTTTGCTGGTGGGAGATTTAGGAAGGAAACTCATGTTGAGGCTTCCCCCAACCAGAGGACTGTAACCAAACCCTTCATTCACCCATACATCCCATTTTCCCTTAAATAATAGGCTTTCCTGGGATTTTTGTACGTGGCAGGGGAAGAGAGCTAGATTTTTTTACACTAAGAAGCTTGCTTGAAAAAGGGTTGTTTTGGCTGGGCACAGTGGCTCATGCCTATAATCCCAGCACTTTGGGAGGCTGAGACAAGAGTATCACTTGAGAATAGGAGTTTAACAGCAGCCTTGGTAACACATTGGAACGCTGTCTCTACAAAAAATAAAAATCAAATTAAAAAATGGTCAAGTGTGGTGTTGCACTTGTAGTTCCAGCTATGCAGGATGCTGAAGAGGGTAGATTCCTTGAGCCTTGAGGTTGTAGTGAGTCATGATTGTACCACGGTACTGCAGTCTGGGCAACAGAGTAAGACCCTTTTGGAAGGAAGGAAGGAAAGAGGGAAGGAAGGAAGGAAGGAAGGAAGGAAGGAAGGAGGGAAGGAGGGAAGGGGGGAAGGAGGGAAGGAGGGAAGGAGGGAAGGAGGGAAGGAGGGAAGGAGGGAGGGAGGGAGGGAGGGAAAAAGGGAGGGAGGGAGGGAGAGAGGGAAGGAGAGAGGGAAAAGAGAGAGAAAGAAAGAAAAAGGTGTTTTTTGTAGGACAATGACCAAAACAAAGCCCAAAATCCCCTGAGGGTAGGCATGCTATCTTCTGGCAGCTAGGGTGGCTGGGGAGTTGGGGTCTAATTTCTCTGAGATTCAAGGTAAAGTACAATTGAGCTAAATTGTTACTTCTAGTTGTAATTTCCTTTGCTTTCACTCTCTGATGTGGAAATTCCCAGTCTCAGATAGTGCTTTAGGCTTGCTAAAGACAGTGGGCAATGGCAGGAAAATGCAACTGATCCCACCCCTCCATCTTGGGCCTCATTGGAAAAAAGGTGTCAATGGTGCTAAGTGGTGCTGAGCTTCAGTTGGTATTGAGAGGAGGCTGGGAGCAAAGCTGGGGTAACAGAAGACCCATGATGCTACAAGAATAGCTGAAAGCAGACATGTGCACAGTAGAGCCATGCAAAAACTTTGGATTTCTCCAAAGGAAAGGAAAGCACCACTCCCCAAGGAGAAAAGAGAGCTGTAGAAAAAATCCTATAATAGACATTCAGTAAATGTTTAATATCAACCCAAAACCCCAGAAAAAAATATTTCTGCTATTCTTCTGAAAGTCAAAGACAGAAAACTTAGACACTTGCCCTAAATAATTCTCCATATAGTGAGAAGGAGGAAGTATAGTTGAATTAATAAGAGCTGCTCTTTAGGTAGTGTTGTTCAATAGAACTTTCTGCAATATTGAGAGATTATGGATTACATTCTATGTCTGTGCAGCCCAATATGGCAGCCCCCAGCCACATGTTGCTATTACACACTTAATATGTGGCTAGTACAATCAGAAACTAAATTTTAGCCCAGGCGTGGTGGCTCACACCTGTAATCCCAGCACTTTGGGAGGCTGAGGCGGCTGGATCATGAGGCCAGGAGACCAAGATCATCCTGGCCAACATGGTGAAACCATGTCTCTACTAAAATACAAAAAAAAAAAAAAAATTAGCCAGGCATGGTGGTACGTACCTGTAGTCCCAGCTACTCAGGAGGCTGAGGTAAGAGAATCACTTGAAACAGGAGGTGGAGGTTGCAGTGAGCTGAGATTGCGCCACTGCACTCCAGCCTGGCAACAGAGCAAGACTCGATCTAATAAATAAATAAATAAATAAAAATAATGTAATATTTATTTGAGGTGAACTAATTTTTAATTAATTTTAATTAAAATTAAATACACGTGCTGATGGCTACCATATTGAACAGGGCAATTTTTTTTGTTTGCTACTTTTCTTTCTGTGGATTATTGATGAGCATAAGAAAACAAGCCAACACAACACCAAGAGTGCTACAGAGTTCTCTTATACTTAAGTTGAAGCCACAATTAAAGTTAAATTCCAGAACCTGAGTCATTAATTCATGGTTATGAGAAGCCTCAGAAAAATACTCACTATATTTTTATTATGGGTCCTCTGTGATGAATCATAAACACTTCAGTTAAACAAATATATTCAACTCTCATGGAATAATTTCTCAGGCAAGGGCCTGCACAAATCATGTAATCTTTTAGTTACCAGATCACGGTCATAATTTCTATGCATCTTTTCCCTCTAACAAGGATTGGGAAAAGAATGATAATTTTTTTTTTTTTTTTTTGATCCTTGGAACAGGGCAACTTTAGACTCATGCTGAATTAGATTTGATTCCCAGCTGTACCTTTTACAACTCATGTGCTCTGAAGTAAAACAATAAGCCTTTCTAAGCTTTAGTGTCCTAATGTGTAAAATGCAAATATTAATAACACTCTTTGGAGAATGTTGAGGATTAAATGAGATAATGCATATAAGTGCTTAACAGTACCTAGCACAAAGTACATGCTCAATATATGTTAGCAAGTTATTTAATATCAAGACAGATGATAGCAATATGAGTTACAAGTTTTTTATGGATTGGAACAAGAAAAGAACAGTTATTTTAATAAAAAAAAAAGTTGCTCTCTGTTCCACTGCCAGCCATATTTTATTTTCTTCATAGCACTGTCATTCTCTAGAAGTTATATTATTAATTTATTTATTTATATGGTTTTTATCTGTTTACAATGCAAGAACAGTGTAAAATTCACAATTTTTTTTGTTATTCTTCTTTTTCTTTTTCATAAGCCCAGTATCTTGTTAAGCACTTAGCCCCTGATAGGTTCTTCATAAGCAGTTATTGAGTAGATTAATAACTTAGCAAATTAATCTAATCATATTCTGCACTTCAGAAAAGTTTGGTGATACTACTGCTTACCAAAAGAGAAAGGAAAAGATTCTCCCTCAATGGATAGTGCAAAGTGAAAGATTAATGATGGATAAATATATGATGATTTTATAAATTAGTATGAATCAATTAAGACCAAAGCAAATGCTATCTTTTTTGAGATGTGGAATTTCAACTCTTTGGATTCTTTTATTACAAAATTGCTCAAAAATCAGTGAGTGATTTAGATTGCTATGCATATAATTTGCCAATAAAAATTATATTCTATCAAAATTAATTGCTTTTTATTTTTGTCAAACCTATTTTTAAAGAATCCAATCAAAATATGAAAATGTTTTCCAGAAAATAAAGCTCAATTACCATAAATGAAATGAAAATAACTACACTTTTATTTAATGATGTGCCTCAAATGCATTTTGCATGCTTTAGTACTCAGCAAAAGTACAGCATAATAAAGTTTTAAAAAAAAATTTAAATTGTCTCTAATTTGCAGATCCACCATAGTCAAAATATATTGTTAATAAAATTAACATTCACATAATGGCACTGCTACCAAAGTATACTTAATATAAGCTGAACTAGATTGTAATTCACTGGGAAGAATACTCCACTAATTGCCAAAGCAGTGCCTGAATAGTGATTGACACCTATAGCACACAGAAATACAGTCAGGATTTAAATCTCAGAGGATCTTTAATCTAATGCTTCAAGGTGGGAAGGGAAGAGGTTAGAAAACATACTCTACTTCAGACAGAAATACTGGTATTTTTTGTTTGATTTGTTTCTTCCCCTTTAAATCATTGAGTGTGAGTATCAGGTCTATGGACAGGGAAGTAAATAGTTTTGCATCATGTATTTAAATTCAAAATAACAATCACTATAATAGGTAACATATAATTCTTACTGTTCAACACTATTCTAAAACTTTATTAGTAAATTGTCCAATCCACTTTTTCCCTGGCCAGATAATTCAAAACCAATCTTTCCAAACTAAACTCATCACCTTTCCCATGTTTAAACAAAAACTTTAGACACAATAAATTTAACAAAATTTATTTGCACTGAGTGACTCATGACCCAGGAAGCACTCAAAACCAAAGCAGTTCAGAGAGCTCCACACAGCAGTGCGGGCAGTGAGCTTTTATAGGCCAAACACAGAAGTAAAGTAAAGAAATAACCTGATTGGTTACAGCTAGGTATCTTCCTTATTTGGGCATGGTGTGATGAGGTATTTGCCTTATTTGGGTATGGTATAATCAGTTGGCTGCCTGTGATTGGCAGGACTGGACTATTTGTGATGGGCTGAAACCTGGCTATTAGAAAAACCTGTACTCCTAATTTAGGTTTCAGTTTGTTTATGCACTAAGTTAGGCAGCAATTTGTTATATAAGAACTGAAAGTACTCAGAGAGCTTCAGGCTAATGGCCTTCTGTCTATTTAATTCCACACCAATGAACCTGCAAATCATTTGAGTTATTTTCTTAACTATGTATTCGTAGAAATAGACCCTCTTAAAGAAAACCTGGGTCCAGGCACAGTGGCTCATCAGTAATCCTAGTGCTTTGGGAGACTTAGCTAGGAAGATCACTTGAGGCCAGGAGTGTAAGACTAGCCTAGACAACATAGTGAGGGCCTGTCTCTACAAAAAATTTCAAAAACTAACCAGATGTGGTGGTATGTGCCTGTAGTCTTAGCTGCTGGGGAGGTTGAAACAGGAGATCACTGGAGTCCAGGAGTTTGAGGTTTCAGTGAGCTATGATTGCACCACTGCACTTCAGCCTAGGCTACCAAGTGAGACCTCATCTCTAAAAGGAAAAGAAATCTTGAAAAATTAAATTATATATACAAAACAGATGAGTTTAATATTGGGTATGTTGAAAATGCAACCATGACACATGACGTAATTAAAGTACAACTTTACTTGTGGTTCTCTATCATCTTTCTAAAATTTATTCAATTGGGTAGTCTCCTGCACCAGAATAAAAATTTATCAGGTCTAAGAATTTTTAAATTCCACTCTTCAGTGACATTTAAACAATGAGGTTAGTCACACAAAAAAAGTCTCAGTTCCAGAAAGCAGAATGGTGGTTGCCAGGGGCCCGGGGGAATGAAGAGTTATTGTTTATGCAGGATGGAAGGGTTGTGGAGATGGATGATGGTGATGCTTGTACTGCATTATGAATGGATTCGACAACATCAGACTGTACACTTAAGAATGTTTAAGCTGGTAAATTTTATATCATATGTATTACGCCACGATAAAAATAATTGGGAAAAAGGTATAATTCAAACATAATATGTGCAGTCACATTCAATAATTAAAAGTTTGAACTTGACTAAATGCTCCATCTCTTGTTGGCTCCAGCATAAGGCTGGACGTCTGCAATGAGAAAGACACTTGTGGTAGCTGCTTCTCTGTTTGTTCACAATGCTTTCATCAGCTGGATCACGAGCCTCTGGCCTTCTCGTGTGGGTTCAGAGGAGGGAGAAAGGGAAAGGGGCAAAAAGGGACAAATATATCATGAACTGGTCTCATATTGCATGCTCCTGGCTAGCGATTTCAGCTGACCTCTCTCTGGTGGGCTTTTACTGGGTTTCTCTCTCCGTACTTTACCACTGTGCCACTTTTTCCTGCAGTCTCCCTGACCCAGAAGGATGACTTTCCCGTATAGGTGGTCACCTATAACTCCTTTCTCAGGCATACTTCCACACTCTTTCTGCTGAGGACTTCATTCCAGGAGGCCTATGGGACAGATGCAGAATTCCATTGGATTACTACTCCTGTGCAGCCCTCATCTGGTCCATTGGAAACATGCATCCTCTGCCTTGACAATGTATTTGAGGCAGGCTGATCCCAAAGTGGCAGCAACCACTGCCAAAGCAATTACTCATCCCTTGCCTCTCGCTCTAGACATTCTGGACAAGATCAGACCCCAAACCACAGTTCACTTTAGTTCTCCCAGGCATCATTCTCTTTTTTTTTATTATTGTATTTTAGGTTTGGGGGTACACGTGAAGAACATGCAAGATTGTTGCATAGGTACACACATGGCAGACATCATTCTCTTAACTGCAGGGAATGCATTTCAAAGTCTACCAAATATTCCCTAAGCTTGGGCAAGAATGTAAAATCCCCTGCCACCTCCCCCCCAAAGGCAGGTGATGAGATCTCAGTGCATGAAAAAGAAGTATTCTTAAATACATTTATTTAGCAATCTTCTCTCCCTTCCCATCCTCTGAACACTTTTTATATCCTTGCTCTGCTAAGTCAGGGAACAGGTTCTCAGAGAACTCCTTACTAAGCCTGTATTTACAGATATGTCCCACACCCCATTTGGCTATCAATAGCTACTATCTTAGTGCCTCAATTGAAACTGAGGCATGAGAAATCATACTCTAACATGAATATA
>NW_016107762.1:1018983-1028490 GCF_001604975.1 Cebus imitator
AAAATCCAAAACACTGCCACCACCCAATGTTGGCAAGAATGTGGAGCAAGAGAAAAGCTCATTCATTGATGGTAGAAATACAAAATGGTACAGAAACTTTGGAAGACAATTTGGCAATTTCTCACAAAGCTAAACATACGCTTAAGATCCAGCAATCATGCCCCTTGGTATTTACTCAAATAACTGAAAACATGCCCACAAAAAAACCTGCACATGGATGTTTATAGCAGCTTTATTCAAACTGCCAATACTTGGAAGCAACCACGGTGTCCTTTAGTTGGTGAATACATAAATAAGCTGTGGTACACCCAGACAATTGAATGTTAAAAAGTGCTAAAAACAAGAAAAAAAAAAAAAAAAAAAGAAAAAAAAAGAAAACCTTAAATGCATATTATGCAGTGAAAGAAGCAATTTGAAAAGGCTACGTACTGTATATTTCCAATTATATGGCACTGTGGAAAAGGCCAGAAACAAACCCATGCATATAAAAATACTCTATTATAAATATGCATTACATATCTGTGGGAAACTAAGGACTATGTTAGTCCATTTTGTGCTGCTGTCATAGAATACCACAGACTGCGTAATTTATAAGAAACAAATGTATTGGCTGGCAGTTTTGGAGACTGGAAAATTGAAGATCCAGGAGTTGGCATCCTGCAAAAGCTTCCCTGCTGCATCATCCATGGCAAAAAGTGGAGGAGTAAGAGGGAGAAAGAGAGAGCCAAACTTGCTTTTTCATAAGGAAACCAATCTCACCCATGAGGGTGGAGCTCTTATGGTCTAATACCTGTTCAAAGTCTTCTTAATACTGTTACAATAGCAACTGAATTTCAACATGAGTTCTGGAGGGGGCAGACATTCAAACCATAACAGGGACTAAAGACTTCCATGTAAAAGGCAAAACAAAAATAATTTTAGAAGGCAATATCAAGCATACCTTTACAACCTGGAGGAAAACAAGGATCTTTTATGTAAGAGCTGAAGTTCTCATAAGGGGAGAAAATGGCCACATTTAATTATACTAAAATTTGGGCTTTCTGTTGGTCAAAAGACACTGTAAAGAACATAAGACAAACCAGTGTGAAAATGGGACAGGAATAGGTAAATAGATGAATGAAATAGAACAGCAAGACAGAAATGGCTTATACTGGTCATGAACCATAAATTGCAAGAGAATATTTACAATACAAATAACCAACAAAAAAATCATTATCTAAAATTTATGAAGAACTGTTAACAAAAAGGGGAGGAAAGATGACATTTCAGAGAAGAGAAAATAGTTATGGTGAATACACACAAAAAAAGATGTCTAGTCTCATTAGTAATTAGGAAAACAAATTGAAACCAATATCAAATATATAGTACCTTGATTTTTGCAAATATTAAAATACATGATGCCAAATATCTTCATATGAGGATGTTTAGCAACAGAAATACTTATGGCCTGCTAGTGGGAGTGTATTAGTACACCCCCCTCTGAAAACAGTTAGACAGTAGACAACAAATTGTATATAGCATACTCTATACCTTAGCAATTTCTCTCCTATATGTATGTATTAAAAAAAAGCCTTGCACACATGCATGAAAAGACACAATATTCATAGAAACATTGCTCATAAGAGCAATATTTGGGAGAAAAACAAATATCTAATTCTATTTAAACAGATATATATTTATATTTTAGAATATCACATACAGTAATTAAAGGTGAATGAAGCAACAGGAAGGATTCCCCAAATTTTATGTTAACAATAATTTAAAAAGATAAAAGCAAGTGGTAGAAAAAATATGCTGCATAATTCCTATTATGACAAAATAAAGCCAAAACTAAACAATATACTTCCTAAGAATTTATTTAGCGCAGGCAGTGCTGGTTTATTCTATCAACAATCTGACTAACCTAGGAACGACATGTCCCAGAGTTCTCCACGTTGTGCAGATTAAAGTTAAACTTGGTCAAAAGAGGAACTTAAACAAGATATTGGAGGCCGAGTGAAGCAGTATCCAGTTTTCTCAAAAGATCTGTGTAGTCAGATGTGGTGATAGACAGATGCAGAAGTGCCAGGAGGTTGCAGCTTATACTTCCTCTCTTAACTCAGCTCTCAGCCCTTCTTCCTCACTAGGGGCCTGCTAACCAACAACAGACCCAGAGAAGGGGCAGCTACACAGTGGCATCACTTCCCATTAGATTATCCTCCATCTCCCTCTTTATGGCCCCATTCCCATTGCTAGATATACTTGGATTCTTAGCTCCTCCTTGAAATTCTGACTTTTCCATCCACATGGTGCTTCAGGATGGCTGGTTAGTGGTTTTTCCTCCATTTTTCTCACTTCCTCTTTCAGATCTTCCCTGACAGTCCTAAGAGGTATAAGGTGTAAGTCCTATAATATCCCCCATCTCACATCATTTATACTGACTTTTCTTTCCTGATGAAATTCTGAGTGATGCAATGACAAAACAAAGACAAGCAAAGAAACAACTTAGCGTCTGGTCGGAAGGAGAATGGACAGAATTAAGGCAGGGCACACAGGAGATTTTAGAGGCACTGAAATGTTCTTTTCCTTAAGATGGGTATGGGTATGCAGGCATTCATTTTAGTAATATTATTTAAATTGTACAAAATATAATATATTCTCTATATGTCATGAAGTTTACAATTGAAAGTTAAAAACAAATAAAAACATAGTGAGATGTCTCAAGCCAGAGAGTCCAAATCTTCAGGAAAAGTCCAAAAGGCTTAAATGTAAAGGAGAGAAAGAATTGCCTCTGGTTAAAGAGAAGCACATTGTTAACTCCCTGGGACTTGGTCTCTGTGCTGCCAGAGGCAGAAAGAAGCAGTCAGATGCAGAGAGCCGGGTGTTGAGGCAGCAGACTGCTCACTCCCCAGTGTATGTATGGAGTGTGGGCGGACTGGTGATCAGTGACAGGTAGGAAATTGAAGGCAACTTTTCTAAGGGGACAGCAATAAGCCAAAAACAGGAGGATACATTGATTCTACCCAGGATGGCAGGTGCTGTCAGGAAAAGGCAATGTGGTCCCAAGTGGATGATCGTAGCTGGGAACAATGTTTACAACTACAATACCATCCTCTAGAGAAACTGAAAGAGACAGCAGAGGGCGAGGTTTTCCAAAGAGCCTCTTAGAGGAGATATGGAGAGCTAGTGGAAACTGGGATTGAGGGTGAGCTGGATTGTTGGGTGGACCACAAGTAGGGGGACCTGGGGAAACAGCTGTAACGGTGACACTAGCAGCCACCATTTATGTGATGCTTACTTATCTCCCTGACTTCTAAACATTGGGTCTCTTCTTTTCCAACTAAACTCCTCTGACGATCCCATTCAGTGTCATGACTTTCAACACTAGCTACAGGCTGCTAATAAAGGTTCTAATTTAACTTACTTTCTGCTATTATACATGCACATACCACACCACACACACACACACACACACACACACACACACACACATACATGCACACACCCAAATATAAGCTCAAAAAAAGTGGAGATTTATGTATGTTTGGTTCATCTTAGTAGTCTCAGAAGTAGAACAGTGTCTGGCACAGAAGAGGCTCTCCGTGGTCTGGGTGCAGTGGCTCATGCCTGTAATTCCAGCACTTTGGGAGGCTGAGGCAGGTGGATCACCTGAGGTCAGGAGTTCGAGACCAGCCTGGCCAACATGGTGAAACCCCTTCTCCAATAAAAGTACAAAAATTACCTGGATGTGATGGTACACGCCTGTAGTCCCAGCTACTCAGGAGGCTGGGAGAGGAGAATCGCTTGAACCTGGAAGTTGGAGGTTACAGTGAGCTGAGATTGCACCATTGTACTCCAACCTGGGCAACAACAGAGTAAGACTCCATCTCAAAAAATAGAAAAAAAAAAGCTCTCAGTGAATACTTTACAAATAAATGCATTGAGTGAGTGCCATCTGTCAGACACTGTAAGTGGTTTACATGAAATCTCACAATTTCTGTTTAATTATTCCCATTTTACAGATAAGGAAACAGGTTTTTAGAGATTTTTTACTGGATTTGCCCAAGGTCACATGGTGGTGAGTGGCAGATCTGGGCAGTGAACCCCAGCAGCTTGATTCCAGAAACCTCACTCTTAACTGCAATGCTACCATTTCCCAGGATGAAAGTCAGTGACATGGCCCTACAAAGAAGCTGGAGTCAAGTACCAGAGAAACCAGATGTAAATCTGAAATCAGGAGTAGAATGATAAACAAGAGCTAGAGCCAAATCTATAGAATTAGATGCAACTGGGTAACAAGGGTGCACGAGAGGGGTGGGAGAGCAACTGTGAACAGAAACAGACACTCTCAGTTAACCACAGCCCACCCTTAGAGTTCAGGGTAGATATGACCTGAGTGTGTGTCAGGAAAAGAGCTAAAATGAACTGAATTCTAAAATTATGAGAGATGGGAAGTGGATGCAGACTGTGGGTTTTGTCTCATTATTGTGCTGCCAGCATTCCTTCAATGGTGCCTGATATGGCTGGCTCTGTGTCCCCACCCAAATCTCATCTTGTAGGTCCCATAATTCTCACGTCTTGTGGGAGGGCCCCAGTGGTAGATGATTCAATTATGGGGGCAGGTCTTTCCTGTGCTGTTCTCTGATAGGGAATGGGTCTCACGAGATCTGACGGTTTTAAAAAGGGAGTTTCTCTGCCCAAGCTCTCTCTTTGTCTGTCGCCATCCAGGTAAGATGGTGGCTCATGCCTGTAATTCCAGCACTTTGGGAGGCCGAGGCGGGTGGGTGGCTTCAGGTCAGGAGTTCGAGACCAGCCTGACCAAAACAGAGAAACCCTATCTCTACTAAAAATACAAAATTAGCCAGGCATGGTGGCACATGCCTGTAATCCCAGCTAATTTCGAGGCTGAGGCAGGAGAATCACTTGAACTTGGGAGGTGGAGGTTGTGGTGAGCCAAGATGGCACCATAGCACTCCAGCCTGGGCAACAAGAGTGAAAACTCTGTCTCAAAAAAAAAAAATGGGACTTGCTCCTCTTTGCCTTCCACCATCTTTGTAAAGCTTCCCCAGCCCCAGCCACGTGGAACTATGAGTTCTCCGTTAAACCTCTTTCCTTTGTAAATTTCCAGTCTCCAGTATGTGTTTATCAGCAGCGTGAAAACAGAATAAAACAATCCCTCATTAGGCTGGTGGCTGGAGGAGAATCTGATACAGAAAAATGATTATGTTGACATATAAGGGATCCAAAACAGACGTGGAATGAAATATAAGGGATTAAGATTATGTTTCTTCTTTTGATTTGTTTTAAAAATAGCTTTGATTTAGGATACAAATTTTCAAAAGCAATTAATATTTATTACATATATATTTGTTCTGCTGCTTCCAAACTACGTGACTTTGGGTGAATTGATTCACTTCTCTATGCTCGCATCGCTGCTCTCCTCTACGGAGGAAGTATGAAGTATCTGTTCTTACTGGAGACAATAATAGTACAAATCTTATAGGGTTGTGAAAATTAAATGAGACACACATAAAGCACTTAGAACAGTGCCTGGCATATAGTAAACATAGAATAAATATCATTACAGATATAAAATATAAGGCTATTCTGTTTATTATTACATACGGACTGACTATCTTTGAGCACCATGAAGTAAGTTGCATCACGAATAAGAAAAGAAAGTTTGATGAAGATAAAGTTTATGGGAGAGTAAAGCAGCATCATAAAAATACAGAATAAGATATGTAGCTAAAATTTCATCAAACAGTGAACTGTTATTCTGAAAGAATGTCAAAGATCCTTTGGAAAATCAGGACCAGTAAACAAGGTCATGTTGTGTCCAGCATGTATTAGACAGAGAGACTGAACATAATGCAAGAATGATGAAATATCATTTGGACATATTAAAGCCTATCCCATCCTGTACAACAATATCTATTACCTGTATAAGAGTGTCATGTTAACAGCCAAGTGGCAGGAAATTAAACATTTGAATTTTCCACAAAATCAAATGCAAAAAAGAAATGTACATTAAAATAAATTCTGTGGTTAGTTTAGCATGATGTTTTGACCAAAATTTGTCTAGAAGGATTCCCTACTATGGTTAACAGTGAATGATTCAGGTATGGGACTTCTGGCATTTTGGGAGGTCAAGGCAGAAGAATTATTTGAGCCCAGGAGTTCAAGAGCAGCCTGGGCAACATAGTGAAACCTGTCTCTACAAAATATAAAAGTCAGCCAGGCATGGTGATGCATGCCTGTAGTCCCAGCTACTTGGGAGGCTGGGGTGGGAAAATTGCTTGGGTCTGGGAGGTCTAGGCTGCAGTGACCCATGATTGTACCATTGTACTCCAGTCTGGCTGACAAAGCAAGAGCCTATCAAAAAAATTAAAAAGAGAATGAAAAAGAGAAACAGAAAGAAAGGGAGAGGAAGGGAAGGGAAGGGAGGGAGGGAGGGAGGAAGGAAGGAAGGGAGGAAGGAAGGAAGGAAGGAAGGGAGGGAGGGAGGGAGGGAGGGAGGGAGGAAGGAAGGAAGGAAGGGAGGGAGGGAGGGAAGAAGGGAGGGAGGGTGGGAGGCAGAGGGAGGGAGTAAAAGAAAGAAAGAAAGAGAAAGAGAGAAAGAGAAGGAAGGAGGGAGGGAAAAGGAAAAAAAGGAAAAGAAAAAGCGAGAAATGGAGGAAGGAAGGAAAGAACAAAAGAGAAAGAAGAAAGAAAGAAAGAAAATGGGTCTTTCTCTTTGGTCTGAGGAAACATTTCTTGCTTCCAAGTTGATGATCAGCCTAAGTGCTGTCAAAGACTGGAGATGTACTTTTCTCAGCGGAAAAACAGTGCAGCTTTACTACTACACCTGGCCCAGGATAAATGAAGGACCTCTCATGATCCCTAGATTTTCTTTCCAAGCAAACAAAAGAAAATTATATTGAATGAGTTATAAGAAAAATAAAAGAAAATGCAAGCTCTGCAAGATTCCTTGAGCTGTATAAGGAAATGATTTAGAAGGGAGGAAAAACTAAAATACATACACTGAGCATCCAACCTAACATTTTAATCACTCACTAGGTCCACCAGCCCATCAACCCACAGCTGAGTAACCTTAGACAAGGAGTCTCATCACTGTAAGACTCAGGGCTTTTGTTTCTGTTTTTTTTGTTTGTTTTTAATTTGTAAAATAATAATAATGGTCTCTACTCAGGATAGTTTGAAGTATGAAATAATGCATGCAAAGTGTTTAGAAAATGGCATGCCATATAAATTAGAGCACCACAGGATTAACCATCAGCATTATAGTTATTATTTTTAGACTTATTATTTTCAACTATACCAGACTCTAGGCCCTAATGGTTTAGGGTAGACAGCATGAACTTAACTTACCCTCATAGAAACTGTCTGCTGTCAGTCTCCCAGTCATAGAGGCTATGTCAATCTCCAAACAAGGATGCTCATTGCCTACTATCTCCCCCTGCACTGTGCGGACCCCTGTGTGGACTATCTCCCCTTGCCCTGTGCCGACCCCTGTGTGGTCTATCTCCCCCAGCCCCGTGCAGACCCCTGTGTGGACTATCTCCCCCAGCCCTGTGTGGACCCCTGTGTGGACTATCTCCCCCAGCCCTGTGCGGACCCCTGTGTGGACTATCTCCCCCTGCCCTGTGTGGACCCCTGTGTGGACTATCTCCCCCTGCCCTGTGTGGACCCTACTTCCCCAGAGACTCTGACCTGAGATGGTCACAGCCAGGAGACACACGAGCACATTCTGTCATAAGCACCCTGCCTTATCTTGCTTGTGCCTTTTATCTCACCTATAAGGAAGCTGGAATTTAGTGGAAGTTTAGAAGATCAGAAGAGAGAGGGCATCCAAGAAAGGAAATCCAAATCTAGGTTCCAGGAGAAAGTATCTGTGAGTATTCCAAATACAGAGAGAGAACCAAGGAAGTCTCACCGAAGCTATAACAAACTGCAACTGCCCAAGCATCCACAGAGAACCCAGTGAGGAAAGAAATCAGGAGATAATTGGAGAGAGTCCTTTAGAAAAATATTTCGTGAAATCTCAGAATTATTAATTGCATGCTACTACATTGTGGAATATTCCAGTAAAGCAAAATGCTACTAAATATGTGTGTATTGTAATGTGCCTGTGTTAACTGAGGAGTAATAAAATCTGAAACCGTGATCCACGATAAAAATAGAAAATATGGTTTTGCAAAAGGATTTTTATCTAGAAAATAAATTGGCCACAGGATGGCAGTAAACAGTAAGAGATAAGGATACGCCATGTATCTTATTAATCCTTAAGAGTGCTTTAATGTATACAGAAACTTCCAGTATTTGAACGTAACCTGTATACTTCAAACTGGATACAGGAAAAAAAAAAATATATATCTTGGAGTTTTAAATACTGGAGTTATTAGACCAAAATTGGTTTCTTCAGGAAAAAAATGATGCTCAACTGATGATTATGATATCTAAGATGTCACCCTATTACTCTGTCTTCAAGTTTGAACCAATATTATTACAAACAAATTCTAGAATAACTAGGTTATATTTTAAAGAGAATTAAAAAGCATAAGACAGGCTTTTCATCTCTGTTTTCCTGAGTTCTCAAGTCCTGATGCTCTTCCTCTGCTTTCATCTCTTTTCCAATTGAAGTCATTAATCATCTCAAAAACATTTCAAAGTTTCTGTGCTCACTTTGAGAATGATCCTTGGGCCTCAAATTCTTGGTTGAAGTATCTACTTGGTAAATTCATCACAGCCGTACATGTACATAAAACTCACTAATGTACATAAAATTGTAACTTCTAAAGTCATCACTCAGAGTTGATGGGCTTAGTAGCCAGTGACAGAGCTTTAATACAAGCAAAAACTTGCCGAAGAAACACCAAGGACAGCATTGATCAAGGGAGCCATGTGTTATAGGACAAGGGTTGGAGGCAGCATATTTGTTCATTCATTCATTCTACATAAACTTGGTAGTGTATACAAGGTTACAAGGTGTCAGGCAGTATAATACATGCTGGAAATAGTCGGATGAAGGAGTGTTTGCCCTCTAGGCGCTTACAGACTAGCTGGGATGACACGAAGGTAAATAGCCAAATACTATACATTGAGACAACTGCTAACGTAAGAGATGAGTATGCAGAAGCCCAAGAATGGAAACTCTATGAGGGTAGGAATTTGGGTCTATTTTGTACATCACTCCCCCAACGCAGGGACGGTTACATAATTTGTGAGCCTTGGTATAAAATGAAAATGTGAGACCCCTTGATAAAAAATTATTAAGATGTGGCCGGGCGCGGTGGCTCAAGCCTGTAATCCCAGCACTTTGGGAGGCCGAGGCGGGTGGATCACGAGGTCAAGAGATCGAGACCATCCTGGTCAACATGGTGAAACCCCATCTCTACTAAAAAACTACAAAAAATTAGCTGGGCATGGTGGCACGTGCCTGTAATCCCAGCTACTCAGGAGGCTGAGGCAGGAGAATTGCCTGAACCCAGGAGGCAGAGGTTGCGGTAAGCCGAGATCGTGCCATTG
>NW_016107762.1:1029120-1080211 GCF_001604975.1 Cebus imitator
ATATACATATAATCAGATAATATACATATAATCAGAGATACATATCTGAGATACATTTAATCGGATAATATACATATAATCAGATACATGTGTAAATGCATATGAATCACAGTGTAAAATGCTGAAAATTACTTACTGGGTTGAGGTCAAAAAAAAGGCATGAAAGGTCGTGGGCTGGAGCAGGGGAGGAGTGTGGTGGGAGCAGCAGTAGGAAGAAAAGGGCAAGGGAGGCGGGGCAGGTGGGGGAGCAATGATAATCAAACACGAGCCTAGGAAAGCAGTAGGGATTAGTTCCCTTATAATCCCCACATGTATCACTTTTTTCTTAAAGAGGCCTGGGACACAGTAGCTAGACACATTAAAAAAAAAAAGTTTAGAAGTCATTCTGACAGCAGGAAGAAGTCACTAAACATTTTGAAACAGGAAAATAACATAATCAGATTGCACTTTTCAAAAAGATTAGCTGCCTTTGGAATGAATTCCCCACTCAGCAGCCAATCTTATCACTCCCAGGTTAAAACCCTAATTACATTCTAACCGTTTTTTAGAATAAAGATCTGAGACTGAGGGCAGAACTCACTTGAGCTACTCCCACCCAATCCCATCCATCCCTCAAATGCTAGTTCTTCGGGGCACCCCTCAGCCTCTCTGTCTTATACTAGGAATATTCTTGTCCCACTGCTTTTCTGCTTGCCCATTGCTTGGTGGCTTCTCTCTCAATCCTCAAGCCTCAGGTTAAAGACCCTCAGGGCTTCTCTGGGAGCCTTTTTCTGAGCTCCCAGACTTTCCCTTCCCTTGTAATGAGATCCTTAAGCCCTGTCACACTTGTCATTTACATGATTACTCATTTCATGTCTCGGTTCTCATTTGGCTATAACCTCTGCAAAGGCCAAGATGGTGTCTGTGAGGCTCACTGCAGCATTTAACATGATGTGCAGTCCACAGCAGCATTCAATAAATACATTCAGTGAGTGGATTCAAACAAAAGCGGAACATACCTCCTGGTAGCACAGGTGCCAGTTAAAAACAATTTTAACAATGCAGAGATGAACGGGAATAGGGACTGAGATGAATGGGCTCCTTCCAGAGCTATCTGATGTAGAATATGGACAGGATGCTAATTATATTTTCTGTGCTAAGCTAATTGCATTTTACCTGGAGGCCAGGTGTCTTCTGAGGCAGGTTTCTTCCTACAGGACAGCACTACCAAAGAATTCCATATTGCTAATACAATGGGAGAATTGAGAAAACTTATGAATCTTGAGTTTACTGAAGACCACACATCTCCCTTATTATCCTGATAAGTCTCCCAGACAAAGCAAGAGAGAACTCAAATGCTAATTTTCCTGTTCTATAAAATAATGCCAGCTTAGACTTCGGATTGAAACTGGGTGCTTCTTACTTGACAGAGTATTTTAAATATTTTATTTCTCAAGATGAGACTGGATGATAGCTCCCAATTCAATGTCTGTTCTTGAGAGATTTCCATGTGCTTAATTTAACTGGCCCATAATTAGAAAAATCAGCATATCAGCAGCTCATACTGATGAAAATATCCAGACCCGACCCTAAGGAATCCTTCTTTTTTTTTAGTCCCACTCTATTGCCCAGGAGTGCAGTGGCACCATCACAGCTCACTGCTGCCTTAGCATCCACAGGCACGCGCCAACACACCTAATTTTTTTTTTTTTTTTTTTCTGAGACGGAGTTTCGCTCTTGTTACCCAGGCTGGAGTGCAATGGCGCGATCTCGGCTCACCGCAACCTCCGCCTCCCAGGTTCAGGCAATTCTCCTGCCTCAGCCTCCTGAGTAGCTGGGATTACAGGCACGCACCACCATGCCCAGCTGATTTTTCGTATTTTTAGTAGAGACGGGGTTTCACCATGTTGACCAGGATGGTCTCGATCTCTTGACCTCGTGATCCACCCGCCTCGGCCTCCCAAAGTGCTGGGATTACAGGCTTGAGCCACCGCGCCCGGCCAACACACCTAATTTTTGTATTGTTTGTAGAGACGGGGTTTCGCCATGTTGCCCAAAATGGTATCTAACTCCTAAACTCAAGTGATCTGCTTGCCTCAGCCTCCCAAAGTGCTCAGATTACTGGCGCGAGCCGCTGCGCTAGGCCTCCTGTCTGTCTTTGAGCACAGCAGAGCATGTAATGGGAATGGTTCATTGACATATTTAGTCTACTTCTGTTTTTTTTCATCAGCCTGTGACGACTGAAGAAGTATTGAGTTGTGCCAACATAATTATTAACACAAATACAAAAAAAGGCAAAGAAATTGAGAGGTAGTTCTCAAAAGATGATGCTGGGGATCCCAAATATATTAATGATAATTTTTTAACATTAACATCAAAATGAAAACATGTTTTTAAATTGTATACATAAGTTATGATTCCTCAGAGGTCTTGAGACCCCGCTCAAGAAACACATCTTCAAAACATTGCATGGTGACTGCCTTCACTAACATTCAAATGACTCCTCTATTTCGACCTCCTTTGTTACCGCTTCTTCAGTGGTAAAAGTAACCAGACCTGACCCAGTTGTGATATCCAGCTTTTAGGATAAACGTTTATCCTGAAAATGTTTCCAAAACCTTCTAAACTTACATGTGGCCTCTCACTCTCTGAACTCAAAGCATTTATTGACCTTAACACTTTCACAAATTATCACTGAAACCTTTTATATGTATTGCATTTCTAACTGTTATTATTTAATGCTTGTATTTCTATTCAGCTCCTCATAAATTTGCGCTTGGTCTCCACCAGATTTTGGTTCAGTACTACTCCCAAGGACCAGCCACCACCATCTTGTAGTATATTTCATTTTTGTCCTGACACTATCTAGAGACAAAACACCCATGCTGATTGACAGGAAAGTTTGTCTTGGATCATTTTATGATATTTTACCTCACCCCCATCGTCCTCCTCAAGTCTTTAATATGGATTGCTGTGTAATTCCTCTTCATACCTGCTGATAATACTTAGCCATTTACCATGTGTCAATGTGGATTTCTGAGCAGATGCCAAAACAAGACTAGAGGTGCAAGAGATTTATTGATGGAAATGCCGGGGAAGGAAAAGATGCAGGAGAAGGCAGGGAAGCCTTTGGACCCTTAACAGTGCCTCTTCTCTGGAGAATAAGGTGTGGGGACAGATTATTCAACCTTTTTCCACACTGATTATACTTACAGGATAAATTCCGTACCTCGACTTGATTTTGCTGCATTGTTCAAGCTCAACCACAATGTGTTCCCAATTGAGGTAGTACTCAACAACTCAGGAAAACTCAAACATTCCATTCAAGGCAACCTCAAGTACAAGTGGAATTTCTTTGGCACATTTATACATATATATGTGCATGTGTAAGTGTGTGTGTGTGTGTGTGTGTGTGCACGCATGCATGTGTTTATGTGTGTTTGTGCTAGAAATATAAATAGTAAGAGGTGTCTGGAGTTTGTTTTTGTTTTTTTCTTTTTAGAGACAGGGTCTTACTCTGTCACCAGGCTGGAGTGCAGTGGTGCTATCATAGCTCACTGCAGCCTTGAACTCCTGGCTCAAGCAATCCTCCTGCCTTGGCCTCCCAAGTAGCTGGGACTACAGGCATGCACCGCCACACTGCTAATTTATTTATATTTTTTAAAGATGGGGTCTCACTATGTTGCCCAGGTTAGTCACAGACTCCTGGCCTCAAGCAATCCTCCTGCTTCAGCCTCCCAAAGAGCTGGGATTACAGGTGTGAGCCACCATTCCCTGTCAATAGTTAAGTTTTTTAGTGAATACTTAAAGGCAAATATGTTGAACATGCATATTTTATTTATTTCCTTTGGTATGTTTATCTTCTGATAATATCCCAAGAGGAAAATGGGATAGAAACAATAGAAAGGAAGAGGCATAGGAAAGTCTTAATGTTCTGACAGCTCTCCTAGAGATGAAGGTAAATGCAGGCAGAACATGAAGCAAAGGCTCTGAATTGCACAGTTACTGAGGCTACTCTGGTTTGTTTTTTTTTTCACCTACAAGGGTCGGGAGGGTTAGTAAATGAGTGAGGAAGGCCTAAAGGACACTATCTGAAGTCAGGGTGGGGGGGTGGAAGCTGTGACAAATTAGAGAGAATGCAGCCCACTTAAATAGGACAGCTGCTATTCAGCTCCAGTCCTGTGAGAATTTCGTTTTACCACATCCCCTATTGTTTAAAGGTAATAGAGTAACGTAGATTTTTATGTGAAGTCTCCTTATGATTAAATGTTGGTTCAAACACTCTTCAGGATAAACACAGCTACCAACCAGTTTTATTTCACAGGCCACTAAATTTCAGCTTCTCCCCTACTGTGAAGCCTTTCCAGAGATGCTTGCATTGTAAAGGCTCATAAGCCTTTAAAGGGAAAAACTCTGGCAGATTGGATTTCACATTAAAGAAAAGGGAAGATGTTGGACATGTCCTCTGAGATTTTGCCCCCTAAATCTCAAAATATACACTTTCATCCATTCTAACTAGATTTAAAACTAATCTTGGAAAACATAGCCTAAATAAATACTTTGATTTTTCTGCAAGATTCACATTCATCTTCACAAATTATAGCTATATTTTGTCACCCTCAAAAAGAGTACACAGTCATTATTTTTGATAAGTAGTTCAATTTTATTTAAAAAGTAAAACTGTTGACTTAAAGGAGCTTTTCCTCAGTCTGTGTATAAGAATGACAAACCTCCCTGGTTTGCCCTGGACCTCACATTTGGCTCGTCATGAACTGTATGTGCTGTCTGTCACCACCTGTAATTTTAAAGGTACCATATAAAGGAAAAAGTAATTATCTGTTCAAGGCCTGATTCTATTGCTTAAATGCTTGAATGCCTTCCCAAAATTCCACTGGGAAACACAGGCACCGAAGTGCTAGAGCATCTCATCTTTTTTGTTGAAAAGTTAAAATAGGGCATCTTATCACCATGGTTACAGCATTCTGTGGGTAGTCTTGATCCCTTACTACCCAAAAAGCTCAGTTAAGCGACCAATAGGGAATCTGAACTGCAGCTCCACTGACAAGCTGAAAACAGCAGAGAAGCTCACAGGCAACCTGAGGCATCTTGGAGCTGACATATCCTTTCAAATAACAGGTCTACACAAGGAGAAAACATGTAAAATATGTTTTCCAATACTCCTAAAAATCAATGTGAATTTGAACTTATTTTAAAAGTTAATTCAAAGATACAATTGTTCATTATAAATATTTATAGAAAGGTGATTTGCATTAATATTCAAAAAATATATTTAAGAATAACAAAATTAAATGGAAGCCAAGAGAAGTAAAATGTACAGTCTTCCTTTAAAATATACAAATTTAGATGAATGCCACCATTCAGTCAGTCTCTACTGAGTACCTTTTACATGATAGACATTGTACTACAAGTTACTTGTGATAAAACAAGATAGAAGCAATGTGCCTATCTTCAAATCATTCATAAGCTAATAAGAAATTTATAAAAGCATTCAGGCATAATAGCTCACATCTGAAGTCCCAGCACTTTGGGAGGCCAAGGCAGGAGGATTGCTTGAGCCCCAGAGTTGGAGACAGCAGTGAGCTATGATTGTACCACTGAGCTCCAGCCTGAACAACAAAGTAAGACTGTATCTCTAAAATAAATAAATAAATAAAGCCATTTATAAATGAAAATGTAACTAGCCAGAATAGTAAGTGCTTTACAAAGTTACATATGAATTGTCATGGGACCTCAAAGAAAAAAAATAATTGCTTGAGCTTGGGGGAGTCCAAGGAGGCTTTAGAGAGGAAGGCCATTTGGGCTGGTTCTTGATGGTGAGCAGGCAGAGGAAAAGACCTGTGCAAAGAACCCACAGTGAAAGGGCATCTCCTGCAGGCAGTGCAGCGGGAGCTCGGGGAACCCACGCTGCAGGGGCAGAAGATAAGTCCGGGGAGGTTATTTGGAGCCAGATTAGGCAAAGCCTTTTATCCTGGATTTAATGTTGTAGGCAATAAGGAGTCAGTGGGATTTTAGGCAGAAAGCAAGATGATCAGATTTAATCTCAAAGGTTTCCCCAACTAACATAAGGAAAAAGAACTAGAAAAAGTAGAGACCCATATCGGGAATAAAATGAACATACTGCTCTGATGGTCCAGCCTCCTGGTTCAAAGCACTCTTTTTTTTTTATTACATATATATTCATAAGAAAATTTTCTGAAAATACAGATTAACTTTCTAGTTATCTTCTTATTTCTAGTTATTTAATGAATAGGAAAAGTATCTCATGTGATAACTTTGTATAGTTTTTCATGAGAAAATTGGCTTCATTAGCCACTTTTTCAGAATTCTGACACTCAAAGACGTCTGTTTGACTCTCAAGTATTTTGCACTTCAAGGCCTTGAAACTATGCCCCACACATACAGCAACAAAGAGATTGGAGGTTATTTTTTAAAAGTCCGAAAGAGAAAAAAAAATAAACAGAATTCCCTTAAAAATAAATTAATCCTAGTATCTAAAATGTATTCTTAGGAAGAGAAATGTAAAAAAGAGAAATAATGCTACAAAATAAAAAGGGGGAAATAAAAACAACGAAAGGGAATCCAAGAAGAGTTTGAAACTGTGTTGCACAGTGCACCCTGGGTAACAGGAAATATTTCTTACCTTCCTCCTCTGTCATCACGACAAGTCGTGAAACCTAGACAATATCTAATCACAGCTGCATTCACCACAGATCATCAATAGACACAACCCCTGCAGCTCGTCAGCCAGGGGAGCCCAGAGGAAAAAACGATCCTTAAGAATGGCAGGAATAGGACTTCATTCATAACCCTGTCATAATTCCCTGCTGATTGTACAGGAGAAGATTACTGAATTTTATTTGGGAAAAAAGGCACAGTTATCAACATCTCCAGGTGATATACTGAACATCCACATATGTCATCTACGCTAACAATATAACACTCAGTTTCCCCATTTTACAGAAGAGGCAAGAACCCTAGAGAAGGTAAGTAAGCTTCTAAAGTCACACCGCTGGTAAATAGTCCAAATAGTATTGGATCCATAACTTCTTGATTCCAAAACTTGTGCTTTTTAATCAAGGATAGCTACATAAAGAGAAATGCCAAGTGCCACCTGAGTAAGGCAAGCAGTGAATTCCATAGGTCTTGGAGAAGGGAGCCCCCTTTCTGGAACAAGGGCCAAAAAGTCTTCAAGTGGAGGGTGACATTTGATCTGGGTCTTGTGTACTGGACAAGTCAAAAGGATGAAGGAAGCTCATCCCAGGTTTGAATTTAATAGCAAGCATGAAGAGATATAAATGGATATGATATAAATTTATACATAGCCATTTGATAAATGTATTATGCACTTATTATATGTAACATATTATGGTAGGGATATAATGATAAAAAAAAAAAAAAAAGACAATGTGAGGAAAACAGCATTTATTAAAAAATTGTCTTAAGTACCCCTACCTTACAAGGGTTACCAGATTGACCAATATGACTCTTCCAAGGAGTTGTTAGAAAGAAAAATAAGAAAGGCTGTCAACATAATTTGGACCAAAAGTTATAGAGTAACAATTTTGTAATTGTGATTACTAACATTGTTATGTCATACTCAATATGAAATTTATTTTGAAGTAGCTTACAAAAATACAATGGTAAAAAATATGAGGAATTGAGGTAAAGAAATATAAATAAAATATCCCAGCACTTTGGGAGGCCAAGGTAGGATGATCGCTTAAGGCCAGATGTTTGTGACCAGACTAGGCAGCATTACAAGATCCCATCTCTATAAAAAAATTTTTTTGTTTTAATTAGCAGGTGTCATGGTGCCTGCCTGTAGTCCTATCTACTCTGAAGGCTGAGGTAAGAGGATCACTTGAGCCTAGGAGTCTGAGGTTACAATGAGGTATGGACACACCACTGCCCTCCAGAGTGGGAGACTGAGTGAGACTCTGTCCCTAAAAAGGTAATAATAATAAGATAGACTGGGCATGGTGGCTCATGCCTGTAATCCCACCACTTTGGGAGGCTGAGGCAGGCAAATCACCTGAGTTCAGGAGTTCAAGACCAGCCTGGCCAACATGCTGAAATCCCATTTCTACTAAAAATATAAAAATTAGCCAGGCATGGTGGCATGTGCCTGTAATCCCAGCTACTCAGGAGGCTGAGGCAGGAGAATCTTTTGAACCTGAAAGGCAGATGTTGCAGTGAGCCGAGATGGTGCCACTGCACTTGAGCCTGGGTGGCAAAGTGAGACTGTGTCTCAAATAAATAAATAAATAAGAGGAAGCTGGAGTAAGGTCAGTTAAAAAGTCAAATACTGGCTAGAAAGGACTATAAATTTGGCTCTATGCTTTCTTGCAGTCATTACCCTACTCTTCCCAAAACTAATCAGTTGAATTATTTGATAAGACAAAACCATTCAATGAAGAAAATAATAATTTATTATAGTAGCAATAACAATAATAATAGCTAAATTTATTGGTTCTCATATGCAACTACTGGGGGCTTGATTAATTTACGTATATTTTCATATTTGATGACCACAATAACCCTACAAGGTAGATTCTGCTATGGTCTTCATTTTACAGAGAAGAAAACTGGGAGTTACAGAACTTAAATAGATTTCCCAAAAACACATGGTATGGTTTGGTTGTGTCCCCACCCAAATCTCATCTTGAATTGCACTCCCATAATTCCCACATGTTGTGGGAGGGACCAAATGTGAGATAATTTGAATCATGGAGGCAGTTTCCCCCATACTATTCTTGTGGTAGTGAATAAGACTCACGAGAGCTGATGGTTTTATCAGGGGTTTCACTTTTGCATCTTCCTCACTTTCTCTACCACCACCATGTAAGAAGTGCTTTTGCCTCCTGCCATGATTCTAAGGCCTCTCAGCCATGTGAAATTGTAAATCCAGTTAAACCTCTTTCTCTTTCCAGTCTCAGGTATGTCTTTATCAGCAGCATAAAAACAGACTAATACAGTAAATTGCTACCAGTAGAGTGGGGCATTGCTGAAAAATAACCAAAAATGTGGAATCAACTTTGGATCTGGGTAGCAGGCAGAGGTTGGAGCAGTTTGGAGGGCTCAGAAGAAGGTAGGAAAATGTGGGAAACTTTGGAACTTCCTAGAGACTTAATGAATGGCTTTGACCAAAAGCCTGATAGCAATAAGAACAATAAGGTCCAGGCTGAGGTGGTCTCAGATGGAGATGAGGATTGGGAACTGGAGCAAACATGACTCTTATTATGTTTTAGCAAAGAGACTGGTGTCATTTAGCCCCTGCCCTAGAGATTTGTGGAACTTTGACCTTAAGAGAAATGATTAAGGGTATCTGGCAGAAGAAATTTCTAAGCAGCAAAGCATTCAAGAGGTGACTTGGGTACTATTAAAGACATTCCATTTTATAATGGAAGCAGAGCAAAAAAGTTTGGAAAATTTGCAGCCTGACAATGTGATAGAAAAGGAAAACCCATTTTCTAAGGAGAAATTCAAGCCAGCTACAGAAATTTGCATAAGTAACAAGGAGCCGAACATTAATCTCCAAGACAACAGGGAAAATATCTCCAGAGCATGTCAGAGGTGTTCATGGCAGCCCCTCTTGTCATAGGTCTAAAGGTCTAGGAGAACACGATTTTGTGGACCAGGCCCAGGGTCCTCATTCTATGTGCAGCCTAGGGACTTGGTGCCCTGCATCCCAGCTGCTCCAGCCATGGCTGAAAGGGGTCAATGTAGAGTTTGGGCCATGGCTTCAGAGGGTGCAAGCCCCAAGCCTTAGCAGCTTCTATGTGGTGTTGAGCCTGCCATTGCACAAAAGTCAAGAATTAGGGTTTGGGAACATCCGCCTAGATTTCAGATGTAAGGAAATGCCTGGATGCGCAGGCAGAAGTTTGCTGCAGGGGTAGAGCACTTACGGAGAACCTTGGCTAGGGCAATGCGGAATTTTGATCCAAATGTTGGATCAAGGGCCCCACACAGAGACCCTACTGGGGCACTGTCCAGTGGAGCTCTGAGGAGAGGGCCACCGTCTTCTAGACCCCAAAATGGTAGATCCACCAACAGCTTGCACGGTGTGCCTGGAAAAGCTGCAGGCACTCAATGCCAGCCTGTAAAAACAGCTGGGAAGGAGGTTGTACCCTGCAAAGTCACAGGGGTGGAGCTGCCCAAGACCATGGGAACTCACCTCTTGCTTCAGCATGACCTGGATATGAGACCTCGAGTCAAAGGAGATCATTCTGGAGCTTTAAAATGTGATTGTCCTGCTCGATTTTGGACTTCGGCTGATTTCTCCCATTTGGAATGGCTATATTCACCTAGTACATGTACCCCCATTGTATCTAGGAAGTAACCAGCTTGCTTTTGATTTTACAGGCTCATAGTGGAAGTGACTTTCCTTGTCTCAGATGAGACTTTGGACTGTAGACTTTTGGGTTAATGCTAACATGAGTTAAGATTTTGGGGGACTGTTGGGAAGGCATGATTGGTTTTGAAATATGAGGACATGAGATTTGGAGGGGCCAGGGACTGAATGGTATAGTTTGGCTGTGTCCCCATTCAAATCTCAACTTGAATTGTATCTCCCAGAATTCCCATGCATTGTGGGAGGGACCCGACAGGAGATAATTTGAATCATGGGGGCAGTTTCTTCCATACTGTTCTCATGGAAGTGAACGACTCTCATAAGATCTGATGATTTTATCAGGGGTTTTCACTTTGATATCTTCCTCATTTTCTGTTACCACCTAAGAGGTACCTTTCAACGACCACAGTGATCCTTAGGGCTCCTCAGCCATGCGGAACTGTAAGTTCAATTTAACCTCTTTTACTTCCCAGTCTCGGGTATGTCTTTATCAATAGCATGAAAACAAATGAATGCAACACAAAATCAGTAAGTGGGGCAAGCAACCTCCAAATAAAGCAAACTTTCTGCCCACCTCAAGCCGAGGAACTTAACCACTAGGTTATTTCTGAAGTAAATTATCCTGTAAGTTCTCAAGAAAATAGACCAAGCAATGTAGAACAGTGCATCTCAAACTCCATTGCACATATAAACCACCTGGGATCTTACAGTGCAGATTCTGATTCACTAGCTCTGGGGTGGGATTTGAGATTCTGCATTTCTAATCAGCTCCCAGGGGACCCCAAAACTTCTGGCCTGAACCACACTGTGATTAGCAAAGCTAGAACAAACAATATTCCTACAGTTTAAAGGGGTTCTATTTTATAGCATCCCTCAAAGGAAGTAGATGACACAAAACCACAGTATTTCCGTAAAAGCATCTCTTTTTAAAAGAAAAGCTATACAAGGAATGTAGCACGGGATGATTTGAACTAACCAAGGAATTTAAAGAATCAAGACAAAAAAATGGATATTCTATTAATAATATACCTTATGTTCATACTAGACTGCATTTAATTGCAACTAAATTATATCTAATCCCTTCAATTAGAGACAGGTACTGATGATTAGATGTCAATGAGGTGGGTGTTAAGTGCTGATTTTGCACGTGACTCTAATTTACTCTAAGAAAGTAAAAAAAGCCAAAGCAGAGGGAGATTCAGAGGAAAAGGGGAATGGCCTCCTGTTTTCCTGCCTAGAAAATAGATTTTTCTAAAATAACTGCTACATGGCAGTATCCAAGAATAAAACTTCTCTTTTCAATTAACAAAGAATAAGGAGTTTCTGAGGCTGCTGCTTCAGAGCGCACAATTTTTTAACAAAACTGCATATGTTCAATCACTATTTTGCTTTTAATTTAGAATCTGTTGCCAAGGAAACATCAATATCCAAGTATATTCAAGGTGAATCTTTCAACTTTCCGGTTTTTGAAGTGAACCATTGAAGTGAATGACTTAGATGGCAGCAGCAAGTTGTAGAACTGAGTTAATCCAGTAGTTGGACTTAATTCCAGTCACTGCGTCTCTGATAAATCAGCTGGGCCTCAATTTCTTTACCTATAAAGTAACTATGATTATGTGGTTTTGTCTCTAGCATTTTACTTCTGGGGCATAGTTTCTCTATCTGATGTATAGTTTGTCATCTCATTATGCCTGGTCAGAAATCTATAGTCAGCTTCTTTTGTGTAACAAAAGGGGACAAAGACCCCCTCCACCCCCCAGTTTCTCCTTCAGTGATGCAAAGCCAATACATACTTGACTTGCCTAAAGGAAGCAAAGCAATGTGGAATCAGAATGGAATTTTTTTTAAATCCTGTCACAGCAAATATTATGTAATTCAGTTTTCTCAGTTTCATGGTACATCAGAAATCACAGCCAAAGATAACCACAAACTGAAAGGTGTATCTACAAGGTCCTTCTGGGTCACTGACAACAGGGTATATGATCACAAACGAGGGTGGACTCAGGTAGTGTGTGGCCAGAAGGTTTCACAATTTGAAGATTCCCTTGAGAAAAAGAAATGCAAACTTGTGAATCCAAACTGACTACAAAAGTACCAGGGATAAGAAAAAAAAAATCACAGAAAATAAATTAAAAACTGACAAACACTACAATCATCCAAAAGGCCAGAAAAATAATATAATTTTATTAATTAACTTCCTGATACACTTCTACTAGTCTCTTTGTCCTATGTTTTGGACTTCGTACTCTTTGAACACCTTTACGTATGATAATTGTTTCACAATATCTATTACAGAATAGGACTTCAGTGCCTCTGAGCAGGGTTGGTTAAAATTTATTTTATCAATAATTTAGAATAAAGGATGCTTTGGTTTCACAACAAATTATTGGTAACTTCACATAAAGGTTTAGGGTTGTGGTCAATATTAGAAAGACTCTATCCAAGTTTCTTTTACACAGGAGCTCTAAAGTTCAGAAGAATTTTCTACTAGGTGCATCTAAGGAGCATATCAACGCATTTCCTCCCCTACCACCCACATTCTTCTGAAGCTGGATACTGTGCACACAGCTGACCACTTGACCACACCTCTGGCCCTTGCATCTGCACATAGCACAGTGGGCAGTCAGAGGTTTTCTAGAAGCCATTCCAACACCAAGACAGCTAGAAGTAACCCAACTGTATGTAGAAATGTGAGTCAAATGTATCTCATAAGCCTAAACTAAATGTATTCCCGACTCAACTTTCCCACAACTGAAAGTCAAGAATGCCTGCAGTCCTCCTATATCAGTTGAAACAAAGGCAAATGTGATGGAGACAAAGTCAAAATGAGAAGAGTTATCCTAGCCAATTGTACTTAAAATATCTCATTTTGAGTATACTTACTTGCAAGGGGCCCTTAAACTTCATTAAAATTTAAACTGCATTTGTTTCACTGTAAGTCTACCTCTGAGAGAAAGTGATTCTTTTCTTGTTTTCTCATGCCTGACAACTTTAACATAACTACCTTCAGTTTGATTGCTTCACGTGAAGGATTGTGCTACGTGTTTTTTAAACGTTAGCTAATCCGTCCTTAAACAAACGCTATCAGGTAGTTGTTATTGCACAGCTGGGGAAGCTGGAGCTCTGAAAGGTTAAGCCACTTGTTCAGATCAGTACGCTGGTACAGTAGTTCCAATGCTGGCACATGCAAGTGTGCCCTCTGCTTCCTTGAGAAAATTGGGGTGGGGACAGAGCATGAGAAGGACTGTGCAAGCTTTTTTAGGAACAGAAAGAACATGACTAGATACAAAGTCTCATTAAGAATATAAAATGTGTTATATGTACCACTGGTCCAGTCGTGTCCATAGCTCACATAGGGCCTGAGCCATGTCAGCACCTCTCTCAGGAGACTATTCCAGTTGGCCAGCCTCTGCTCCACAGCAACCATGTGAAATTGAAAGGCTGTGATCAAAAATTCAGTCATGCTGGAAGAGATGCCACAGGGCTTAGTGGTGTGAGCTACACAGGCACTGGAGAACATAAAAAACAATGTTGTGGCCCATATCAAGAAGCAGTTTGACAAGAAGTACAATCCCACCTGATATTGCATCATGGGGGGACCTTTGGTAGTTGCCTGACACATGAAACCAAATACTTCATCTATTTCTACCTGGGCCAAATGGCCATTCTTCTGTTCAACTCTGATTAAAGGGTTAAAGACACAGACTGTGTCACATACCCATCAAGTGATTCATCCAGAAATCAGGACTGCTGCTTAAATGACAAATACCGGAGACCAAAATTTTCAGCCTTTCTAAGTAAATACCTCAATCTCTGAAACTTTATTGTGTTTTGTACAGGGCATTCTCTGCACTAGTTTATTGTGGTTGGAAGATAATTAGCAACACACTTACATTTGTATCCCATGCTCCATGTTTCTTTCTCTCAAAATCCATTGCTTTAAAAAACAAATCTGTTACAGATATGAAAGAAAAAAATGTAAAACATTGCATCAGTACTTTCTTATAGTAAGTTTGGGCCCTGGGCTAATAATCCAAAAAGTTAATTCAGGTAATATGCTGTCATTGGTAAGTTGTGCAAGCCATTCACCAACAGTTTGACTTTGTTTTATCAAATGCCAAGTAACAACTTCTAGTAACAATAAAAATATTATGATATTTGAATGACAATTCAAATGGATTTTAACAATAACATATATGTGGCCCAATTTAATATTGCTTACTAGGGCAAGGTTGTATAGACTGTAGCCTAGAAGATTCTTTGTAATAAAGTATAATTATAAGAAAATTAGCGTATTTAAATTCAAAGAACTACGAGTTCCTGGCTAAGTTTATGTCTCTTATACAAGAAAATCACAGGGTGACAACCTATAACTAAAACCCTAGCTCTGTTCAGATCATTAAAATTCATTTATTTACAATTTAGGTTTGCACATGGGTCTATCTCCAGTTCCTGAGAATGTGGCTACACCAGAAAATTTACCTCCAAGAAATCAGACAGCCTCCTTTTAGGGGTTGCTTTTTGTTTGTTTGTTTGTTTGTTTGAGACAGAGTCTTGCTCTGTCGCACAGGCTGGAGTGTAGTGGCACAATCTTAGCTCAGTGCAACCTCCACTCCCTGGGTTCAGGCAATTCTCCTGCCTCAGCCTCCCGAGTAGCTGGGATTACAGGCGCCTGCCACCACGCCTGGCTAATTTTTGTATATTTAGTAGAGATGGGGTTTCACCATCTTGGCCAGGCTGGTCTTGAACTCCTGAATTCATGATCCACCCGCCTTAGCCTCCCAAAGTGCTGGGATTACAGGCATGAGCCACCATGTCTAGCCCTTTTAGGGGTCTTAAGTGCAGTACATGCTGCACCGTGTATCCAACTCCCTTTCTCAAATACCTCCAAACAGATGTGCTTTCCATTATTACTTGCCAGAGAAATCCAAATTAAGACTGTGATAAGATACCACTCTACACTGACAAGAATAGCTTAAATTTAAAGACTGACAAAACCAAGTGTTGGCAAGAACATGGAGCACCTGGAACTCTCATAAATTGATGGTGGGAGTGTAAAATGACACAAGCAGTTTGGAAAAATGTTTGGCAGACATAACCAAAGGTAAACATATGAATACCCTATAATCCAGCCTTTCCGTTCCTGGGTATATATTCAAAAGATATGAATATCTATATCCGTCAAAATACATGAACAAGAATGTTCATAGGCACTTTTATTTCTTAATAGCCAGAAACTAGAAGTAATGTAAATGCCCAGCAAAAGTAGAAAGATAAATTGTGGTGTAATCAGACAACAGAATGCTATACAGAAATGAGAATAAACTCATTCCAGCAGCAGGCAACGACAGGGATAAATCTCACAAATGACCATGAGTGAAAGAATTGAATACAGAGGAATGTACAGTATAATATTTACAACCAAATTTACAAATAAATATGATAGTTTTCTAATCTGTAGGAATACATATTAGGATAGTAGCTACCTGGGGGTGTTGACTTGGAAGGAAGGTTTTAAATCTGAACATTCATCTGAGTAGCAGTTACATGGGTAATATATAGTAAAATTCATTTAGTTGTAGATTTAAGATTTGTGTACTGTAAATGTATATCATATTTAATGTAAAATATTTTTATATTAACATCAATGCAGACCTTGAGAAAAAGGATCAAGACATCAGAACATCTAAATAGAAAACCTGGGGCATCTAGAAGAGCACAGAGGATCTCAACGTCTGTGACCCGGAAGGAACACAAAGGAAGGAAGAAGGAAGGCAGAACCTGGGGTGTCTGAACCACCAATCACAAGCAAATCCATCCTCATTCTCTCATGCTGTCACTCTCTTTATGATCCAATTTCTTTCTTATGTTTTGCTTTTCCCCTGCATTTTTTGCCCAGCTACAGCAAAGGAAGTAGAAGCAGAACTTTGGATTCAGGGGAATCTTCATCCATCACATTCTCTGGTTTTGCATAAAGTGTTCTGCTTGAACCCTAATGGACTCGTATGTTATTTCTGATCTTACACCCAAGTATTACCAAAGTTAAAAGTGAAGGCATTTTATATGTGAGGCTTTACATAGTCTTTCCAATTGTTATGCTTTTTCAACTACTTTTATTACTTTATTTCAACAATAGAGAACTGTTAGAAGACATTAGTACCCTAAAACAACTTAAATCAATGTTAGATGGAGATGTTTATAGAAGACCCACAAAGGAATTTTTTAAAATAAAAAAGCTAACGCTATTTAGTGATTGTATTCCTATAGTATATTTTCATGCTTATAAGTTTGGGTTGTCGCTGTAAACAAGCATTTGAATTGCAAGACAGTAAAGTGGATATTACTGTGAAGGTTAAAAAATGCACAGTACAACAGGGATTGAAACTATTGTCTTAGTATTATGTAAGTGTTCGTGGCACAGAATAAAATTTCCAGAGTTGTATCTTGAACAACATAATGAAGACTGAGTTCTCTGGGAAAAATGTAAGAAAAGTGAAGTGTCTTTAGAGAAGACAAAAATACTATTGTGAAAGGTTCAAGTGAAGAAATTAAGAATTTCGGATTTTCTACATTGAAGAATTTAAAATTGCATGTGACATTTCATTTACAGTATTTGGTTGTAAATATTATACTGTACATTCCTCTGTATTCAATTCATTTACATCCTTAAAAGTTTATGTGTTCGTGTTGGACAAAGAGAAGATTGCTGAAGGTGCCAGTCATCTTCCATCTGTATACAGTGTAAACAAGGCACTCAAAGGGGAAACGAATATTTTAAACACAGCTTAATCATTCCAAGCGGAGAATGTATATTCCAAGGAGAGAACTGTGGTATAATCTAAATGTAATAAATACAGCTAATTATATGTAAGGCAACAAATACCACTTTTGAAGAATAGGACTATGTGGTTTGTCCTTACAAAAATCATAGTCAGAAAACGAGGCTGAGTTATTGGCTAAGGTAAGTGCTCACCATATGTAGTAAAAACTCAGTTATCTGTTCTTAGAACATCTTTGTTGTTAGGAAAGAGATGTTAATGACTTGGGAGAGTAATGTTGGTAGAACTGGTTGAGAATCTCAACTTTAGAATCAGAGCCAGCTCTAAAAACCCCACTCTATGACTCACTCTGTGACTTTGCACATATCACTTAACGTCTCTACACATGTTTTCACTCCGTAAAATGGGAGTTATGATAAGATCCACCTCATAAGATTTTATAACTAGTAAATGTTAAAACAGTTGTTAAACAGGCTGGGTGTGGTGGCTTATACCTGTAATCCCAGCACTTTGGGAGGCGGGGGTAGGTGGATCACCTGAGGTCAGGAGTTCGAGACCAGCCTGACCAACATGGTGAAACCCCGTCTCTACTAAAAATGCAAAAATTAGCCGGGCATGGTGGTGCATGCCTGTAATCTCAGCTACTTGGGAGGCTGAGGTAGGAGAATATCCTGAATCTAGGAGGTAGAGGTTGCAGTGAGCCAAGATCACGCCATTGTACTCCAGCCTGGGCAACAAAAGCAAAACTTGGCCTTGAAAAAAAAAAAAAAATATATATATATATATATATATATATATATATATTTGTTAAACAGTTAGGAAAATACCTTGCATGTTTGCATGTGGCAGATGGTCAATAAATGTTAAGTCTTGGTCTTGAACTCCTGACCTCAGGTGATCCACCCACCTCGGCCTCCCAAAGCGTTAGGATTACATTTGCACGCCCGGCAAATGTTAAGTCTTATACTTTAACCATTTCCCTTTCATTGACTACAATAACAGCCTTTTTTATCCCCATAAAGGACATTTTGTAATACAAAAAGTGAATATAATAAAACACCATAGAAACCTAATAGAGCAGAAAATTGAAATGGAGAGAAATGAAAACAGGATTATTTTAAGCAGAACATCACTTGTCATAGATTAGGCTAATGATGAGTTTAGCTCTTTCAGTGGATCTGTGAGTGCCAACTAACATATCCAAGAAGCCAGTCTCTGGTGTGACAGGTTTCTGTATTATTTTCCATTTACCACTTTATAGAATGCTCACTGGCTCAAATGAAACTATCTTAAGTGAGCAGTAAGGAAACACAAATAAAATACTCCTCTATCCAGAAGAGGTCAAACTTAGATCCGAGGAAAACATACTGTATAAGCAATACATTGTTTAAAGGATTTTAACTAGCAAATTAATGCTGCAGCAGCATATGAGACTATAACTAAAAGCAGCTTCCATTGAAAGTGCCACAAAGCATTGCAAGGCCACAGTGGACAAGTGAGAGCGAAACATCCCATGTTCCGGCAAGAGCATGCAGGACCCAGATTATGGTTTATAAAATCTCCCAGTTCTTTCAGTTGGCAAGAGCTTGCTTTTAGTCCAAATAACATTAACCAGAAGTTCTTGGGGTTCTTGGATCCCCCATTTTGCAGCAACATTAAAACATTTCTAAATGCCTAGAAGAAAGTTATTTAGTAGTGCTAAGAAAGAGTAAGCCAAAAACACCTGCACATTAAGAGTTTGAGCTAAGGACAAGAGCAACACCTGTTTAAACTCATTGTAAGGTAATGAGGGAAACACACGCCATTTCACCTGGGTTTCATCATGAGTACCCATATAGTTTGGCTGTGTCCACACCAAAATCTCATCTTGAATTGTAGTTCCCATAATCCCCATGTGTCATGGGAGGGACCCAGTGGGAGGCATTTGAATCATGGGGGCAATTTGCCCTATGCTATTCTCATGATGCTAAGTTCTCATGAGATCTGATAGTTTTATAAAGGGCTTCTACCTTTGCTCAGCTTTCATTCTTCTCTCTCTCGCTGCCTTGTGAAGAATGTGTTTGCTTCCACTTTTACCATGATTGTAAGTTTCCTGTAGCCTTTCCAGCCATGCGTAACTATGAGTTGATTAAACCTCTTTCCTTTATAAATTACCCTGTGTCAAGTATTTCTTCAGAGCAGCATATTAACAGACGAATACAGTAAATTGGTAGCAGGAGTGGGTCAGTCCTGTAAAGATATCTGAAAATGTGGAAGCAACTTTGGGATTAGGTGACAGGCAGAGGCTAAAATAGTTTGAAGGGCTCAGAAGAAGACAGGAAAATGCAGGAAAGTTTGAAACTTCCTAGAGATTTGTTGAAAGGCTTTGACCACAGTGCTAGTACTGATATGGACAATGAATTCTAGGCTGAGGCAGTCTCAGATGGAGATGAGAAACTTCTTGGGAATTGGAATAAAGGTCACTTTTGCCATGCAAAGAGACTGGAGGCATTCTGCTCCTGAGCTAGAGATCTGTGGAACTTTGAACTTGAGAGAGATGATTTAGGGTATCTAGTGGAAGACATTTCTAAGTGGCAAAATGTTCAAGAGGAAACGGTGCATAAAAGTGGAAAATTTGCAGCCAGACAATGTGATAGAAAAGAAAAACTCATTTTCTGGGAAGAAATTCAAGCCCACTGCAGAAATTTGTATAAGTAACAAGGAGCTCAATGTTAATCACCAAGACAATGGGGAAACTGTATCCAGGGCATGTCAGAGACCTTCGCGAAAGCCCCTCCCATCACAAGCCCAGAGGCCTAGGATTAAAAAGTGGTTTCCTGGGCTGGGTCCAGGTACCCCCCTACTCTGTGGATCCTAGGGACTTGGTGCCCAGTGTCCCTGCCACTCCAGGTATGGCTAAAAGGGGCCCAGGTACAACTCGGGCCATGGCTTTGGAGGGCGCAAGCCCCAAACCTTGGTAGCTTCCATGTGGTATTGAACTTGTGGGTACACAGAAGTCAAGAACTGAGGAGTTTGGAAACCTCCACCTAGATTTCAGAGGATATATGGAAATGCCTGGTTGCCCAGGCAGAAGTTTGCTACATGGCCAGCGTTCTCATGGAGAACCTCTACTGGGCCGTGCAGAAGGGAAATGTGGGATCAAAGCCACCACAGAGTCCTCACTGGGCACTGCCTAGTGGAGCTGTGAGAAGAGGACCACTATTTTCTAGACCTCAAAATGGTAGATCCACTGGCAGCTTGCACCATGAATCTGAAGAAGCCAGACATTCAATACCAGCCCATAAAAGCAGCTTTGAGGAGTCTGAACCCTACAAAACCACAGGGGCAGAGATGCCCAAGGCTGTGGGAGCCCACCTCTGCCATCAGCATGACCTGGATATGAGGCATGGAGTCAGTGGAGATCATTTTGGAACTTTAAGTTTTAATGAGTGCCTTATCAGATTTTAGACTTGCATGGGGCTGGTAGCCCCTTTGTTTTGGCCAATTTTCCATTTTGTAATGGGTGTATTTTCCCAATGCCTGTACCCCCATTGTTTTAGGAAGTAACTAACTTGCTCTTGATTTTACAGGTAGAAGGGACTTGCCTTATCTCAGGTAAGGCTTTGGACTTGGATTTTTTGAGTTAATGCTGGAATGAGTTAAGACTTTGGAAGACTGTTGGAAGGGCATAATTGTGTTTTGAAATGTGAGGACATGATATTTGGGAGGGGCTGGGGCAGAATGATATGTTTTGGCTACATCTCTACTCAAATCTCATCTTTAATTGTAGTTCCCATAATCCCCATGTGTCATAGGAGAGATCCACTGGGAGGTAATTGAATCATGTGGGTGGTTTCCCCCAGACTATTCTTGTGATAGTAAGTTCTCACAAGAGCTGATGGTTTTATAAGGGGATTCCCCCTTTGCTCAGCTCTCATTCTTTCTCCTACTGCCTTGTAAAGAAGGACGTGTTTGCTTTCCCTTCTGCCATAATTGTAAGCTTCCTGAGGCTTTCCCAGTCATGCAGAACTGTGAGTTGATTAAACCTCTTTCCTTTATAAATTACCCAGTCTCATGTATTTCTTCATACCATCATGAGAAGAGACTAACACAAGTATCTTTATAGTAAAATCAGAGCCACCCAAAGGAATATTCATAAAACATGAGAGCCCAGTTAGATTATTTTGCCCCATTTAGAGAAGTTATTCTAACCAAGAATCTTATGTAATGTCTGAGGCACCCCTCTCTTACAAGCAAATTCTATATTTTGGTTTGGAAGTGCTAACTGGAGAGGGATTCCATACAACCTCCCATCTGGTAACCGTCAGTTGTAAAATAGAACATATTGGCTTCAACATTTTGACTTAGCTGCCTCAAAATGGTCATTTCAAAATTTTATCACCAATTGTGCAGCCAACATCCCTGACTATGATGCAAATTCCCAAGATTCACCCCATCATTAGCCCCTTACTGAGCCTTATTTTCTAAACCTGGTCTACCTCTTAGCCTGAGATAGAAGATTAAATGCTGGAGTTGTGGGAAGTGGTTGTACACATTAATTGAAAATGAAGTAGATGTCAGCTGCATTACTTAAAAAATAAAAAGAAAACAAGCTGAAAGTTTAATGGTTTATTTTTGGGACCCTATCAAAATGTCTCTGACTCAAAATAGCTGCATAAAAATGTCAGACTATGAACTATTTAAAAACATTAAGAAAATCTTCTCCAAAGAAAGTAGTGGTATATATTTTATGATAACTGTGAGTAATCAAGAGGATTAGTCCAATAGACACTAAAGATATTTGTGTCCAAAGAGAGTTCTCTAGCTTATATTCTTATCTGTTCTATTGTTTATTAGATAATGCTGTAAGGCTGTAAAGATGCTACTTAAGGGGGCCATAAGAATTCACGAGAGAGTATAAGGACCATGTAGTAACCCAGTCTTTCATCTCAGGCCCATAGAATGACTGAAGAATTTAGTCGGTGGGATATATGCACATATATGAATATTGTATTCCCTTGCTTTGTGACTTTTATTGTAACTCAGCAATGTAAGAACATAGAAAGGCAAGAGTAGGAAGTGAGCTATATAGAAAATGCTTTTGCCTGTTAATTGCAGGTAGTATTTAAGGGGCATGTTTGGAAAGAATGACATGTCAGCTAGAAGGGAAAAGACAGTAAATTTTATTACCCTGCTTCCATGGAGCCAGTCATGTTTTTCAGTGTTCCTACTGCAAGGTTAAAGGCAGCACCAGGATGGTCCTGCTGGGAGGCTTGTCTGAAGAGGAAAGGGGAAGAAATGGGACTGGTGATGGGGGGAAGCATGCTATAAAAAACAAACAAACAACCTTATAAAAAAAAAAAGCATCCTCTTCCTAAAACCAAGGACAGCACCAATAAAGACTATTACTAGAAATCATTACTTCTATCTTACCATATATCTAGCCAAACAATAATAAGCCTCCTTCATTAAAAATGTTTTTCTTGGCTGGGCATGGTGGCTTATGCCCATAATCCCAGAACTTTAGGAGGTCTAGGTGGATGTACATTGGAGGTCAGGAGTTCAAGACCAGCCTGGCCAACACGGTGAAACCCTGTGTGATAGTTAATATTGAGTGTCAACTTGATTGACAAAGTATTGATCCTGGGTGTGTCTGTGAGGGTGTTGCCAAAGGAGATTAACATTTGAGTCAGTGGGCTGGGAAAGGTAGACCAACTCTTAATCTCGGTGGGCACAATCTAATCAGCTGTCAGTGCAGCTAGGATAAAAGCAGGCAGAAGAACGTGAAAAGGCTACCTCGCTTAGCTTCCCAGCCTACATCTTTTTTCCATGCTGGATGCTTCCTGCCCTCAAACATCGAACTCCAAGTTCTTCAGCTTTGGGACTGAGACTGCTTTCCTTGCTGCTCAGCTTACAAATGGCCCACAATAGTGGGACCTTGTGATCAGGTGAGTTAATATTACTTAATATCATGTTTGATGATGGATCATCAAGTCATCATGTGACCTGAACTGCGTATTATGAACTGAGTGCCCTCTGACCCATTTAGCTATAAAGTAGGTCGTGCACAGCAGCATTCCATTATTAAATGGAAGTGGTGTATATGTGATTGGGCTCCAGCAGGTCCTGAATGCACAATTAAGTTACATGAGGAAGTGGCTCAAATGCTCATGATCTCCACTCCTGCTGGCTTACCTTTTCTCCCACAGCCCGCACTGATGGCCTCATGGGGAGTTCCCTATAATCAGCTGACAGAGGAAGAGAAGACTAGGGCCTGGTTCACAGATTGTTTTGTATGATATGCAAGCAGCACTCAAAAACACAGAGCTGCAGCACTACGGCCCCTTTTCAGAACATCCCTGAAGGACGGCAGAGAAGGGAAATCTTCCCAGTGGGCAGAACTTCCAGCAGTGTAGCTAGTTGTGCACCTTGCATGGAAGGAGAAATGGCCAGATGTGTAATTATATAGTGATTCATGGAGTGTAACCAATGGTTTGGCTAGATGGTCAGGAACTTGGAAAAAACATGGTTGGAAAATTGGTGACAAAGAAATTTGGGGAAGAGGTGTGTGGATAGATCTCTCTAAGTGGTCAAAAACTGTGAAGATATTTGTATTCCATGAGTGCTTACCTATGGGTAACCTCAGCAGAGGAGGAGTTTAATAATGAAGTGGATAAGATGACCCATTCTGCGGACACCACTCAGCCTCTTTCCCCAGCCACTCCAGTCATTGCCCAGTAGGCCCATGAACAAAGTGGCCATGGTGGCAGGGATGGAGGTTAGACACGGGCTCAGCAACACAGACCTTCACTCACTAAGGCTGACCTGGCTACGGCCACTGCTGAGTGCCTAATTTGCCAGCAGCAGAGACTGACACTGAGCCCCCGATATGGCACCATTTCTCGGGATGATCAGTCAGCTACCTGGTAGCAGGTTGATTATATTGGAATCTTCCATTATGGAAAGGACAGAGGTTTGTCCTCACTGGAATAGACACTTACTCCAGACATGGGTTTTCTATCCTGCATGCAATGCTTCTGCCAAGACACCATTCGTGGACTCTCAGAATGCCTTATCCACTGTTATGATATTCCACACAGCATTGCCTCGGATCAAGGCACTCATTTTACGACTGAAGAAGTACAGCAGTGGGCTCATGCTCATAGAATTCACTGGTCTTACCATGTTCCCCATCATCCTGAAGCAACTGGATTGATAGAACGGTGGAATGGCCTTTTGAAGTCACAATTACAATGCCAATTAGGTGACAATACTTTTCAGGGCTGGGGAAAAGTTCTCCAAAAGACCGTGTATGCTCCAAATCAGCGTCCAATATATGGTACTGTTTCTCCCATAGCCAGGATTAATGGGTCTAGGAATTAAGGGGCGGAAGTGGAAGTGGCAGCACTCACCATTACCCCTAGTGATCCACTAGCAAAATTTTTGCTTACTGTTTCCATGACATTATGTTCTGCTGGCCTAGAGGTCTTAATTCCATAAGGAGGAACATTGCCACCAGGAGACACAACAACGATTCCATTAAACTAGAAGTTAAGACTGCCACCTGGACACTTTGGGCTCCTCCTACCTTTAAGTCAACGGGCTAAGAAGGGAGTTTCAGTATTGGCTGGGGTGATTGACCCGGACTATCAAGATGAAATCAGTCTACTACTCCACAACAGAAGTAAGGAAGAGCATGCAAGGAATTCAGGAGATCCCTTAGGGCATCTTTTAGTATTACCATGCCCTGTGATTAAGGTCAATGGGAAACTACAACAGCCCAATCCAGGCAGTTGGCAAAGACCACGCTGAATGAAGGTCTGGGTCACTCCACCAGAAAAAAATCAGAACCTGCCAAGGTGCTTGCTGAAGGCAAAGGGTATACAAAATGTGTGAAAGAAAGTAATCATCAATGCCGGCTGCGACCACGTGACCAGTTGCAGAAATGGTGACTATAATTGTTATGAGTGTTTTCTCCTTCTTTTGTTAAAACCGTGTGTGCATGTATACACTTATACTAAGAAAATAACTTCATTTTATTTCCTTTTTCCTTTATCATGTGACAAAAGATTTATTTACTTCATATCCACATTTAAATATTATTAACTTTATATTGGGGATTGGTGCATTTCCAGTTGTACCAGGGATAGTTACATTATGTTAAGTGTAATTATGACCTTATTATTGCTTTTATTTGAAGATTATATATGATCTCAGGAGATGTATATGGATTCAAGTTGACAATGGGTCAACTTGAGTGTCAAGGGGTCATACTGAGTGTCAGCTTGATTGGATTGAGGGATGCAAAGAATTGATCCCGGGTGTGTCTGTGAGGGTGTTGCCAGAGGAGATTAACATTTGAGTCAGTGGGCTGGGAAAGGGAGAACCACCCTTAATCTGAGTGGGCATGATCTAATCAGCTGCCAGTATAGCCAGGATAAAGCAGACAGAAGAACATGAAAAGGCTAGATTGGCTTGGCCTCCCAGGGTACATCTTTCTCCCAGGCTGGATGCTTCCTGCCCTTGAACATCCGACTCTAAGTTCTTCAGCTTGAGGACTCAGACTGGCTTCCTTGCTTCTCAGTTTCCAGTGGCCTATTGTGGGACCTTGTGATCATTTGAGTTAATACTACTTAATAACTCCTCCCCTTTATATATAAATTTCTATGTTATTAGTTCTGTTCCTCTAGAGAACCTTGAGCAACCGCCCCTCCCTGCCCTCTGCAGCCTCTACTAAAAATACAAAAAACATTAACCCAGCATGGTGCTGCATGTCCCAGCTACTTGGAGGGCTGAGGATCACTTGAACCCAGGAGGAGGAGGTTGTAGTGAGCTGACATCACGCTAGTGCACTCCATCCTGGGTGACAGAGGGAGGCTGTCTTAAAAACAAAAACAAAAAAAAGTTTTTCTTACTTGAAACAAGTACAGTACTTTAAAAAAATTAATTGCATGTTTATTCCAAATCCATTCATCAGCTTTTCTAAATATTGATATAATTATACTCTTTTCTTCAAAATATATGGGCAATCAAAATGCTGGAAAGGACTATCTGAGAATGTTAGAAATTCAATAACATGTAACCTGACTCTTAAGCATGATTTCCAATTGCTGAAATATAAATATAAATTGCCAATACTTTCCAATATAATTTATGCCAAAGATAGAATCGATCTATATTTGCACTGTCCAATACAGTAGCCACTACTGGTTATTGAATACTTGAAATGTAGACAGTGTAACTATGAATAAAATTTTAATTTTATTGAATTTTAATTCATTTACATTTATATGGCCATATTGTGGCTGTTGTCTACATTTTAGACGGCACATACCTGTCACCCCAGGATCTTATTAAAATGAAGATTCTACTCAGTAGGTCTGCGCTAGGGCCTCAGAGGCTGCATTTCTACCAAGTGCCCACCTGGTGATGCCAATGCTGTGGATGTATGGACTACACTCCCAGTGGCAAGAGTTTCAGCCAACTGTAGTTAATCACCAACAACACATTGCCACTTTGGAACCATGTTACTTCCTTCCCGATTCTTAAAGGTGTTTCTTCTGTTGTCAGGTCAACTTTATCAGAATATCAATTTTTAAGCTTTAGAATATGCTCCTGAAATGCCGCCTTCTGCTGGTTCATGTTTACTTCATTAACCATTAGAGACTTCTGGAGTAGTTTGACCTGGCAGCATATTATACTCACCTGGGGATCTTTTTCTGCTCATTTAAATCAATCCGGAACTGGGCATCAGTATTTTTCAGAAGCTCCCCAAGTGATTCTAATACGTAGCCCAGTTTGTAAATTTCAAATTTGTGTATGTTTTATAGTCAAGAGCTCAAAACCAAAGTAATGCTAACACAGGGCATTGTTAATACAATTGCTGACATTCTGAATCTTGACCTAGATTGGTCCACGTTCCCCAGTTTGGCTCTTTTGAATTTAATCTGCTGTTGGCTTACACTGTGTAGACTGTTTTAAAATGCATTGGCCCCACCCTCTCCACAGCGCCACCGCTACTCCTACCTCATCACCAAGTGGAAAAAGTAAAGAAGGTACCAAGACTTTAATATTAAGAGAATTTAGATCTCTAGCTTATTTTTGCTCTAGGGAAAAAGCACCAAAATCATAACGTTTTCTATTTCAGCATAGGTTAAGCGTCCCTAATCAGAAAATCTAAAATTTGAAATGCTCCAAAATCTGAAACTTTTGGAGAAGCAACATGGCACTCAAAGAAAACTCTCACTGGAGCATTTCAGATTCTATATTTTCAGGTTAGGGATGCTCAACCAGTTAGTATAATACAAATATTTAAAAATTTTTAAAAATCCAAGATCCAAAACACTTCTGGTCTCAAGCATCTCGGATAAAGGATACTCAACCTGTACTTTCTGAACAGGTGACTCTGGAGTTTTGCTTTTTGGCAGACGCCATGGTCTCACCTAAACCAATGCATTGCCCTCTCTTCATCCTTCACTGCACCAGTTCCTAGGTAAACAAAAGATAACATATTTTTAAAAAAATGACTCAGTTAACTGCTTAATGCTAAAACCTATAAGCCTACAGATACATGAGTTTGGTGCAAAGTTAATTGTGGTTTTTGCCATTACTTTTAGAACTCTAACCAGCAAACCTCTCCCTACCTGTTTTCCCCAAGTAAATGGCACTCGAGAAACAAAGTTACTTTACCTTTGAGGTATCTTTGTCCAACAACATACTGAGCACTGGGTACCCAAAATGAGCATAAAAATGTGCCATATGGAAATGAAAGCTCTGGGAATACAGCCAGATGTAAAGGAGAGAGATCATGGCTCCCACTGTGGCCAGGAGCTGCAAAAAAGAAAAAGGAGACAGGAAGAAAAGCATGGGAATCTACTACTTTAGCTATGGTTCAGACATGAAGGAAATGAGCAAATTCTATGAGAAAAGCATTTCAGGATGAATTGCATATGATTTAAAGAGCAAGTGTATCCATCAATGGCCTCTGTTGGGCAAAAAATATTTATTGTCACTAGTCTTTTATTTTTAGAGTCTTACGTGTACTTTTCCTAGGTGATACAACATAACTGAATTGCATAATTAAGTAAATTGGATGCTGACCAATAGGATCTTGGCAGTTTATAAAAGAAAAACAATTGAGGCAGAAGCAATTGCAGAAGTCAAAAAAGAATGTATGCATTTGTTATTTGGGCAGGGACATGTGAGGGGCTGGGATTTGGAGCAGAGGAAGATTCCTGTCTTGCTTTGTCGCCGTCTGGAGAGGCCACAATCCTGGCCCATTTGCCCAATATCTCCAGCTGCTTCTATGGATATGACAGACCTCAAACTCCACTTGCAGCTTTCATCCTAAAGAAGTCCTGGAAAGCCAGTGGGCCAGCAGAAGAAAAAGGAAGATGAGATCTCACTGCCCAAACCACAACCTCAGCCGACAATACGAGGATACTTCCTAAAAGAACCTGGGGTTTAGCAGGAGTTTTGACATCACCCTTCTTAGTAGTTTGAGCATGCTATCGAATTCTCTTCAGGAAGCCCGCTTTTCCCATCATGAGAAGCTCGTACCTCAATGGCCTGATGCCCAAAACAAGTTCACGTTGTCCAACCTAATTAGCATGGCCATTAGCATTTCCTGAGACTTGGCAGATACCCTCTGAGATGTCAATTCATACAGATATCCCTAACTGACAGGGAAATAAATTCTGTGAGGCAACTATGAAATACAGCAAGACCACGAACTGCACTAGCAGCATGGAAAGCTCAGTAGCCTCTAGCCCATCGCCTGGGCATGCTTGGCTGGCTTCTAAGGAGGAGCTCATAATCTGGAAAAAACAAAGTGGGGTTGATCATTTTCCCTTTCAGGTGCAATCTATTTCTAAGAGAAGAAAGGAATGTTACATCTACCCTGAAAACCCAGGTCTCTAGGGCTGGCATGAAGGGTACAGATCTATTATTGACTTCAAGACCAAGAACCGAACTTGAAATTTGGTGGTTATTGGTAGTTGTAGATAATTATATATGACAAAGTCTGTATGACAGTCTTTGTGTTTATGTATATATACATATATTTAATACTAATATTCTCTGTATGACAGTCTTTGTGTTTATGTATATATACATATATTTAATACTAATATTCTCTGTATGACAGTCTTTGTGTTTATGTATATATACATATATTTAATACTAATATTCTCTGTGCATTGTTGAATTTTTGTTTGTTTGCTGTATGTTTGGTCAGACTGTTCTAATTTTTTTCCTCCTATACAGTAATCTCTGGATTCTGTTTCATGAATACACTATAGCCTTTTACAGTAACTCTGTATGTTGCAGGGTTTCATAGCAGGTGAATATCTGGTTTTAAGACTCCTCAAATCTTTTCTGAAGCTATTTCATTTATTCGGTTTTGTTTTGAATGTGTTTAACACTCTTCTGATCGCCGTAGATAAAATAGTGGGTAAAACAAGGTAAATGGCCTGCTGTATTATAGCTTATGCTACAGTAAGGATAGAGAAATGAGGAAACAGACAATGAGTAAAACACACAAGATATTGGATACAAATAAATGCCATAGAAAAGCTTAAAGACCAAAGGACATTAGGGTATATCTGTCTTTCTCTCTCACACACACACACAGCTCTCACACTGGGGGAAGCAAGCTACCATGTTGTAAATAGCCATATAGATTGGGCCACATGACAAAGAAATGATGTCTCCAGCCAACAATCAGCAGGGCACAGGGGCCTTACCACAGCAACATAGCTTGAAATCAGAACCTCTCTCAGTCTGGCCTGTCAATGACTACAGCCCCAGCTGATAAATTGATTGCAGCCTCACGAGAGAGTCTGGGCCCAGAAGCCTGACCCACAGAAACCATGAGATAATAAATGTATGTTTCACACAACTAAGTTTTGAGTACTTTGTTACATAGCAACAGATAATGAATACAGGGCCTGCTGGCCATTTAAAGCACTTTGGCTTTTACCCAGAGTAGAACGAAAAGCCACTGAAGGGTTTTCAGCGAGAAGTGATGTGATCTGGCATGTTTTAACAGAATTATTCTGGCCTCTGTGAGAACAGAGTGAAGGGAGGCAAGGGCAGAAACTGCAATAGCAGTTAGGGAGCTATCGTGAAAATACAAGCAATACCGAAGACAGGATGGGAGCATGATCCGTGGTAGGAACAGAGACAATAGTGAAGTCATCAGATTCTGAAAACACTAATATTAGATCTAAGAGCATCTGCTGTTTCAATGTGGGCGTGATAGAGATGGGAGAGTGTGTACCTTTACTTTCTTCATTTTTAATTTGTTTTGAAATTCTAATTCATTCTTTCAATCAGTGAATATTTATTAAAAGTCTACCATGCTGCTATGTCCCCTCCAAAATTCAGGTTGAAGCTTAATCCCCAATGCAACAGTATTAAGAGATGTGGTCTTTGGGAAGTGATTAAGTCGTAAGGGTCCTGCCATTCTAAACGGCATTAGTACCATTATTAAAAAGGGCTCTAGGTTAAAGAGAGCTTTGCCTTTCCACCTTCTGCCATGTGAGGACATAGCAACAAGGTGCCATCTTGGAAGCAGGGAGCAGGTCTTATCATGCACCAATGCCAGTGCCTTGATCTTGGACTTAGCCTCCAAAACTGTCAGAAATAAATTTCTGTTGTTTACAAATTGCTCAGCCTGTGGTATTTTGTCATAGCAGCACAAACAGATTAAGACATGCCTGTTATATAGTCTGTTTGCTTTTAAGACAGTTAATCTTTAGTTTCAGAGATTTTTTTCTAACTTTGGTGGGAAGCCATTGGCACACTTTTAGCAGAGAAGAGACATATGATTTATGTTTTAGAAAAATCTCTCTAGCTTTATATAGGGAATTGGCCATATGGGAGCAAGTGAAGAAGCAGGGAGACCAATTAGAAGACTATTGCAGCTGGGTGCAGTGGCACATGTTTGTAATGCCAGCTATCCTGGAGGCTAAGGAGGAAAGATGTTGTGAATCCAGAAGTTCAAGTCCAGTCTGGGCAACATAGCCAGACCCTATGTCTTGGAAGGAAGGAAGAAAGAGAGGAAGGAAAAAAGGAAGAAAAGAAAGAAGGAAAGGAAAAAGAGGGAAGAAAGGAAAGAGTTGAAAATATTAAAAATTATATTTCTTAATATCTGAGAAGGAATTTGCACCATGTAAAGGAAGTAGACTAAAATGAATCTTGACTGGGCACAGTGGCTCATGCCTATAATCCCAGCATTTTGGGAGGCAGAGGTGGGAAGATCACTTGAAGCCAGGAGTTTGAGACCAGCCTGGGCAACATAGTGACACCCCATTTATATAAAATAAAAAACATTAGCTGGGCATGGTGGCACATGCCTGCAGTCCCAACTACTTGGGCAGCTGAGGCAGGAGGATCACTTGAATACAGGAGTTGGAGACTGCAGTGAGCCATGGTCAAGCCACTGCACTCCAACCTGGACAACAGAGTAAGACCCTGTCTCTAAAAATAAAAATATATAATAAATAAAAAGAACCCCAAGGTACAACATTAGAATTAAAAGCATCAGCATCAAGTCAGGTATAAAATACACACATACACATACATATACACACAAATAAAAATAGTTACAATCATATGCTTGTATACATACCTATATACATGTATATATACATACATACATTTCCTAGCTTTTTCTACCAAAAACTCCCAATGCAATGACGCCTCAGTAATGATGAACATGAGTACCCAGATCATTGTTTCATTCTTTTAATAAGTGGTATCCTTCATTAAAGGAAATCAAGGGTCGGACAGGCATGGTGGCTCATGCCAATAATCCCAGCACTTGGGGAGGCCAAGGCAGGTGGATCACTTCAGGTCAAGAGTTCAAGACCAGGCTAGCCAACAAAGTAAAACCCTGTCTCTACTAAAAATAAAAAAATTAGCCAAGTGTGGTATATGCCTGTAACCCCACCTACTCGGGAGGCTGAGGCAGGAGAATCACTTGAACTCAGGAGGCAGAGGTTGCAGGGAGCGGAGATCATGCCACTGCACTCTAGCTTTTCTGACAGAGCAAGACTCTGTCTCAAAAAAAAAATAAATAACAAAGTGAAAGTTTGTGAACACTCATCAGTGAAGCCATCTGCACATGAACTTTTCAAAAAAAAAAAAAAAAAGAAAAAGAAATCAAGGGTCCTTTAAGAAATGGCTAACTCCAGGGGACCCAGAACATTGTTTCATTCTTTCAATGAATATTATCCTTTATTATAAGAAATCAAGGGGCCAGGCACAGGGGCTTACACCTGTAATCCCAGCACTTTGGGAGGCCGAGGTGGGGGAATTACAAGGTCAGGAGTTCGAGACCAGCCTGGCCAACATAATGCAACCCCATCTCTACTAAAAATACAAAAATTAGCAGGGCATGGTGGTGCACGCCTGTAGTCGCAGCTACTCGGAAGGCTGAGTCAGGAGAATCACTTGAACCCAGGAGGTGGAGGTTGTGGTGAGCTGAGATCACACCACTGCACTCCAGCCTGGGCAACAGAACAAGACTCTGTCTCCCCCCGAGCCAAAAAAAATAAAAAATAAAAGAGAAATAAAGGATTCTTTAAGAAATGGCTAATTCCAGGGCTGGAATATGGAATGAAAAAATGTACTTGGAGCATCTCATTTTCTCTAAAAAACATACACAATGAGTGATGAAGCTATGTCAAAAGGACAGAGAAGCCAGCTTAACAGGGCTAACACTGGTCAAATCTGGGATAATATCCACATCACAATAAATAATAATATTATCAAATGAAAACTCAGTAACTAAAATTGGAATCCACGAATGCATACTGATATAACTAATAAAGAAATGTGAGAAGAGAAATTTGTTATAGTAGAGTGCCAACTAATAACTGCAGAAAAAAGCAAATAAGGAAGCAGCCATTTGGCAACCCTTATTATGATGATTGACTCAGGTGGAAATTGTCAATGAATGCTAATGCTGATGTGGAAAACTCGATGAGAAACGAGATATTAGCTTAAAATCTTAGAAGTGTTGCTTTCAAATGTTAATCAGTCTTAAAGAAAAATTGAGCCTTTGGAAATCTAGTAAACACTAACATAAACACGTGCCCAAGATCAAGCAGTGGAGCAGATCTACATTGTGTGGTGCCTCCTGATATGAGGCACTAGGAAGAGTACAGCATCACTTCTGCGATAGTCCTGCCACAAATGCATGACTTATGTCTGGTCATGAAGAAACATCAGACAGATCTGTGTTTAGGATTGTCCCAAATTGGAGGAATCTAAAGAGACATGGCCACTAAATGTAATGCAAGTTCCTGGATAGGACACTGGACCAAAAAGAGGAAGGAAGCATTGTTGGGACAGTTGGCAAAATATGAACAAAGTTTGTGGATTCAACTGTAGTTGTTCCATCAATGTTGATTTTTTTTTTTTGGCAGCCAAGTATATTCTTACTATGGCAGAGTGTCCCAGTTTAGGGCATGTATATACTGAAGTATTTAGGGAGTAATGAGACATCAGATCTGAAGAGAGAGAGAGAAGCAATAAATATACATACATAGTAAAATGTTAAGTAATCATCTAGATAAAAAGGATTGTTTTGCTCAGGCCAGGCAAGGTGGCTCACATCTGTAATCCCAGCACTTTGGGAAGCAAAGGCAGGAATATTGCTGGAGGCCAGAAGTTTGAGAACAACCTTAGCAACAAAGTAAGACCCCATCTCTATAAAATATTAAAAATTTGGCTGGGCATGATGGCACCAATTACTTGAAAGGCTGAGAGGGGAGGATAGCTTGAGCTTAGCAGCACTTCTGTGACAGTCCTGCAACAAATGCATGTCTTGTGTCTGGTCACGAAGAAACATCAGACAGAACTGTGTTTAGGATTGTCCCAAATTGAAGGAATCTAAGGAGACATGGCCACTAAACATAATGCAAGTTCCTGGATAGGACAAAGTTGCAGTGACCCATGATCACCCCACTTCACTTCAGGCTGGGTGACAGAGCAAAACCCTGTCTGAAAATAAAAAATAGTTTTTTTTTTATTTTGGCAATATTTCTATAGGTTTGAAACTAGTTTAATTTTTTAATTTAAAAAGCAAATTGCAATTCTTTAAACACATACACATTTTATATATATATTATATAATTGATTTATAAAATCAATTTTTTCTGTTTCTAAAGTTATAATTCATCTTGGCCAAAAGTATATATATAGGCCAATCAATAAAGAACAGCTAGGCAGTATTTCACAATGACCATATCCAAATGGGAATACTGACAAAGAAATAAACATTGAATAGTTTTGTTTTGTCACTGTCATCTATAATTTTATATCATCAGCTCAAAGCAATGGGTCTGACTCTTCCTCCAAAATAAAGTTACGGCCATTTTTTAATTATCTTTACTAATTTTAAAAAGCCTGAAAAAAGTGGAAATAAGATGTATTTGAAAAGCCTCTATTTTCTTCTTATAAACACAAATGTTATTTTTTAATATTTTCCCATCATTGTTAGACTACTTGGCATTTTTACACATGATCTTATTTATGGGTTCATTGGCAAATGCCTTGTGAAAATACCAATCTTTTGAGAAATTGCTTTATCTTCTTTCTCTTTTCGATTGTTTACTTTTTAAAATAACTTATATAGCTTGTGATATAGGAAGTAGATACTAAACGAACAATAAAATACGTGAGTAAAGTTACAACTGTGATAAGTACTAGGATCTAATCATAGGGAAGTTAATTTCTTCATTTCTTTGTATCAAAAAGCAAGGGTTAGCTTTTGGTAAGGCGAGGCTGAGGAAGGAGATAGCAGATAAATTATGAAAAACTTTGACGAAACGCCATGCTAAAGATTTTGGTCTTCATATTCAGAGCAAATAAGAAGTCTCTGGGGACGGGCGCGGTGGCTCAAGCCTGTAATCCCAACACTTTGGGAGGCCGAGGCAGGTGGATCACGAGGTCAAGAGATCGAGACCATCCTGGTCAACATGGTGAAACCCCGTCTCTACTAAAACTACAAAAAAATTAGCTGGGCATGGTGGCGCACGCCTGTAATCCCAGCTACTCAGGAGGCTGAGGCAGGAGAATTGCCTGAACCCAGGAGGCGAAGGTTGCGGTGAGCCGAGATCGCGCCATTGCACTCCAGCCTGGGTAACAAGAGCGAAACTCCGTCACAAAAAAAAAAAAAGTCTCTGGAAGGTTAATATGTAGGACAGGGAGGAAAGAGAAACATAATCATTTTGAGTTTCAAAAATAGTACAGACCACCGCATAGATTTGCATTCTCTAATGTGGAGTATACAAAATGTTCCACTGGACAGCAAGGAAAACATGTTTGAACTTCTACAAACACATATTAAAAACTTAAGCTCCACTAATATTTATCCTAGGGATTCACTTAGTATGTCAGGTGCCATGAGTCATTTAGAGCAGGTGAGATAATATAAGGAAAGGATGAGAGCTTCGCAGTGCTGACTTTCACATATTGGCTGTGACTCTGTTTATGTATGCCAGGTTAAGTGGATTTATGGATATAATGCTAGTTTAATTGAAATAATCTTCATACCATAGACATAATCTTAAAAGGACTGCTATAAAAACCCATGGAATGAAATAATATTAACATTGTAAGGCATGGCGATCAAGACATTTCCCTGGGTTTCTGACTTGCATGACTCCGGTCACTGGAATAAGAGAAACAGGTGTCGGTGTATTACAGGAGAGACAGGGCAAGGGCTCATGACTTTGGTTTGAATCATATGTAAAGCAGCCTGTTGGGTATGAGTGTCTGGAATTTACAGATGTCTATATTAAACATTGAATTCTCTATGTATGTAAAGGTGGTGTTTTAGGATACATATGTTTTAATGAAATCTTAACTTTAAATATCAAAATTTCAGTTTCTGAGATCCTCAAATCTCTCTTGATCTGTCTTTCCTTATCGTCTGTAATTAGAATTCTATATTTATTCTGATGTTTCTAAAGTTTTTCTAAAGTTAAGGGCAAATTTTTTCAATCTTAGGAGGTTTTTACTTTTTTAAAATAAGTAAATGTATTGATGCCATTTTACATGAGTACTAGTTTACAAGAGGCATTTGAAATCAGCTGTTTTGCTTTTTAAAGTATGAAATTTTCAAACATGCAGAAAAGGAATTAGATAGCTATGTACCTCCCAGCTCATTTAACAGGTTTATATTTTGCCATATTTGCTTCAGATTTTTTCTTAAAGAAATAAAGCACTACAGAAATAGAAACATATCTACCCTCATCACTTCCTTCCTCTCTTCCCAGGGGTAACCACTAAACTTGTATTAGAGTTTTGACATTCTAATGCATGTTTTTTGAGGAAGAATGGGCTTAAGTTTAGCTATATCAATATGGGTAAAATTTTAAAATAAATGTTACGGTTAAAAAATGAAGTTGAATGAAATTTTAGTAGTTCACGTGGTTGAATGAGAACAATACGTTACTAAGGCTAACAAAAACATCACATTTCTTTATTCTTGGGAGGAATTCTTCAACCAATATTGTATTTGTGTGAATCAACAATTAACAGAAGTCAGAGATTGTTTTTAAAATTGTAGTTTGCTTGGTAGAAGTCTATTAAAACATAAAATTCATTAACAGTAAAGTTTGTAAAGGATGCCAAGGGGGTAGATGTGGTGGCTCACAGCTGTAATTCTAGCACTTTGAGAGGCTGAGGCCACAGGATCACCTGAGCCCAGAAGTTGGAAACTAGTCTGGGCAACATACCAAGATCCTGTCTCTACAAAAAAATATAAAAATTAGCTGGTAATGGTGCATGCCTGTAGTCCTAGCTACTTAAGAGGCTGACATAGGTGGATCACTTGAGCCTAGAAGGTTGAGACTGCAGTGAGCCATGATGGTGCCACTGCACTCCACCCTGAATGACAAGAGCAAGACTCTGTTTCAAAAAAAAAAATCCTGTGTGATCCTAAGTAAAGTGATGAAAACACTGGGACAACTTCTGGTTTAGGATAATGCCTGGCTACACAAAATTTGAGTCCTTGACCATGGTTAGTTAAATCTCTAAACTTGTGGACATAATTTGTGCTAAACTCTGTGTTTACAAAGATAAACATATGACCTAAACATTCCTCTGAAGCATTTCAAAGTTGTAGAGCAGACACATAAACAAACTGTGAAACAGCATGACAATCATTTTTGTAAAAATTCGGAATGTATAAAGTTCCAAGGGAAAGGGTGCAGTATCTACCTAATTCTGCCTTATGAGTTTCTTTCAGGTTTTGCCACCAATACAACCAACATTTGTGGCCTAGAGAACACTTAACACATAATATTGCAATGCTCTTTTTCAGTTGGTTTTTGAGGCACAGAGAAAAGCTCTACCTTGAACACAGGGCACTGCTGTCCTTCAAAATAGAGCTTTGGGCCAGGTATGGTGGCTCACGCCTGTAATCCCAGCACTTTGGGAGGCCAAGGTGGGTGGATCACCTGAGGTCAGGAGTTCAAGACCAGCCTAGTCAACATGGTGAAACCCTGTCTCTACTAAAAATACAAAAATTAGCCAGTCGTGGTGGTGAACACCTGCAATCCCAGCTAATTGGGAGGCTGAGGCAGGGGAATCACTTGACCTCGGGAGGCAGAGGTTGCAGTGAGCTGAGATCATACCACTGCACTCCAGCCTGGACAACAAGAGCAAAACCCTATCTCAAAAAAAAAAAAGAAAGTAGAGTTTCAACATAAGTAATTTCAGTTTTCTGTCATAAATAAGCAAGTAGATGAGCACACAGGTTTTGTGTATGGGAAGCAAATAATTTTCATATAAAAATGAAACAAATCATGAATGACCACTAAGGTTTATTATTCTTTATGTCTAAGATATATTTTTTTGCTACTTAATTATACATCAATTTTATTCTCAATCATTAATCTCAAATTACAAACTTTGATATACACAGTTAAATATATTTCAAATTAAACATTTTAAAACCTTACTTCTCAATCACACAAGCCTCGATTTGGGTATATGAGGGCACCGGAGAGTCTGGTGAACATTTTAACTGAGTTCCAAACATTATAATTACATTAGCCAAGTGCTTACCCCTTGTCTCTTCTGAACTCCATTGCCCTGACCTATATCCCATACCTAAAGGCCTCACTCTCTAAATTCACTTATTGTCACCTAGGAAGCAGTAGGCCAAATGAAAGAGAAGGATAGAGGAGATGGGGAAAGAGGGTTGTCTAGGTGAGAAAAGGAAGGAAGAAAGAAGAGATGAAAAGGAAATGGATTTGGAACTAAACACATTTGAGCTAGAATACCAACTCTGTCTTAATTGTTTTTTTAAATTAAAAAAAATTGATATGTACATATTTACAAAAAGTTGTACATATTTATAGGGCCCATGTGACTTTTTTTTTATTTTTTAAGGGTACAAGTGATATTTTGAAACATGCCTACAATGTGTAATGTTACTTAACCTCTGGGGGGTCAGTTTTCTCATCTGTAAAATGGGGGTAATAATACTTTCTCATTCAGGTTTATAAAGAGTGAAGGAAAAGACTACACACAAATTATTTAGTTGAGCATTTCACCACGTTGTATGCCCTTCAAAATAACCATTGTTAACTGAGATTTTTATCTTTATGCAGCCCAAAAGCATTAGTAGGAAAAAAAAAAGATCAGGAAAGCCTTCGGATGAAAGAAATTCATATGCAGTGATGGGAATTGTTAATCTATGTGTCATACAGCAAATGGACTTGAATTCCTCTGCTTCTACCATTTACTGGTTGTGTGACTTTGGGCAGGTTGCTTAACCTCTGAGCTTCCTCTACCTCATTCCTTAAATGGGGATGATAATGTTAACAAGCTTATAGTGTAAGATTTGAAAATTACATGAGATAATGTGTACAAAGCACTCAGCACAGTGCCTGCCACACACTGAGTGCTCAGGAATTAACTGCTCCACTTCACAGTCTGGGCACACCATTCTGTACCTCAGAAACTCCAGAAATCTGTTCAACACCCGAGTTTGCTTTTCACAACTTTTGTAATCTTGAACAAATTGCTATATCCCTGGGTCTCCATTTTCTCATCTAAACATTTTTAGAAAAAAAAAGTAAAAGTAGGATAGATGACCCATAAAGCCACTACAGAGATTAAGCAAGAAAATATATGCAAAATCACACATACCATAAATCCTTGTACAAATGTATGGTGGGATTTGATGATGCCAAGTATTCATTTCTTGAGCCCTCTCTTATCTTGATATATATGAGCTATTCTTCTCTTTCTAGCCCTTAAATCTCCACGTTCCCTTAGGTTTCAGCATCAAACTTTCTCCGACCTTGTTGAGTTGACACACTTTCCTCCTGTGCTCTCAATTCACATGGCTCCAGACAGTACCATATGTGAATGACACCCAAGAATACATTTCCAGGGCTTCTGTCCCTTCTGAGCTTCTCATTCAAATCCCCACTTGTGCATCCCACATAAAATTAAACTTTTCCAAAATTAAATTCACTATCTTCTGCCTTAGAACTCACCCCTTTTTCACTTCCTCTAATTCAGTGAAATCCAAGTCCTGTCTAATTAGGCTCCTAGTGTCTCAAAATTCACTTTTCTCCTTCTTGTCACAGACCTAATTCAGACCACCACCATCCTCGCCTAAATCATTCATTGATGTTTTAGTTTGTCTCTAGGACTGTCCTGAGCCCTCCAACCCATTCTATAGCCCACAGCCAGCGTGAATGAACTGTCCCAAGCCAGGGTTAGATGAGCTTCCTTTTCTTCAGTAGCAACATGTACTCATCCCTGTTGCAGTAGCAATGATACTCCCTTGCCCAACCATCCCCATACACATACATCCATATTTTATAAGTCCCACAAAGGAAAAGACATTTTTGTTTATTTTCATTTATTTTTGTGTACCTACTGCCCAACTAACTGCTTCATACACTGTAGTTCTTTTAACGTTTGAATGAATAAGGAGAATGAGTTTGAGAGCAGCAGAACACGAACTCAATTTACTGAATTTACAGATGATCTCTAGTTTGAACTAGGATTCATTCTTCAGGAAAAACCAATGTAGGGCACTTAAATATTTACTGAGGATATAAAAACATAAGATACATTAAAAATTGACAAAACTGAAATTGCTAAAACACATTTTTAAAAAACATTAAAAATAACCAGAGATAACAATTTTGAGTTTGCCTTTGCATTGCCACAATGATTTTTACTGATCAAGTTGACGATTAATTCACAAGCCACATGAGAGCGAGACCAGGACAACAAAAAGCTAAAAGAGAATTATGACATTTTTTCCCAGGATATCTGACTTCCAAATAATAGGAGTTCCATCAACAAATCGGAAAAAATTAAGAAGAGGAAGAAGGTACTCAACAAATGATTCAAGAAAATTTTCCAGAACTAAAAAACATGAGTTTCCAAACTGAAAGGTGACACCGTGATACAAGGTGTCCAACACAGTGGGAAGAAAGACAGTCCCGTAAATGCGCATGACTGAGAAACTTCAGAACATCACATACAGAAAAGAAGATGCTAAAAGCTTCTGGGGAGGTGGAGAGTAAAAAGCAAGTCACATTCCAACAAGCATGAATCTGAAGGCACCAGATGTGTCAGTACCGAAATTGGTAGCTGCAACATAGTAGAAAAATCCCTTCAAATTTTAAGAATGAAGTATTGCAAACCTAGAATTCTACACCCAGTCTAACTATAAATTACGTGTGATAGTAGAATCAGGACATTGTCAGATGGGCGAGATCTCAAAGTTCACCTCCTAAGCAATCTCTCAGGAAGCTACTGGAACATATGCCCTACCCGAAACAGGAGAGTAAATCAATAAAGAGGAAGTCTCGGGATCTATGAATAAAGATCCCGGACAGGAGGAAGGTGAAGGAAATGTCCCGGATGATTTGCAAGGAAATCCCAGGGAAGACAAGCAGCCTAGATAGGAGCAGCAGGGTGGAAAATGTATCTTCAAGACAACAGGGAAACAGGTTTCCTGAAGGTGTTGGATTATATTAAGAGGAAGTCAACACTTTGTGAAGCAACACAGGATGACTCTGGTAGCCATGGGCACACAGAAAACTAAGCAATTTTTTTTAAAAAGGTACAATTATAAGTACCCAAAAAACAAAGTTGTAGAAGAAAATAATTATAATCCTGATATACGACATGCATCAGCTATGAATGATATCTAATTGGTCATAATGAAAACTGAGCATTGGTTTAGCCAAATAAAGCTGCAGTTATATTGAGAAGAGAAAGAGAAGGTAATTGTGGTTGAGAGGGTAGGAGGCCGGAGTTAAAAATAAGAAATTAATCAATAGTATAAAAATTTGAAAAATACCATTAATAGCATTAAATGAGCATTCTTAGACATATAGCGGTAGACACCAGGAGATAGAGCTGAGAAAATTAAAACTGTTTTTCTCTGAGGAGCAATAATCAGGGGAAGGAACAGAAAAATGCTGTTTTTAAATTATGAGCCTTGTGAAATATTTGACTTTTTAAGCTATGTATGTGGATAGCTTTGAAAATAAAGATTTAGTTTAAATAGTAGAAAAATTGACAGCTTTATATTCAAAAATTTGAATATAATTTATAAATAATGGCAAATACCATCTTACATGGTTGACTAGGAAAACAAGTGTCGAAGATGATTAGATCTGTGTGATTTCCTGCTGGCACATACTAAAGGCAATAATTCATAGCTACCATTACTATTAGCATACGTTCTGAGACGTGACATTTCCACCTTTAATGCTTTGGTTGTATACTATAACTATTTGTTCTGCCAACATTAAAAGGAGCTTTTAGCTGTAGAGTCCTATTTCACACCCAGTAATCCACCTCTTGGTCTGACACCTGGAACAATTTCGATGTGAGCAGGGAATGAAAGCAATGTTTTCATCATTCATCACCATGGTGGTGTGTTTGTCACAATTGTTTCCATTTACTCCCACACTTATAGCAATGAGCACTAACACCGCACTAGCATTTAGTTAACTGCTGTAAATGTCAAAACAAAACAAAATGTTCACTCTGTAAGAGCCAGGAGGTCTTTCTACTGTACTGTAAATAGTGGCAAATTATAAATGTTTTAGAGGGATGATCAGTTTTAAAGCTCTTAGAGCTCAAAAGATCTGCTATCATTAATAATGGACATTTTATATGACTATTCAAGTAGCGCTATAAATTTATCAACATTGCACAGGCGGGAGATGTGTGTCTTCTCCCTGTCTCTTTTTTTTATCAGTGTATTTTTAGGTGGCTAGTGACAACTCACCCCAAGCAGATAGGATACCTTGGCTACAACAGCAAAAGCTGAAAAGCAGTCTGTTTCCTTTCACAATCCGGGGCTACCCATATCATTCAACCTATAAAAGGAAATCACACTCATTTTACATTTTTATTTGCAAGCAGCTGTAATTACCAGGCAATGAACAAATGAAATAGGGCCTATTAAGAAAGGACAGCTTCCTAGAAGTCAGCTATTTGTCTTGCTGCTAGAGAAAAGAACTCTATTCTAAGGAGAAATCCTGAACCATTAGTGATAAACCCAGTAAGTTCTCAATTTTCTGGACTGATAAATGGAAGTTGTTTTCAGATCTGGATCAAAGACTAGAGTTCCATTGTGTTGTTCTTAAGTCAGTGGCAAACTAAACCTTTTAAGTTTCAAGTGAGAGACTAAAAGGAGATTAAAATCTTTCATGTTATATCTCTGAAAAAATATTCAAGATATTGCTAATGGTGGTTGCGTCTAGGAGGAGGATTGGGTGGGTGAAGGTTAGGATAGAGGGATTTCTGATGACTTTGTAACTTTTCAGTTTTGCACCACATGCATACATTACTATAAATTTTTTTTTTCACAAATGCTATATGTGGCTGGGCATTGTGGTTCACGCCTATAATCCCAATACTTTGGGAGGCTAAGGCAGAAGGCTCTCTCGAGGCCAGGAGTTTGAGACCAGCCTAAGCAACATAGGAGACCTCATCTAAGAAAATTAGCTGGGTGTGGTAGCATACACCTGTAGTCCCAGCTACTTGGGAGGCTGAGGAGGGGGTATTGCTTGAGCCCAGGAAGTCAATGCAGTGAGCTGTAACCTTGTCACTGCACTCCAGCCTGGGCAAAATAGTAAGACCTTGTCTCAAAAAAAAAAAAAAAAAAAAAAAAAGAAAAGCCATATATAAGGATTTGTCTATACTTTAATAATCTTCATATAATTACTCTCACTCAGACATCAGTGTTTTCTGTAAGCACAACAATTACGTAGTTTAGCAGTTTCTGTTCAAGAATATTCCGTAAAAACTGAGGTTCTACATTTATACATTCCCTGGCTTTTGTTGTTATTGTTATTATAAGCTTCTCTCTAACTTCGTAAGAGAGAGAGACAGTGTGTGTGTGTGTGTGTGTGTGTGTGTGTTTACACAGCTGGGAGCTGAATTTTTATGCTCCTTAAAAATTCTTCTACTCTTATTTCCTTGAGAGACATCAGGGAATGGCAATGCCCATTAGCCATCAAGTAGAAAAAAAGGAATCCAGAGAGAGTAGTAGTTGTGTTTAAATGGAGATGTGGACAATAATATCAATTAAAACTGGCATTCCTGAAGAGCCCAAAGTTGTACTTCTAGCTGTCGCAGAGGCCTAAAATAAGAATTAATCTGCACATTTTCATCTATTGATAAATACATTGTTTTTATTTGGCCAACACAAAATTGCTAGCATTCCCTCCTTTCACCACCTCTGTAACTTATATCACTTTTTTTTACTTGTATTTAAATAATCCACTCTCTAATACCTTAGTGTAAGTGTATGTTACAATACAAGTGAGCTGGTTGAGAACACTACTAGCACTATAACACTATTTTTATTCCTTCCATGCAGCATTTTAATTTTTTAAAAGCTTTATATTCTCAATATCAAATTTAAGCTAATTTTAAAAAAGAAACATTAACTGAAACTGATAATAGTCATTCAGTTTTTTCAGGCAAATTTGTAAAAATCAGACTGTGTTTATGCGATTTCTAGCAACTGGCTAAAAGATTGGAAAATGTAAAGCTAGCTATCTGGTGTCAAGTAATGATTTTTACTGAATTTTGATGAGTTATTTACCTCTTGGTCTAATGTGTGTATTTTAAAATATATTGACTGGTTAATTCAGGAAGTCCAAATTTGTGTGTGCATACAAAATTTTGAGAGTTGTTTTGTAGAGGCAGAGATTCTTAATGTTTCCCATGCTGGTCTCAAACTCCTGGCCTCCAGCAATCCTCTCACCTTGCCCTCCCAAACCTACTGGGGTTACAGGGGTTGAGTTTTCTGGGTTTTTAAAAATAAACGATAACCTTGAATAAATTGATCTTCAATACATTTTCCAAGAAAACTAAAGGACTTCATCTATAAACACTTAAATCTAGAGTAAGGGTCCCTACCCCCAGGACCACGGGACTGGTACCAGTCTATGGCCTGCTAGGAGCCCTGCCACACAGCAGGTGATCAGTAGGGCTATGGAGCAATAATGCCCAAGCTCCGCCTCCTGACAGATCAGCGGCAGCATTAGAGTCTCACAGGAGTGCAAGTTATATTGTGAACTGTGCACTCGGGGGGTCCAGGTTCACACTCCTTATGAGAATGCCTGATAATCTGATACTATCTCCCATCACCCCCAGATGGGACCATCTAGTTGCAGGAAAACAAGCTCAGGGCTCCCACTAATTCTACATTATGGTGAGTTGCATAATTTGTATAATTATTTCATTATATATTACAATGTAATAATAACAAAAATAGTGCATAATAAATGTGATGTGCTTGAATCATCCTGAAATCGTCCCCAGCACCCCAGTCAATGGAAAACTTGTCTTCCACAAAACTAGTCCCTGGTGCCAAAAAGAGTGGGGACCACAGATCTAGAGCATTATGGAAAAAAAAAAACAATATGGTTGCTATTTTTAGGTAACTATCACTTACAAGTAGTAGCAGTTCTCTCTCTTGCCCAGTTCTGTCTTGTGTCTTGGAATTGAACACTCACCTCCCATTTATTCCACGAATTTGAAGTGTGTGGCCTGTACTTCTGGGGCAGATTTGTTCCAAGGGTGTGCACATCATTTGCCTGGAATCTTCCTTGCTGTTTTTGAGGCATCAAGAGCAGCAGCATCATTTTCTTCCCCTGCTGGCTTCTGTGTTCTGACTTTCCCAGTAGCAGAGGACTTTGTTTATTATGTCTGGCTTAGTAGGGACTCTCCAGGGGTCCCTTATTCTTCCCTTCCACTTTCCTCAATTCCTATTCCCTTTCATCCTCCCTCCAGGTGCAGAAGCTGGTTTTCCTCTTCTGATTTATGCCTGAGGCAAAGCAGCTGTCTTTTAAAGATAAGAGCCAGAAAATAGAGATATCAAAGAGACTCAAAGAATAACATAGGAAAGACAAGAAGTCTCTTTTCCTAAAAATAGCTTTGTCATTAGCTCTTTTTATGCTGAACATCCAAGTTTATTTCCCATTGTCCTTTTGCTTGAAAGAATCAAGTCAGTCAAACTACCTCACCTGACGAGAAAGAAAACAGTGAAAAGGAAATTCTCTAGGCCAGGCTGATTTAACCAAAGTAATATAATACGAAAAGTGGCTAACTTGAATTTCCCTTTTAGTAAATGTTAAAATTATAGTATAACCACAAAGGAAGTGTTTGGGGACACAAACAAAGAATAGGATAAAAAAGACTTACCTGAAGAAAATGAACTGTGAATGCTAAGTAAAATGGGAAGCAAAGGAAGCTCATGCATACTGAATAATATATATATATATATATTTTTTTAAATAAACATATATGAGAAAGCATGAAGCATAGTTAGATTTTATATACTACATATGTTAATATTTATATATGAATTTTACATATATTCAACATCTATAAATATGGATTTCATATATATTTATATATTACATATATATATATATATATATATTATATATTCACGGGAGGATTGAGGAGGAGAAGAAGTCAGAGTTGAATGGCTGCATTCACTGAGCAGGAGAAACCCTGAGATTCCAAAGAATAAGGTAAATGCTAAAATGCCATCTGTCACTGCCACCTCTCTCTCCTCTTGGGAGTTGTGGTCCCAGAAAAGACAGATGTAGAAGAGACCCTCTGGGATGAGAATGATAGTCCCGTAGTGCTTTGTTTCTCTGGATATTCCTCAAGGGTAAAATTGTATCACAAATGTAGGTTCATCAAGAACTAGGGTCACTGTTTCATCTGTAGGATGTAAATTACAACATAGTAAAGAGAAAGGTCAATGCATACTCTGCATAGGGGTTAAGGGCATGGGTTTCAGTGTCAGACAGGCAGTGTTAAGACCCTAGGACATGTGATCTAGAACCTTGTTACTCAATGTATGACCCACAAGCCAACTGTGTTGGCTTTGACCTGGGAGCTAATTAAAAATGCGGAATTTCAGGATTCACCCTAGACCTACCAAATCAGAATTTGCAAATTATCAAGACCCTAGGGTAATTATTTTGCACAAAATGTTTGAGAAACACTGATCTAGGGTAAGTTTCTTAATCTAGTCATGTCTCAGCTTCCTCATTTATAAAATGAGCGTACTAGTACCTACTTCCTAGAGTTGTGGGGATTAAATGCGGAATACACGTAGAGAGATAGGAAATGTCCAATAACTGTTAATGAAGACAAGTCACAAAATATGGTTCAGGATTTTGAAATTGAATTCTATGCTCTGCTGCACACACAATTAAATTTAACTAAAGCTGAGTTTTAATTATAAATGCTAACTGATTTTTATGACCATTTCTCCAAATGAAATAGACATTTAAAAATGAGTCGATTCTAAAAGGGTTGTCAATACTAATTGCTTAGCTGTGCAAGTCACTTTATTTTTTGAGAAATTGATTTCCTTATCTGAGCATAGGGCAGTTCAGCTCAGATCCTTTTTAATTCTAAGTTTTAAGTTTTAGTTATTTGCTGTGAAAACTAATACTCTTATTCACTGATTAAATTGGAAGATCACAAATTAGATATAATGATGGTGTAATTCTTAATGTTTCTAATTGATGACTATTTCAACTTAGAAGAGAAAAGAACAAAAAAGGAAGGTGACCAGAATAAGATATAAAACCTGAGAAGTATGTTGTGGGTCTCTGTTTTCATTTCTATAAGTTCTCTAAAGCTGCAGGTAAATATGTTGTTGAAGGTTCTTAAACATCACTGTGTAAAAATCACCTGAGCCTCTTGTTAAAAAACACAAATTCCTGGGCCCCCATCTGTAGATATTCTGATTCATGGCTGAAGCCTTGAAATTCATAGGAAACAAGCTGGGAAATTGTAATGTAAGCAGGACACAATTTGAGAAACACCGTGCTAGGTGATTTTTTTTCTCATGTCAAACATAGCTTGATTTTTGCATATTAGATCATATAATATAAACATATTTTCTACTCACCCACATATAAATATTCATAAACCTTCCATACTGTCATATATAAGTAGAAGTACTGTCATTTGGGAAATATGAATATGAGTTTCAACTTTGATATAAGCTCCATGTTGGGCATGATGAGCATCAGGTAAGTAAATAATTTAATGTCTCTGTTTCTCTTTGACTTTAGCTACAAAATAGAACTGACCTAAACACGTTCTTTAAAGGATAATATGAAATAAATATTTCAAAATCCCTAAAGCAACTTTAAACATACTGTTTTTGATAATATTTGTTCAGTTCATGATCTTTTTCAAGTTTATAAAGTTACTGAAGGCAAAGATTGCATCTTTTCCATTTCTTTTACTGAATAGCTATTGTTTCTGCCTGCCTGGCATTACTTCTTGTTTTGCTAACAGCATCCTTGTTTTCCTTTGAGAAACCTCTGTTCTTCCACTATCAGTTCATGTTGTCGAAGTGGAGGAGTGGTTCAAGTCTGAGTCAGTAATTTGCCTAGCAGATCAGAGCACTCTATTCTTCCCACCACTGAAACTAGTTCAGGAATTTTAAGTGACACAAGCCCAGCCAATAGGAGCCGGCCCCAGAACTTTTGCTGAAACCTTGAGAAGAGAACTCTGTTTTTGAAATAGCTAAACCAATAGCCTAGAGTCATGTTTGCTATCACAAAAGAAGGCGTGGTTGGGAATAAAGCCAATGCAAACGAAAACAAACAGTGTAAAAATGGCAGATAAGTCTATGACATTGTTTAGGGCCTTGAATTAATCCCATCTAAACTTTTCCAATACAAAAGCTTTCCCTCACTTTCTCTTTCCTGCCTAGGCAATTATCATGTAGTTGGAGATTTTCAACAAATATTGACTTACTTGCTTGCTAATGAAAAAAAAAATCCTTAATCACAGATGACGAGGCAAAGATGTTCAAAGTAATCATTGCAAGGTTTTGATGACTCATTAAAAAACATATTACACACACATGTAGATAACTGAGAGTTCTTTCTTTTTTTATCAGTACTCTGTGGAGCAACCAAAAACATCTTGTGTAACTACTAGACATTAATTTTAGGCACTATCCACAAGTTATCATTCTGATTTTTATAGTTCACCAAATAGTCCCCATACTGGAGACCAAAAACTCCTCAGCTTAAAGAATGAGTCAGTCTGACTGTCCGGCTCTAGCTTAAAATCTAAGAACTCAGATTCACTGTTCTCTTGTTCCTTATTGTTTTTGAGAATTGAAAACTGGGCGCTTAACTTCATCTCCTGCATCTGTAAGAGTTGACTAAAATATGGGATTCACAAAGCAGGTAAGTATAATGTTTTCTTCTTTGTTCCTACCCTTTTTTAAAAATTAAAAGGATGGCTTCAAGTACATAAATTCTTTATTCTTTTAACATGCTGCCATCATGTGGTTGCTTTGCTCATTCACATTCAAATGCCTCGGAGTTAACATTTGTAGTGACTCTTACTCAGCAAGGTACTAAGGAGGAAGCTCCCAAAGAAAATGAAGGGAACAGAATACATTCTTCCCATAATCCTAGTGCAGAGGATGGTAGAAATATGTGTTATTTGCCAAAATGCAAGGTAGAATGTGGTAGGAACCTAAAGAGACAGAGGGCAAAGGGAGAGTCAACTCTCTTACATTTCGGTCTATTAAAAAAATAAGTTTAAGGCTGCAATTTTAACAAAACCATTTCATAAAATATGACAATACAGTAGTCCCTTGGTTCCAGAACCCTGGCTTATACCAAAATCCATGATACTTAAGTTGGCCCTCCCTATATATGGGTTTTGCATCCTGTGAATACTATCCTTACATTGTGTTTGGTGGAAAACAATCCACCTATCAGTGAAGTGTGAAGTTCAAATTTCTGTTGCTGAAGGGTCAACTGTATTTGCATATATTATTAATTCCTTACAACATCTCAGCAATCATCTCTCTTTTAATTCTGAAGTGTTTGGGACCAACAGAGAATATGCCAAGTGTCTGTATAAATTAAAAGCGAGAGTCTTTGCTCATAGTTTGAATTCATAGAGCTTTATACAGTTTACCTCATTGTTTTTGAGTTTTGAATGGTGGATAAGGCAGGAGAATTTGAGAAGATTTCATCAAAATTTTCTAACTTAAAAACATTTTTTACTGCATCTTGCTTTTTATGTAGGTGCTCAGAAAAACGTGGTTTAATTTGATTAGATGAATTCATGTCAGAATACTCAAACATTTTGAGATTTTGTATATAATTTTCTACAATCAAAGAAAAAGTTAGTAAAAGGAGTTGGATTAAGTTTTATTACAATATTAATTGCCATATTGTTTTCAGAATGAGTTTTAGCACCCAGAAAGAGAATTAGAGAAGTTATACATTTTTAAATTATAAAAAAGAAAATAGTTTTTTAGTGCTACACACAGGATACACAGTTACTAAATTCTGCTTAGATTTAATTGCTTGGATCTTGTCCTCAAATTATTCCTTAAAAATATTGCAGCCTTCAATTCTGAACTAAGAGCGGTCTTCCTGGTCCTGCACACATTTGGGAATGCTGTCGTCTCAGACCGCTGGCCCTCAGCACTACTTTTTTCCCAAATCACAAGTCAAAACACCCAATCCAGTCTTTTGCAGCCTCCTTGCCTTCTCGCTTAAACACAAATTTTCATTTAGATCACCAAAAAGATTCGTGTTATGGGCTGATTGTGTCCCACTGCCCCATAATTCATATGTTAAAGTCCTAATCCCCAGTACCTCCAAATGTTACCTTATTTGGAAGTAGAATCTTCACAGAAGTAATCAAGTTAAAATGAGATCATTAGGATGGGCCCTAATCCAGCAGGACTGGTATCCTTATAAAAAGAATAAATGTGAACACAGAAACATTTACAGAGAGAAAACGATGTGTAGACACTGGGAGAAGATTGCTGTCTACAAGCCAAGGAGAGAGGCCTGGAACAAATCCTTCCCTCAGAAAGAAGGAAACAACTCTACTGAGACCTTGATCTTGGACATGTAGTTCCAGAACTGTGAGACAATAAATTTCTGTTGTTTAACGCACGAAGTCTGTGGTATTTTGTTACAGCAACCCTAGCAAACTAATACAATTAGATTGGTAAAATGGCTTATATTAACTTCCTTTAAGGCATGTATATCTTTGTGGCTAGCCCTAACTTACTGTTCTGATTTAGAAAATACAAAAACAATACATTGCTATTTTTATCCAGAAATTGTTAGTGTGTTAAATCATTTTTGAGAAAAACTAAGACCCTGGAAAGAGATTGTATACTTTAATAATCAAAGTAGAAGATTAATAATTGGTACTCACAGGCATAAATATTGGCATTGACAGTTATTTCTCTAACCACATCCTCCCTGTTTCCCTGTCCCAGCCAAAATTCTATCAGGCTCTGTGAAGAAAAGACCAATTATTTTCCTTCTTAACACTCAATATTTCAGGTCAAAAGAAGAAAAAAGAATACTAGTTTTGTGATTCTCAAGTAGCAATCTTTTTTTTATTTATTTATTTATTTTTTTTTTTT
>NW_016107762.1:1080806-1086363 GCF_001604975.1 Cebus imitator
AAAAAAAAAAAAAAAAAAAAAGACCACCACCTGGAGGAGAGAAAGTTGAGAATTATTGATAACAATCATCAATCTTTTTTACCAACCTTCAGTTATAGGGTGTCTGCACCTAGAGAGGGGTAGATGAGCCTGCATCTAGCTATGAAGATGAAAGTGCCTAATATCAGTTTCTGTAACCTCCCTTAAAGACACAGCATGGACACCGGACCAAGGCCACAGACCAGACGTGACTTACACTGACCAAATCGGATGTCATAAGTCTAAAGAAGCAAGGACTGCTCCAGTTCCATTTTGGAGAAGCCAGTAGCAACCACGTCCATTTTCAGAGGTAACAGGAGCAGTTGTGCCAGCACACCCAGGGTCTCTAATCAGGAAGGATCAAGCCACAGAGGATAGGCACAATGATGGCAATGCCTGTGTGATTCTGCAGCATGATTCTGAACACTGTTCATAGCTGATGAGCCTGCTTACCTGCAGTTAGAGCTAGCACATTTGTGCTTCAATTAGCCATAGTTTCTGTTGCTTCCAGCCAAAAACTGACTGTCCTAAAGAATACGGTTTTTTTAAATTTATCTTTTGAGAAATATAGAATTCTCTCATTATTTTACTTTTTACAATAGAGGAAGGAATCAAAAAAATTTACTCAGTACATAGAAATATAAAATTTAGGTTTAAATTCTTCATGAATAGTTAACAGAAGAGATAGAGGTAAATAGGAAAGGAAAATAGAGAATAAGAGGCAGAAAGAAAGACAACTTCTTAGACATCCCAAAGTTTGTTTTTTAAGAATTTTAAGATTGAAATCTTCCTGATTTCTCACCATTATTGGGCCCATATATTGCTTAACTTGAAAAATCTATATCAAATATTTATTTAAGATACTTAAATATAAACTGTAATAGATATAATATAGAATGAATTTAAAAGTATAGTGATATAATAGTTTTCACCTGACTGTGCCTAGCTGAAGGTCTCTTTTTTTTTTAAAAAAAAAAAAAAACCTGGTAATACAAATAGAGATTACTTGTGAATAGGAAAACTGAGTGTCCAGGGAATAGGGCAGGTGGGTAGATTATGCCCTTTTGTATCTTTTGAATTTTATAATACACTTCTGTAATATTGATTTTAAAATCACATAAGGTACTAAAGTAGACACATTCATATGTATGGATACAGTAAATCATTGTTATTCAACTATAAAGAAATAGAAGTAAAGATCCCATCAAAGATTATAAGAATAAACCCAAAATTCTAAAAATAAGTAATTTATTAGAAATTAGATTCATGCAGAAAATATCCATAAGTTTGTTTCTAGTTAAATAACCCATGTCTGTTATTTTTGCTGATAGAATGTGGCAGATAAAACTCCTTCCCTCTGACCCTAGATTTTACCATAGGCCTGGGACAATTTGGCAAAGTAAGAATGGACTTGTTCGAAGTCTAGGAACAAAGAGGAAGAAGGTTTGTATGTGTTCAGGGAAGAAAAAGAAATACAAATTAGAGAGAAAAAAGAGGGGTCTTGAATCCATAGAGCATGGTTACACACCTTGACAGTCCTGGCTGTCTCCAAGACTTGGGGAAGAAATGTCTTTTTAACACAGAAATGATAAAGATGGCTCCTACAGCAGATGGCAAAGTACTGTTTTGTATGCACTGCAGAGGCATGCTAAAGCTAACATTTCAAACAGAAGGAGACTTTAGACATTGTATATAATCCTCCTCTTTAATTTTTAAGTTAAAGAAAGTGAAACTTAGGGAATTTGTGACTTGCCTGAATTTATACTGCCTGAACCCAGGAGAATTAGGATAAATGTTCCCCTAACCAATGTTTCCTCAAATCCAAGTTCAGCACTTTTTGTTCCACTACACATACATGAATTGCTTGCTCCCCATAAGTAACCCTTCCATATGTGGAAGGAAGTGCTTCTTCCATGTTCAGTATAAAAGAGATGAAACAAAGTGAAGGAGGCATTTTCCCCCCTTCTCTTGTAATCCCAAAGCCAGAGCAGCTAAATTTCTATATATTCAGTACAACTCTTTAGCTGGACTTCAGTGCTACAGACGAAGGATATGTAACATAAGGTCAAGTTAGGTTAATGCTGTGTTCCAGCCAAGGCTGTTCTGAGTGCAACTATCAGAAGCCAACTCAAATTAGTTCAAGTAAAAGGAGTGCTAATACTGGGGATGCAGAAGTACTGTTCTTGAGTTTTTCATAATTCAAGGAAAGTAAAGGAATAAGGATAGGTTTTATATGAAATTGAAAGCTGGGGCCAGGCACAGTGGCTCACACCTGTAAACTTACCACTTTGGGAGGCCAAGGTGGGTGGATCACCTTAGGTCAGGAGTTTGAGACCAGCCTGGCCAACATGGTGAAACCCCATCTCTACTAAAAAAAAAAAAAAAAAGTACGAAAATTAGCTGGACATGGTGGCAGGCACCTGTAATCCCAGCTATTCGGGAGGTGGAGGTGGAGGTTGCAGTGAGCAGAGATCGCACCACTGGACTCCAGCCTGGGTGACAGTGAGACTCTGCCTCAAAAAAAAAAAAACAAAAAACTGGGAATCAAAAATGTTTCCTATATACTCTTTCACTTTTGCATCCGACAGAACAAAATCTACAAAGAATAGACTAGATGAAACTCTTGCAGCAGAACCTTAAAACGCCATTATAGGAAAAAGGAATAAGTAAATATGGCTCAACTATCAGTTCTTGTTAAAAAAAAACAAGCTGCGGTTTTAGCTTAAAACTTTAATATGAGCCTAGAACATATTAATAGAAGTATAAGGCTCAACATAAGGAAAGTGATTTCTTTTGCCTGTATTATTCATACCACATCTAGAATATTGGACTCTACTCTAGACACTGAGAGAAATAGAGAGGGATTTTAATTTTAAAAAATTAAAATATCCAATGGGTAAAATTTTGAAAACCTAATTTTTCCAGAGGAAAGACCATAACCATAGGACTTGATAACATTTTTTAAATATTTGAGAAGCATTTAATTAGGGATATTCTCTGTGCCTATAGGGGCAGAACTAGGATGAGTTAGAAGCTGTGGAAATGGAATAGTGTGTGGTAGGAGGCCTTCTGTGCCACAAGGGTTCATGTGTGATCTGTGAAGGGGAGCCATGTGCTTCACTGCATGATAGAGAAAAAACTATTCAACACATGGCCCAATTCAGGGGAAAAAAAAATTGTAGGACACATTTTTTTAAACTCAAAATAGCTTTCCTGAATTCCACTGGGGAAAGCTTTTTACAACTTAGATTAAATTCTTTAACAAACAGCAGGATGTTGAGATATTTTTGGCATTTCTTTGTAGCCATTAGAATTTAATATCTGGACATATTAGCAAAATAGCAACTTTTTAAAACCCTCACATTAGTGTAGCGCTTGAGTCACAAAATGCTCTCGTATGAGTTATTTCATTCTTGAAACACCTCTATAAAGTAGATACAGTATTTACTATCCCTGGGAAACAGGTTTAGAGAGGCAAAATGACTTGCCAGAGATCCTAGCAAAGGGGAATAATATTCAAGCAAGATTTAGTTCTCTCCTTTTAATGCAAACTTTAATGATCAAGGTGGTTGCCCTGGAGACTTTTTTCTTCTTGTTATCACTCTTCTTAGTATAAAGTCAAAAAGCAACCAATCACTGTCTCACAGGTTAGAAGTGTGTGCTCCTTCCATGTCCAAGAGACTTTTTAGATGAGAGTGTTTTGTTGAAACAAAGGAAACATGCTTTGTATAAAAGAAGGTGCTGCTTTCAAAAAGTGCATAATCACCTAAACGTTAAAATTCTGCAATATGATGATTTTTAATAGTTTATGAGAAAATATTTTCTGTATATTTCACTTTTAATCCCCAAATACGTTAATATTGGCATTTTGTATTTGGACTGCTGAATAGCTATGTCATAGTAACTGCTGATTAGTTTTTTTTATTAACCTGGGTTCCAATGATATGGGCCCTATATATCCAAGAAATAAAAAGGCATAATAATGAGCTCTAAGATCAACAGCATGTACCCAGCTCCTAGCACAGTATCTAGTAAGTATTGGGCAATCTATAAATATTCGTTAAGTAAGAGGACTTTTTAAATGACAGCAAAACCAAAAAACCCATCAGACTTAACAGATATCTGTACACCAATGTTCATAGCAGCATCATTCACAAAAGGCAAAAGGTAGAAGCAACTCAAATGTCCATCGCAGATGAATGGATAAACAAAATGTGGTATATATGTAAAATGGAATATTATTTAGCCTTAAAAAGGAATGACATTCTGACACATGCTCCAACATGGATAAATTGAGAGTGTTATGCTAAGTGAAATAAATCAGGCACAAAAAGACAAGTATTCTCCTTCTATGATGTATCTAAAGTAGTCAAATTTTTAGAGACAGAAAGTAGAATGGTGGTTGCCAGGGGCTGGGGGAAGGGGGAATGGGGAGATGTTTTTTAGCAGATAATGGAGTTTCAGTTTGGAAAGAAGAAAAAGTTCTGAAGATGGATAGTATTGGTGGTTGCAGAGCAATGTGAATGTACTTAATGCCACTGAACTGTACACATAAAAATGGTTAAAATGGTAAATTTTGTATTATGTATATTTTACCACAATTTTTTTTTTGAGATGGAATCTTCCTCTGGCGCCAAGCTGGAGTACAGTGGCACGATCTCAGCTCCCTGCAACCTCCAACTCCCTTGTTCAAAAGATTCTCCTACCTCAGCCTCCCGAGTAGCTGGGATTACAGGCATGCACCACCACGCCCTGCTAATTTTTGTATTTCTAGTAGAGACAGGGTTTTAACATGTTGGCCAGGATGGTCTGGATCTCCAGACCTCGTGATCCACCTGCCTTGGCCTACTTAAGTGCTGGGATTCCAGGCGTGAGCCACCACGCTCAGTCCACAATTGTTTTTAAAGGCTAAAAAGAAATCAATCATTTACCTTAAGTATCATGAAGTTAGAAATCATGTCCCAACTCCATAATAGCATCCTTAATCTTTAGTGTAGCTTAAGTTTTTAAATAATTTTTTCTTAAAAAAAATCACTTAAATTTGAATAATTTATTACTAAAATAAGTAGAAAGACGGATGTCAAGTGTGGAGGAAATGATCATCTTTCTGCATAACTAAAAATTAAATTCTCAAAGAGCATAAATGCCTAAATTATTAAAATTTGTATAATTATGAAGTAATATTTAAATGCATATTTATGGAGGAGGAGGACCGTAAAAGCTTTGTACCAGGACTCATGAAGAAATGAGAAAGGATACTTCATTTTAAAAAACTGTTATTCAGTAACATTTGGAGAGTTTTCTCATTTTAACAAATGGGACCATATTCGTTTCCATGGGAAGCAATCTTTGAATAAAAGAGCTGGGCATGGTGGCTAGTGCCTATGACCCAGTGCTCAGGGAGGCTGGAGGCTGAGGTGAAAGGATCATGTTCCTTGAATTCCCAGGAATTCAAAGTTACGGTGAGCTATGATCACATCACCGTACTCCAGCCTGGGCAATAGAGTGAGACCCTATCTCATTAAAAAAAAAAAAAAAA
>NW_016107762.1:1086468-1092171 GCF_001604975.1 Cebus imitator
TGTGAATGGTGAAAGCATGTGGCTTTGTTCATAGCCTTAACTAGGCGGCAACAGTAGGCACTAGGTTGTTGTCCTGATTGTGATCTTCAGCTTTCTCTGTTCAGTAGGTGTTTTTGATGTGTCCTCTCAGCTAAAGCTTCCTGCTAGGTGCTACCGTTTGCTATTTAACTCTCACCTTTATCTTGCCTTAGTTATTCGATTGCATAATACTTGTATAATATTATATTATTTGGTTCTTATGAGCTATCATTGCCATGACACTAAAATATTTTTATCATTTTCATCTTTTAGTAGAATTTCTAAATTGATCTGAAAGGGATAGCAAGAAAATACTCATTCAACTTGCCATTGTAATCTTAATGCCCTTCAAACTTACCGTAAATAATAAATAATTTCAAAAAAATGATGTGCTTTCTCCATCATGCCAGTTCAGGTTTTTCAATGGGTGAGAAGTGAGATATGCTATAAACTAGGAGTTAGCAAACTCTTTCTATATAGTATATACTCGAGGCTTTATGTGCCATATGCTTTCTGTTGTTACTACTCAGTCTGCATTTGTAGTGTGAAAACAGCCACAGGCTGAGTTATAATAAAACTTCATCTACAAAAACAGGCTTTGGGGCATGTTTGCTGACCCCAGCTATAGACAATAAGAACTAATGGAGATTAGAGAACAGAAACTATGAATGGAGGCTGGTGTAGTTAGAAATCAGATGGAGGTGAGATCTTACCTATTTCTGGAAGGGCAGAGACCACCAAGAGTGTATTCTAGGCAGGGGAGACTGTATGTGTCTAGACACAGGCATAGAACCCCCAAACAGGACTACATAAAGGGAAAATTCACTTAGGCCTGGGGATGATGAAGTTGGAGGATGTTTAGATAAACGTTATGTATTGGTGAATAGGTTATTCATGGTCCTAAAAGTATGTTTGAGATTTGGACTTTGCAGGTTATAAAATTCTTAGTATGCTTTTATTTCATTGTAAGTATTATTTGAAATAATACAGTGTTTATTTGAAATTTCTCTCTGGTCAACCTTTAAATGTTATCTAAAATCTCAAGAATTTCAACAACTTCAGAGATGTAAAGGAGTATACAGAAGCAGAGGCAAATGATAATTACTGTGCAACTGCTTTCACATTGATTTTTTTAAAACCACTTTATTAAGTTATGATTGACATGCAAAAAGCTGTCCATATTAATGTGCAGTTGGCCCTCCCTGTAGGTCCCACATATTTTTTGAAAATGTAACAATAAGAAATAATACAAATTAAAATAATACAGTATAACAACTATTTATATACCATTTTATATTAGGTATTATAAGTAATTTAGAGATAATTTAAAGGAAGCAGGAACATGTGCATAGTTTATATCCAAATACTATGCCATTTTATAAAAAAGAACTTGAGCATTCTCAGATTTTGGTATCCACTGGGAGCTGGGGATTCTGGAACAAACTCTCTACCTACCACACCGACAAATGAATACAAATGACTATATACAACTTGATGACTTTCAAGATAAGTATACACCTGTGAAACCATCACCACAATCTATGCCATGAACACATCTATCACCTCTGATAGTTTCATCCTACCCTCTTCATTATTATTATTTTATGATAAGAATATATAATGTCAAATCTATTCTCTTAACACATGCTCATTTGATTCTTATAGTACTTTTGTAAAAAATTGTATGAACTCATATATCAGTGACCTTTTATAAACTATAAAACACAATAAGAAATAAGACACTTATATAGTATTAAAACAATCCTATTAAGTAGGATAAGGCTCATATTTTAACCCCACTTTGCACACATAAAAACTGAGATTCAGAGAAACTAATGGACTTTCCCAAGGTCACACTAACTAATGGCAGAGCCAGTACTATCAGTGCAGTGTAGTAAAAAGAGAACTAGTTTACGCCAAAACATTAAGGTTCAAAAATGGCCGTAGCAGTAATTAGTCATGTAATCCATAGAAAATCAGTCATTTACCTAAGTTGAGGGTCTTGATTTAAAAATTGCGCTTGGTAGTGATAATATGTCACTACCCCACAGTAGCTGTGAAAGCAAATTGAGATAATATACATGTATTTGTTCTTCTTTTCCTCATTTCCTTTCACCTCTCTACTCAACTTTTTTCTTTTTCTTTCTTTCTTTTTTTTTTTTTTTTTTTTTTTTTTTTTTTTTTTTTTTTTTTTTTTTTTTTNTGTTTTTTGAGATGCAATTTTGCTCTGTCGCCCAGACTGGAGTACAGTGGCATGATCTCAGCTCACTGCAACCTCTGCATGTGGAGTTCAAGCGATTCTCCTATCTCAGCCTCCGGAGTTGCTGGGATTACAAGCACATGCCACCACACCCAGCTAATTTTTTTGTATTTTTAATAGAGATGGGGTTTCACCATATTGGCCAGGCTGGTTTAGAACTCCTGACTCAGGTGGTCCAACAACCTTGGTCTCCCAAAGTGCTGGGATTACAGGTGTGAGCTACCACACCCAGCCTCAACTTTTTTAGTTTATCTGCAACCAATAATCAAAGCATGCATGTGACCTATCATTTCCCATGTCTACCTGTTAGGATCTCTTAGTATAGTCTTTTTTTTCCTTTGTCAAATTTTTTTTTAATTCTATTTTATTGTGGTAAGAATACTTAACATAAGATCTACCTTTATACAAATATTTATGTGTGCATACATTATTACTGATTGCAGGTACAAATTATTATAGCGGATCTGTAGAGCTTATTTACCTTGCTTAACTGACACTTTATGCTGGTTGATTAGTAACTCCACATTTCACCCTGCTTTTCTCTCAATCCTGCTGGCCTCTGGCAGCCAAAAGAATTTCCTTCCTTTTTAAGGCTGAAAGTATCCCATTGTATGTACATGGCACATTGTCTTTATCCATTCATCTGTTCATGGACACTTAGGTTGTTTCCACATCTTGGATATTGTGAATAGTGCTTCAGTAAACATAGGAGTATTTCATGATATCACATTTGATTTCAGTTCTTTTGGAAAATACCTTGAAGACAGTGTCTTAGTCTTTTCAGGCTGCTATAGCAAAATACCATAGACTCAATGGCTTATGAAGAACTGAAATTTATTTCTCACAGTTCTGGAGGTGGGAAAGTACAAGATCAAGGTATTGGCAGATTCAGTGTCTGATGAGGGCCTACTTGCTCATGGATAGCTACCATAGACTCTAACATCATATGGTCAAAGGATTGAAGAACCTCTCTCTGACCTCTTTCATAAGGGCACTAATTTCATTCATAAGGGCTCTGCCCTCATGACCTAATCACCTTCCAAAGGCCCCATTTCATAATGCTGTCATCTTTCTGGTGAAAATTTCAAGATATGAATTTGGGAGAGACATAAACATTCAGGTCATAGCAGTAGGATTATTAGATTAAAGACTTAAACATAAGATTTGAGTTGAACCTAAAGATACTATGCCAAAGGAAATAAACCATATACAGAAAGACAATATTACATGATCTCATTTATATGTAGATTTTTAAAAAATAAAACTCACAAAAAATAACAAAAAAAATGTAAGCAGCCATGTTGTGAGCAGAAAAGGAAAAGGAAAAGGAAAAAAGTAAATAAATAAATAAATAAAAACCAAAAAAAGAAAAATATTGAATTCATAAAAGCAGAGGGTAGAATGGTGGTTGGCAGGATTGGAATGCAAGGAAATGGGAGATGCTGCTTAAAGGGGCACAAGACTTCAGTTATTCAAGATGCATAAATTCTGGAGATCTAACTTAAATCACGGGGACTAAAGTTAATAATACTGTATTGTATACTTGATGTTTGCTAAGAGCAGATCTTAGGTGTTCACAGGGAAAAAAAAGAAACAATGTGAGGTGTCGGATTAGCCTGATTATAGAAATCATTTCACAATGTCTATGTATATCAAAACAGCAAAACATCGTTTTGTATGCCTTAAATATATACAATATTTATTTGCCAAATATATCTGAATAAAGCTAGGGGAAAAAAGTATACCAAACACTGTGAAATATATGTTTCTCTTTATAGACACCAGGATGTTTTAGATATTATTCTCAATTATGTTATTGTAATAGTGTAATATAAATACTATAATAAAAACATAAAAATTTTAAAATATAAAAGTGATTAGTTTAAAAGACAATAACAAAGAAGAACCATAAGACCTGAGACTGTAAAACTCCTAGGAGAAAATATAGGAGAAAACTCCATGATAATTGAGCCATGAATTTCATGGAGATGAGACCAAAAGCACAGGCAACAAAAACAAAAATAACCAAGTGGGACTACATCAAAATAAAGAGCTCCTGCATAGGAAAAGAAAGAATTAGCAGAATAAACAGGAAACATATGAAAGGGGAGAAAGTATTTGCAACCCCTATATCTAAAGGGTTAATCTTCAAAACATATAAAGAACTCCTACAACTCAATGGTAAAAAACAAACTAACTAATAACCGAATTTTAAAAACTGGGCAAAGAACTTAAATAGGCATTTCTCCAAAGAAGACATGCAAATGGTCAACAGGTATTGGAAAAAATGCTCAATGTCACTAGTTATTAGAGAAAAGCAAATAAAAATTACAATGAGATATTGCATCTGTCAGAATGGCTACAATTTTTTTTTTAAAGACAACTGTTAGCAGGTATATAGAAAACTGAAACCCTGTGTGCACTGTTGGTGGGAGAACAAAGTGGTGCAGCCATTGTGGAAAGCCCTTTGGAGGTTCCTAAAACAATTTTAAGTGTAGTCTTTTGATTTCCATTTATATCTTAATCAGTTTCAGTATTCTTTGCTTCAACATCCCAAATGAGAAAATATGATTGGTTTAAGTCAGGAAAAATAAACCCAAACCTCTAAACCTTAAAATGATATCCCTGAGCAGCCAGCTTGCATAAATGGACTTTAAGCAAGAAGGGGCAATAGGATGACAGATAATTATAGTAGAAGTAATATTCAAATCAAATGCTAATTACTGTTCTGATTCATAGTCTAGCGTGTCTTCTAGCAGACCATACATTGGAGAAACAAGCAGTAGTGGGAAATTACCTTCTGGAGAATTCCAATGGCTAATCTCCAACAGCTAATGTAGGTCACAAATGGTAAACCAGTTACTTATGGACTCCATGTTCCATTATTTAAATGTACTATCATTATTTAAATGTGGTTAAGAGAAAACCACACCTTATTCTTAGACTTGGGTGGGCATCTTATGGTTAGATTTCATTTCTCATCAGTTCCTTTTGTTCCCATTGGACAATTCCTAATACAAAATATAGATATTTTATCCTTTACTGATTTATACATATTTTAAGCTTTTTTAGGAGATAAAAAGCCTGCACATTTTTCTGCTTTAAGACATAGAATTTTAGAGTTGGCAGTTACCTTTGAGTTTAGACCAACTCTAATTTTATGGGTGAGGAAACTAAAGATCCTGAGTGACTACCCCAAGATCCAGCAAATGGCTGGAGTCAATGACTGAGTAGGATCTTGAGTTTAGTTTGGCTCTAATACACGCAATAGCACTTTATTTTCCAGCGAAACTATATAAATGAAATGGAGTTTTTCCACGTGTGAATTTTCCAGATAACTGAAATGTAAGCACTAAATTAATTGTCAGCCATTTTTTCAAATGTCTTAAGGTGTGTATTTTGCATTTTCTGTCTTGAAAAATAAA
>NW_016107762.1:1092796-1133834 GCF_001604975.1 Cebus imitator
CAATTCAGTCTTAAAAACATTAGGCGGAGCAGAGGCCAGACAGGAATCAACAAAGGGACTGACTAGCATGAGGTGTCAAGCCCTGGAAGAATGAGAAAGGCAACCGTATTGGCAGGTGGTGTCGATGTAAGAAAGGTGAAGAGGGCATCCATACAGCAAAAGGGTCCTAGAATGAGATGTCAGCTCCCAAGTGGTGTGAGAAAGGCCCCCACACAGAGGGAGCCAGGCACGGGAACTTGGAGCCCAAAAAAGTGAGGATGACACACTTGAGTGAGAATAATCTGGCATCAGGTGTCAGAGTCAGAGTCAGATGAAGAGGGCTTTCAAATAGGTGGGATGAAGAGGGGAGAGACTTGGCTTAGAATGTGAAAGCCTACGCAGGGTAAGGAAGGTCCTTACACAAGGGAGATATATGGTATGGATATCAGGACCTGAACAGAGTGAGGAGGGCATCTACCTGGAGAGGTAGTTCTGCAGTGAAGCAGAGCCTGAGGAGGGTGTCCATGCATGCGAGCAACTTATGGGTTTCAAAGCTGGAGTGGATTAAGGAAGGAGTCTGTATAGGAATGAGACCCCACTTGGGGTTTCAGAGTTCAAGGAAGATAAAGAAGTCATCCATTCAAGAAAAGTAGCCTGATGTGGTATATCGGCCTGAGTGAGGAAGATGCACATTTGGTGGAAAGGAGGTAACCCTGTCTCAGAAGTAAGAACCTAATATGGTTGCGGCGGGGGGAGGTGGGGAGCTTCTATGTGGGAGAGGCAGAGCAGCATATTGATGAAATAAACATGAAAAGGAGAAAACTAGGCTAGATTCTGTGGTGTTGGATTGGAATTGAAGGTGCCAATTTTTATAGATAGATGTAGAAATTTTACAGAAATTTTATAGATAGATGTAGAAATTAATGCAGTTGTAAATATATATGTGTGTATTTACACATATGTGTGTGCACATATGTATGTGTCCACATACATATGCTTCCTACATCTAATAGGCCCTGATAGGACCTTGGATCTGTGACCATCCCATCCCCACATCCCACCTGCAATAGGAATGAGCACACCAAGCACTCAGATCATGGCTTAAAAATCAGTGTGCTCTAAAAGGAGCAAATCCTCCCTAAAGAAATGACTGGGCAGGGATGGGCTTGACAAAGTATGAGATAAGCCTGAAATATGTTGTCCCCCAAAGCAAGGAAGTACCTTAAAAAAAATAGGGACATGTTAAAAGCACATGGGCACCAGCCTGAAAGAGCTCCTACTAGTCAACTCTGGGACCCTTAAGCATGGTAGTAACAGCAGTAAAATCTTATTATGCATGGCTTCAATTTATATAAATAAATGAATACATAACAAAGTTTTGATGAGAAATAGAGTGTGAAGCAAAGTTTCAAAGTACTTCTCCACAAAATAGTTAATAATTACAAAAAGAAAAAGAATAACTTCATAATGGAGAAACCTGGCAGACTGTACCTTAAGTGATTCAAGTTAATGGCCTCAATAGTGAGACAAATTGAAATTATTGGCCACCTGATAGAATGAAATACTGTGATATTCTTGCCAAAGATGCAAAATCTGAATATAATCATAAGGAAACATCAGACAAATCGAATTGAAAGACATTTCACAAAATAAGTGGCCTATAATTATTTTTAAAAATGGTGAAGGTCATGAAATTCAAAGAAAGGCTGAGGAATAATTTCAAACTGAAGAGATGAAAAAAGACATGACAAATACAACACACAGTTCTGTAACAGGTCCTTTTGCAATAAAGGACATTATTGGGACAAATGGAGAAGTGTAAACGGGGTCTGTGAACTTGGTATGGATTTGATGGTTGTAATGTAGAAATGATCATCTCTTGATTATAACGGTTATCCTATGGTTTATGTAGGAAGAATGTCTTCGTTTGTAAAGAATATACCTCAAAGTATTTGAGGGTGATGGGTCAGCCATTTACCGTCTAATGATTTAGGAAAATAACATTCTTTGCATTGTACTTGTAATTTTTCTTTACATTTGGCAGTATTTCAAAATTTGAAAAAGTGTTTTAAAAATAACCTCTTTTATGATTCATGTCACTTTCTCAGTAAGATCTTCTCTGACAATCCCTTTAAAACTGCATCCTCTGCCCAGCACTCCCACTCCTTTATCCTAATTTATTTTCCCCATAGTATTTATCCTCATGCATTTCACATAATTTACTGATGTATTTGCTCTCTATGCCCCCACCCCTACTCCATTCCATTTCTGGAATGTAAGCTCCTTGAATGTAGGATTTTTTGCTTTTGTTCACTGTTGTAAACCAGTGTGTAGAACAGTGGCTGGCATATGATATGTACTCAAATAGTCATTAAGTTACTGACTTGTAACTTAATGTTGGTTGCTGAGGGGCAGATTCTATTTTTGCTTATAAATTGATAGCTCTTTGTCCATCAAAACCCAGAAGGCTAATGAGTTTCACTAAGTTTGTTAAATAAGGTAAAGAGGGATCTTTAGAACTCAATTAATTTCTTCATCCTAACTTCTAATTTTAAAAAAATCCAAAGGTAACTATATGAGTGGGTATTAATGAAGTAACAAAATATCTCTCATAACTTAGCAATAAAATACATTACCATGCTTTGCATGCATATGTGTGGTGGGGGGAGGTTCATTTAAAATCATCCATATCTTATTTATATTGAGATTCTGCCACATAGTTGTCAATAAAAACTTCCTGAATATTATTTCTTAATATTCCACAGAAAACTTCTAATGGTTCATGAATTTTACTTGTATTGAAAATGGCTGATGTATATATTTTTGAGTCATAGAAATTTAGCATTATTATGTACATTTAAGACTATTTTAAGTAAAGTTGTTCTAAAATTATTTAATTACAAATTAACATTAACTGTTTGTGGTATCTTTATATCTTATTGGTAGGCAGGTATGTGTTTTCAGTTTATGATTTCAAATATCTGTGATATATTAAGGCATCTGCCTTTTCCTTCTATCATTAGAGCCTAACAAAGTAGACATTTGGCTTTGTTTCTTATGCCCTAAAAATATACTTCTTTGTTTAGAAATAGAACTATTTGTTGACAACATCACATATCTACAAGGCAATTCTGAAACGAGGGCAATGTAATAGTTTCTTGCATAACAACAACCAAAAAAACCCCAATAAATCCCAGTAGTGCCTAGAGTGAACATTTCTGTTTTTTGTGTGTGTTCCATTTGTGGTTCTGAAAATACTCATAAATTAGCAGGATAATCACCAAGTATGTACATGGTGGCTGAGGAACAATTTTCAATATTACATAATTGAATATATAAATCTAGATATAGCATCAGTTGACTGTGCTGTCAGTTCTTTACATTATTATACAGATTAGATCTTACTTAAAAGACAATATAAAATACAACATAAATGACAGCAATGAAATTTTAAATGTTTTGTAAAATCTTATGGGATAATATTAATTTATCACATGCAAACCAATGCTCGAACATGATATCAAAAATTCATGATCCATTACTAAATCAAGTATTGCTTTAATAATTTCATTAAAAATTTCAGATGGTATTTTTTCAGCAGAGTGATAATTTGGTCAATTAAAATTAACTTTTAAATCTATCAAAAAATTTTAATAAATCAATCAGTGTCCTCTCCTTTGGCATGCTGTCGATACAAATTAAATGAAAATATTGATCATAACATAATTAGCAATTCTTCCAAAATGATGAAAAAACAATTTTTACAAAATAAATATATAATAATGTATTCACTGTGTATACCTTTACTTCATACCATTTAAACATCACTGGCCTATTACTAGAAGGCTGAACATGCTAAGCATAATTAAAATTAATTTTGCATGTTCTAACTTGTAGCTATTTAAAAGTAACATAGTTCTTCACATTTAAAAATGTTATAAATATGATTTTGTCAATGTAGGGTGATAAAACATTTTGTTCAATAATTTGTTAGATTTTAACATATAAGTATTCAGGAATATGATATGCATGTCTCCACAAATGCTAAGGCTAATTTGGTTTTCGATTGGCTTTGTTTGTTTCTAAACTTTTATTTGAAGTTCAGGGGTACGTGTGCAGGTTTGTTTTATAGGTAATCTCATGTCACAGGGGTTTGTTGTACAGATTATTTTGCCATTCAGGGCCAAAGCCTAATACCCAATAGTTATTTTTTCTGATCCTTTCCTCCTCCCACCCTCCACTCTCAGGTAGGCTCCAGCATGTGTTGTTTCTCCTTTGTGTCTCATTTAGCTCCCACTTATAAGTAAGAACATGTGGTATTTGGTTTTCTCTTCCTGTAGTAGTTTGGTAAGGATAATGGCCTCCAGCTCCATCCATGTTCTTCCAAAGGCCATGATCTCATTCTTTTTCATAGCTGCATGGTGTTCCATGGTGTGTATGTACCACATTTTCTTTATCCAGTCTACCACTGATGTGCATTTAGGTTGATTCCATGTCTTTAGTATCATGAACAGTGCTGCAACAAACATACATGTGTATATGCCTTTATGATGGAACAATTTACATTTCTTTGGATATACACCCAGTAATGAAATTTATGGGTCAAATGGTACTTCTGTTTTTAGTTCTTTGAGGAATTGCCACACTGCTTTCCACAATGGTTGAACTAATTTACACTACCAATAACAATGTATAAGTGTTCCCTTCCCTCTAGAACCTCGCCAGCATCTGTATTTTTTTAAATGACAAATAATATCCATTCTGACTAGTGTAAGATGATATCTCATTGACATTTTGATTTGCGTTTCTCTAATGATCAGTGATATTGAGCTTTGATTTCACATGCTTGCTGGCTGCACACATGTCTTCTTTTGAAAAGTGTCTATTTGTCCTTTGCCCACTTTTTAAAGGGTTTTTTTTTCTTACAAATTTAAGTTTCTTATAAACCATATAAATACTGGTTATTAGACCTTTGTCAGATGCATAGTTTGCAAATACGTTCTCCCATTCTGTAAGTTTTCTGCTTACTCTGTGATAAGCTATTTTGCTGTGCAGAAGCTCTTTAATTAGATCCTATTTGGCAATTTTTGTTTTTGTTGTACTTTTGGCATCTTTGTCATGAAATATTTGCCAGTTCCTATGTCCAGAATGGTATTGCCTAGGCTGTCTTCCAGGGTTTGTTATAGTTTGGGGTTTTACACTTAAACTCTTAATCCATTGTGAGTTGATTTTTGTGTATCTTGTAAGGAAAGGGCCCACTTTCAGTCTTCTGCATATGGCTACCCGGTTACCCCAGGACCATTTGTTGAATAAGAAGTCCTTTCCCCATTGCTTTTTTTTGTCAGCTTTGTCAAATATCAGGTGGTTGTAGGTGTGCAGCCTTATTTCTGGGCTCTTGATTCTGTTACCTTGGTCTATGCATCTTTTGTACCAGTATCATGGTGTTTTGGTTACTGTAGCCCTGTAGTAAAGTTTGAATTTGGTTAGTGTGATGACTTCTGCTTTGTTCCTTTTGCTTAGAATTGTCTTGGCTATTCAAGCTCCTTTTTGGTTCCACATAAATTTTAAAACAGTTTTTTCTCTTTCTGTGAAGAATGCCATTGGTAGTTTGGCAGGAATAGCACTGAATTTGTAAATTGCTTTGGGCGGTATGGCCATTTTAAAGATACCGCTTCTTACTATTCATGAGCATGGAATGTTTTTCCATTTTTTTGTGTGTCATCTATGATTTCTTTGAGTAGTGTTTTGTACTTTTCATGTAGATATCTTTCACCTCCCTGATGAGCTGTATTCCTAGGTATTTTATTCTTTTTGTGGCAATTCTGAATGGGATTTGTCTCTCAGCTTGGCTGTTGTTGGTGTATAGGAATGCTAGTGATTTTTGTGTGTTGATTTTGTATCCTGAAAATTTGCTGATGTTGTTTATCAGCTGAAGAAGCTTTTGGGAGGAGACTACGAGATTATTTAGATGTAAGATCATGCCATCTGCAAACAAGGACAGATTGACTTCCTCTCTGCCTATTTGGATGCACTTTATTTCTTGCTCTTGCCTGATTACCCTAGCCAGAACTTCCGATACTGCATTGAATAGACATGGTGAGAGAGAACATCTTTGTCTTGTGCCAGTTTTCAAGGAGAATGCTTCCAGCTTTTGCCCATTCAGTATGATGTTGGCTGTGGGTTTGTTGTTGGAGGTTCTTATTATTTTGAGGTGTATTCCTTCAATACCTAGCTTATTGAAAGTTTTTAACATGAAGGGGTGTTAAATTTTACTGAAAGCATTTTCTGCATCTATTGAGGATCATGTGGTTTTTTGTCTTTAGTTCTGTTTATGTGATGATTCATTAGCTTCCTTACGTTGGGCTTCAATCTTGATGAATCTTGATGATCTTCATTCCTAGCCATGAATTCTGGCCATCTCAGCCCAGTTAAGAACCCTTGGTGGAGGACTACTGTGATCATTTGGAGGAAAGAAGGCAACCTTGACTTTTTCAGCTGTCAGAGTTCTTGTGCTGCTTCTTTCTCATCTGTGTGGGCTAATGATGTTCCTTCAGTTTTTGAAGTTGCTGCTCTTTGGATGGGTTTTCATTTATATTATCATATTTGATGAACTTGGGGGTTTGATCGTGGTATAACGTGGGTTCAGTCAACTGGCCTCATTTCTGGAAGATCTTAGGGGGCCAAGGCTCAGCTCAGCACTCCTAAACTGCATGCTCTATCTCTAGAGGACTGGTATTGGGCCCCAGCTTTGTTCTCTGGCTCTCTGAGTTTAGGAACCTGCTGCACTGGAGGAGCAGAGGTGCTCCTGGACTACTATTCATAACACTCCAATGGGTGTGCCAGCCAAAACACTTTATAGGGTGGTGGTAGTGAAATTTATCCTCATGTGCACAAGTCAGCAGCAGAGGCAGCAGCAGCACAGGAACACAGGGGTTGCATACTCATCAGCTGTATCAGGGTGCTAGTGGATGCCAGGGTGCTGGCTGCTGTGCCAGTATTCACAACAGCTGTGGTGGCAGCACCACTCAAGGGGGCAGGGGACCCCTGCTGGCGACTGCTTACATGTTCACATCTGCGGTGGTATTAGCACAGGGGTGGGGCCCTGGTGGGTACAGGACTGTGTGTGTCCGTGCCTGTCTCTGTAGGTGGAGGTGGCCCTCAGGGTAGAGGTGGGTCCACTGCCTATCTTTCACACCACAAGCATTGTCAGCAGAGGGCTGGGGTGCTGGCTGGGGCGGGGTTAGTGGGCTCATGCCTGCCAACGCTCCAATGACAATGACAGTGCAGTGGGGGGAAGGATGGGTGCCCTTATGCTGGCAGCAGTAGCATGGCAGAGTGCACATGTACATGCACTCTGGTGATAAAGGAAAGGTAAGGTACACCAGCACACACACGTGCCAGCAAAGTGATGGAGAGGGGTAGCCGTGGGTGAGTGCATGCAGGCAAAGCACACCAGGCAGGCTCCCAAGTGGAGTGCAGGTGGGCTGCTGAGGGTCTCCCAGCCTCTCTGCTAGAGCACTCTGCTGGTCAGGCTAGGTCCACCAGCCAGAAACTACAATGTGGGTCCCTAGGAGGTACCTGGGGGCTGCACTGCAAGCAGGCACAGCCAGGCTGCGTCCCCAAGAGAGACCAGCAGAATGAAGGATGCTTGGGTCAGATGACCCTGTCTCATGGGCAAGACCACCCAGCAGAGTTCAGGTTGGACAGTACCACTAGGGCTCAGGTCTCCTATGGGATCAAGTTGAACCTAGGGGAATGGGCTTCCCTGGCCATGCTCCACTGACAACGCTCCCACATCAAACCAACTGCGCTCTATGCTGGCTGTAGTTCTGTCCCAGCCACTTCTCTAAGCAGCTCTCCCTACCAACACAAGTGTCCGCGGTGGTCACAGAGTGTCCCCCTGCCAGGATTCCAGAGTCCTGTGGCAAGAGTGGGTTGCTCCTTGCCTGTTCAAGTCACCCCTTCCCCAGGAGTTGCTGGGGACCAGGAATGAGTCTGTGAACAGGTGAACAGTAGCCCTCTGCAAGGTTCCTAGCTTTCTTCCCCTTCAGCTTAGCATATGTGTCTTTTCTCTGTCTGCTCTCAATGGCTTCCCTCTGAAGATCTGCTAGGAGTGCATCCGTCTTCCCGATGTCTCAGTCACTCGGTTGCAGATGTCTCTCCTGGTTGCATCTAGTTGGTCGTCTTGGAGCAGGGAAAAAACAGAGCTGATTTGTTAAAAAATCATTAAATAAATGTATAAGTATTTTTTTTACTGTAAAGAAACTGAGGATTTGTATCCCATTTACCTGGCTGATTTGCAGTTTATCTGGTAATATAGTGTGTTGACTCTGAAAAGAGATGACTGATTGCTCTCCATACTAAAGAACCCCATTGAAAATGGCAAAAACAAGGCCGGGCGCGGTGGCTCAAGCCTGTAATCCCAGCACTTTGGGAGGCCGAGGCGGGTGGATCACGAGGTCAAGAGATTGAGACCATCCTGGTCAACATGGTGAAACCCCGTCTCTACTAAAAATACAAAAAATTAGCTGGGCATGGTGGTGCGTGCCTGTAATCCCAGCTACTCAGGAGGCTGAGGCAGGAGAATTGCCTGAACCCAGGAGGCGGAGGTTGCGGTGAGCCGAGATCGCGCCATTGCACTCCAGCCTGGGTAACATGAGTGAAACTCCGTCTCAAAAAAAAAAAAAAAAAAAGAAAAGAAAATGGCAAAAACAAATAAAGCCAAAGTTCAGTACCAGGATAAAAATAGAAATTGGTTAACCATTAAGGTATTGATATTTGTATTGTTTTATTGACTGTCATACATAAACAATATATTTCTTGCAGTTTTATTATGATCTAGTATATATAATCTTAATATGACCTACAGGTACTAGTAGAGTTATTAAGTAAAAATAGAATTATTAGAGATATTCTGTCAGGTCAATTTTTATTTTATTATGTTAGAGTTGGAAAGATTCTATGGGACCAGGTGCAGTGGCTCATACCCATAATCTCAGCAATTTGGGAGGCTGAGGCGGGAGGATCACTTGAGCCCAGGAGTTCAAGACCAGCCTGGGAAACATAGTGGGGCCCCATTTCTATAAAATATAAGAAATAAAAAAATTTTTCAGGTGTGGTGGCCCATACCTGTAGTCCCGGCTACTCAGGAGGCTGAAGCAGGCGGATCACTAGAGCCTGGGAGATCGAGGCAGCAGTGAGATATGATTGTGCCACTGCACTCCAGCCTAGGTGCCAAAGTGAGACCCTAATCTTTAGAAAATAAAACAAAATTTAAAAATAAAATTAAAAGATTCTAACAGAACCATTAGAAAATAGTAGTTTTACATTAGGATCATTATATTAGAATCATAGAGATGCAAATCTAATAATTAGAGAGACTATATACTGACAATACTAAAATAAGTTAAATTGGTGATCAACATGCCAGCTTTGATCTTGATTCAGGTGCTTTTGAGGCTCCTGGACTCCCAAGATATACTAACTGTCTTAAACGTGAATTATTCTAGATTCTTAACAAGTCTAAAACAGACTTTATTTTTAAAAATATTTGTATATTTTTTATTACCACATCTCCTTCTTCCCCAGAGTATCTCTTCTATATTCAGCAAATTTTCAGTGGCTTCCTTGCAAGGTATTTGTTCCCTATTTTGAAGACTTCCCAGTTAAGTGAAACCTAACTTCTCACTAATACATGCTGTTTCAATACAGAGTATCTGGAAGCTTATCAGCAAGATGTGTTTCTGCCAGAGATGAATGAAGAGGGGGAAGAATGGAGGCTGGAGAGTATGATTGGGGGAAACCTTAAAAAAGCAAGTGGGGAAAATATAGCGGTTGGCCATAGATAAAGGCTTTTAGAAACAGTGAAGGTAGCTGTGAACTTGGGAAGAAATTTGGGGAAAGAAAAGAGAGGTGTAAAAAGCATGTTGTCTGAAGTTTGCCATATGATTTGCTATTTGAACTCATTCTCCTTCACTTTCTAATCTTAATGTGAGTTTGATTTTCAGGTTGTAGTTTTTTCTAATACTTACCTGTCAAGGTGAAATAAATAGTGGGCCCTCTGTACCCATGGATTCCATATCCATGGATTCAACTAACAGTGGATCAAAAATATTTGGAAAACAAATTGTTTGTACTGAATGTCTTTCCTGTCATTATTTCCTAAACAAAGCAGTATAACAATTATTTACATTGTAGTAGGCATTATAAGTAATCTAGAGATTATTTGAAGTACACAGGAGTATGTGCATAGGTTATATGCAAATACTAAAACACAATATCAGCAACTTAAGCATCTGATGATTTTGGTATCCACTGGGGTTCCTGGGAACCAATCTCCAGAGATAACTGGAGATGACTGTGCTTAACTATTAAGGTGAAATTTTTTGACCATCTACTATCTGAAGTGATCTCTACTTAAAAGTTGTACATGGAAATACGTGGAGAAAGAAGAGGGCTTACGACCAAGCCCTGGGAAAGTGCCGTCTTGAAGTCAGGTAGTGAAAAGACAATAAAGAAAAGAAAGCAATAAAAAGAGAAGAGGAGCAACTATACGGTATCTGGAAAGTCAAGAAATGGCATTGTTTGGAGGGTGTGGTCATGCTGCTGTAACAAGAAGGCAGAAAACTGACCCTTGGGTTGGGCAACATGACAAGTAACACTGACAAGAATCATTTAGGAAGCCTGATGGGAATGAAAGCCAAATATAAGTGAGTTGAAGAGAGACTTGGAGGTGAAAAAAATGACAACCACCTGCAAAGAAAAATCCCATGAAAAGGTGTCTGTGAAAGGGAGCAAAGAAAATGTGGCAGCTGGAAGGAGGCCTAGAGGAAGCAGAGGAACGCTTTCTTAGCTGCAGTGGGAGCAAAGCAGGAGAAGAAGGGTGCAGATGCTGGGAGGGTGAACGTGTGACACTGGTAGGTAGAGGAGATTCTGATGGAATGAGGTAATCACCGAGACTGAGGGCAGGGAGTGGGTTAGATCACTGATTCTTAAACGTAACTGCACATTGGAGTCATCCAGCAGGTTTTAAATAGTATTTATGCTCAAACCTCACCCCCAAGAGATTCAGATTTGATTGGTGTGGGGGGGAACCTAGCATTCATGAGTTTCAAAAGCTCCCTGCTTCCCACCTCCCCACACCATTCCCAGATCCAGGATTCTGATATGCACCAAATTTTGAGAAATGCCAGTTAAAGCTGGGCACGGTGGCTCACGCCTGTAATCCTAGCACTTTGGGAGGCTGAGGTGGGTGGATCACCTGAGGTCAGGAGTTCAAAACCAGCTTGGCCATCATAGTGAAACCCCATCTTTAAAAAAAAAAAAAAAAAAAAAGAAATGCCAGTTAAGACTTTTTGAGGATACAGAAGATATTAGGTACCAATTATTTGCATAGATCCAGAATACTACATAGGAAAAATAAAATAAAAGTCATTTCTTGCTTTCAAGGGACCTGTAAATCTGTAGGCTATTCAAAAATCTAAAATCAGTCCAGGAAATGAGAAAATAATTTAGGAGAATTAGCAATTAAAGTATATTAAAGAAAGCAGGGTACAAACCATATTCAATGATGCAGAATAAGGAAAATAAGAGATCAATTTTGGAGATGGTGGCTAAGTGAATGTTCACTAAAGGAGAGTATTGAGCCATATTTTGAAGAAGTAAAGGGCAAAAATTGACAGCTGTCTGAAGCATATTTCAGAAAAAAGAAGCAACAAAAGCTTTTTAAACAAAAGCAGGCGATGAGGGAAACAATGGAGAAAACACATTGCTGAGCAACTGAAGGATAGGAGTGGGAGAGAGAATTTTCACCCTGTACCACTTTTTTTTAGCCTTTTAAATGTTGAAACATTGACAAGTTTAGCCTTTTCAAGAATCAATCAATTAATAAATAATGGTTTTTTACATGGGAAAAGAATCATCTAGATTGAGACCATTAAAAATAGTGAAAATGAGAGTAAAGAGAGATAGATGAGCCCCTTACAAAAGTATTGGAAGTACTAGCAGTATCTACAGGAATATAATCTATTTTCTCTACCATTTCACCTGAAAAGACAGAATAATAGTTTATCTAAGTAAGAACTATCATCACTGTAGTGAAATGGTCTTTAGCAGGCACAAAGTAAAAAACCAATATGGTCCAGGAGCAATGGCTCACACCTGTAATGCCAGCACTTTGGGAGGCTGAGGCAGGTGGATTAGTTGAGGTCAGGAGTTCGAGACCAGCCCGACCAACATGGTGAGACCCCCCTGTCTCTACTAAAAATACAAAATTAGCTGAGTGTGGTGGTACATGCCTGTAATCCTAGCTCCTTGGGAGGCTGAGGCAGGAGAATCGCTTGAACCTGAGAGGCAGAGGTTGCAGGGAGCCAAGATTGCACCACTGCACTCCAGCCTGGCCAACGAAATCGAAACTCCATCTCAAAAAAACAAAAAAGAACCGAACAACAACAAGAAAAAAGCCAATGTGAAACTCTATCCTTCTAATTCTCCTACTGACAAAAAGTAGGGCCAGATCAAATGTGTTTCTTGTTGCTGTTTATTAGGGGAAATTTTTGCTTTTGTTTTCAAAGTACTTTGTAGCCCTTAAGCCATTAATTGCTGTAAAGAGATATTCATTTTCTTTGATGTGGCCTTTTTTTCTAAAGAGAGGATAAAGAGAAAAGGTTATGTTTTCTTCAGTTCCCTCTTCATGACTCACAATTATGTTGTAAGAACAACTTTTCATTATTGCAGGATGTTTACGTGCCTTAATTTCCAGAAAAGCTGAATTCAAGTGCATAACAACACTGAATATTGGCTGCAAATTAAATTATAAATTACTCAGAACCATCTATGTCACAGCTAATGTTGCCTATGGCTTCTGATACTTAACTTATCTGTAAGTTTTTGAGGAGGTAAAATTGTATTAGGTGCTAAAATTAAAACCAACAAACTTGATATATTAAAGATATGGTATAAAACAGTAAAACTGCGGTAATTTTCTGCATTATAACATTATTTCATTGGTATCTTTTCTAATGGAAATTTTCAGTGTAGTTAACTACACCTGAAGAGACAGAATAATTGTTTTTCTAAGACCTAATATTACTGTACTAAAATGATCCTTAGCAGGAACAAAGTCAAAAACCAAAGTGGAAATCTGTCCTTGTTGCACAGATCTGATTTTCCTACTGACAAATATGTAGAGGCAAACCAAATGTATTTTTTTGCTGCTTATTAGGGGAAATTTTGTAAATTATTTTTAAGTATTTTTAAAAATCAGTGTAGATCATTTTTCACTTTTGTAAAATGAAAATAGTCATGAAATATTGCCAGCATTCATTCTTCATGCTAATAATATTTTATCTTGCTATGATGCATTACAGTTGAAAAAGCACATTACTTAGCTCATGCAACCTTCACAATAGTCCTGTTATCATTCCCATTTTGCCCAAGAGAAATGGGATGCTCAAATAGGTTGATTAGAACAACGTCTCTTAGCTAGGAAGTATAAATGTCAAATCCAATTTGTTCTGAATTCAATTTTCCTCTTTTTTTCTCACTATTGCATCTTTGTTTCTTACCTTTTGTGGTTCATGCTCAAATTCTCTGCATGTTATTTTAGTATAGCCCAAGCAAAACAAAATTTACAGTCAAAATATTTATATATGCAGATAAACTTAGCTACTAAAGACAGCTCAGCACAACTTCAATAATAAAGTATCGTGTATGTGGTGAAGCCAGGGTGACTAAGACGCCAAGCTTGGTTTGTTTTGGGGTTGGTTTTATTTTTAATTTAAGGAAAAAAACTATGATATGAAAAGGTCCAAAACAAGGGCAAACTGCATGACCACAAAGCAAAGTTTGCCATTTTTTTACTTCCTACACAGAGACAGCATTTGCAGCAATTTCATTACCAATTTTTTCTTTTTGAACTCTCCTGAAAATTTCAAATAAGTGCTTAATTTCAATAATTATCAATATTTTGCCATGTTGTTGATGCCCCCCACATTAAAAAAAATTTTTTTTGTTGGAGCATTTTAAAGCAAATTTCAGAAATCACTTCATCTTACCCTTAAATATTTTAATGTGCCTTCTTTAAAAGTAATAAAATAAGGAACATTTTCTTACATCAACAAATGCTATTGTTTTCTGTAACAGCATTAACAATAATTCCTTCATAATACCTAGTCCTAAGTCTGTATTCAAATTTCTCCAATTATGTAAAACTTCAAAAATCAACCATTACCACCAATTGGAGGTTTAATGACATCAGATTCCAAACAAGGTTCACACATTTTACTGGGTTGTTCTAGCTCGCAATTCTTTTTAAATATCTCTTAATTTAGAACAGTTTTCTCCTTTTTTTTCTTCTCCCCTGAATTCTACTGCCTTATTGAAAAAAAACCAGGTCAATTTTCCGCATTGTGGATATGGCTAATGCTTCTTTGCATTGTCTGCTGATGTCTTTTTATTTCCAGTGCCAAGAAGCTATCCCTAAAGACTTGAACAGATATGGGTTCAGTAGTTTTTGTAAGAATACTTCATAGGTGGGGTTATGTAGTTCATTTTCATACTGATTACATCAAGAAGCATGTGGTGTATCTGGTTGTTTTAGTTTTAACAATGCTAAGGTTGATGGGGGGCAACAGCCATATCCCTTCATTGTAAATTTCCTAGCCTTTTATGTAATGATTTTACAATAGATTGATGATCTTTAAGTGAGTCATGTGAAGGTTTAAAAATTGGGATAAAAAAAAGTATTTCTTCTGCATTTATTAGCTGAGATTATTTTGTTTAGAGAAATTTTTCTCGTCAGTTCAGCACAAACTGAAATGTAATTCATAGCATACAGACAGGATAAATGATTGTTTTTTCACCTTTATTTATATCTTTTTGAGACAAGGTCTCACTCTGTCACATGGTTCACTGCAGCCTCAAGCAATCCTCCTCCCACCCCAGCCTCCAGAGCAGCTGGGATTACAGGTATGTGCCACTATGCCCAGCTAATTTTTTTTTCAAGTTTTTTTTTTAGAGATGTATCCCTATGTTTCCCAGGCTGATCTCTAACTGCTGGGCTCAGGCAATCCCCCTGCCTTGGCCTTCCTAAGTGTTGGAATTACAGGCGTGAGCCACCTTGTCTGGCCTACTCCTTCACCTTTAATTATCAGCCTTGAGATATGAGTAATGATTTGGTGCTGTGGACACTTCCAACAGCACCCAGTGAATTTTTTTTCTCTCTCTCCTCCTCTTCTTCTACCTTTTTCTTTCTCCGCCCTTCTCTTCTCTGAATTCTCTTTTTTCTCTTCAATTTGAACTTACTGCTTTTTTAAAAAGTCAATATGTTTGACTCAAACTTGTGTTTGTTATTGTTTCTGATGCTCAAACTACTCATTTTGGCCAGTGGAAGATTCTTCAAAATTGTTCTCATGTCCTTTGGCAGAACTTCACAGTCTTTGATAATGTCCTTACTTTCTGGGACAAAATAATGTCACAAGCTCCTTATGTACATTTTCTGCCCCAGCTCTGGAGTCAGCCATTTCTCCAAAGATTCCCTTTAATGGGAATGATATTTAGTGATCTTCCAACTAGAGATATTCATTGCTATTGGCTTGTCATTTCTTTTAAGCCTTTTCCTTTAATAGTGCTAAGATACGGTATACAAGTTTTTAAGAGGAAGGAAAAGATCATATGTTCTCACAGATATTACTATTCAAATATAAGATTACAAGGTCTTAACTTTTTGATTTTATATTGATATTGCTTTCTTTTTTATATTAAACTATTGATATTTAAAATTAACATACTTAATAATTTGTTTTCTCCTATAGTATACACATATTGATTTTTTAAAGAACAATACAGATATTACTCCCTATATTCACTATTGAATAAAGTATAAGACTTTGTGGTAATTCTTTCTGTCTTTATAATACATCCCATTGAAGATTGAGTACTACTATTTCTAAATTTACTTAGAATAATGCTTTTCTCTGTTAGAATATGGCATCAATTTAATATCATTAGGTTTATTTGTTTGCATTAAATACTTACAGATTGACCTTTGGTTTTTAAAATTATAAGAAAATCTAACACACCAAAGTAAAAACAGTAGGCAGAGTGTGGTGGCTCATGCCTCTAATCCCACTGATTTGGGAGGCCAAGATGGGTGGATGATGACCTGAGGTCAGGAGTTGAAGACCAGCCTGGCCAACGTGGTGAAACTCCGTCTCCTAAAAATATAAAAATTAGCCTGGTGTGGTGGCAGGTGCTTGTAATCCCAGCTACTCTGGAGACTGAGGCAGGAGAATCACTTGAACATGGGAGGCGGAGGTTGCAGTAAGTCAAGATTACTCCATTGCACTCCAGCCTGGGCGTCAAGAGCAAGACTCCATCTCAAAAAAAAAGAAAACGAAGAATGATGATTTCAGAGGTACTATGAAGAAAACATGGCCAGGCATGATGGCTCATGCCTGTAATCACAGCAATTTGGGAGGTCAAGTTGGGAGAATCACCTGAGGTCAGGAGTTCAAAACCAGCCTGGCCAACATGGCGAAACCCTGTCTCTACTAAAAATATAAAAATTAACTGGCCAGGCGTGGTAGCTCACGCCTGTAATCCTAGCACTTTGGGAGGCTGAGGTGGTGAGGTGGGTGGATCACGAGGTCAGGAATTCGACACCAGTCTGGCTAACATGGTGAAACCCTGATTCTACTAAAAATACAAAAATTAGCGGGAAGTGGTAGCTCATGCTTGTAGTCCCAGCTACTCAGGAGGCTGAGGTGGGAGAATCACTTGAACCTAGGAGGTGGAGGTAGTACTGAGCCAAGACCATGCCATTGTACTCCAGCCTGGGTGACAGAGTGAGACTCCAGTTCAATCAATCAATCAATCAATCAATAAAAATTAGCCAGTCATGGCAGTAGGTGCCTGCAATCCTAGCTACTCAGGAGACTGAGGCATGAGAACCGCTTGAACATGGAAGGCAGAGGTTGCAGTGTATTGAGATGGTGCTAACTGCATGACAACCTGGGTGACAGAGTGAGACTCTGTCTCAAGAAAAAAAAATGGCAAAATAAGAAGAGTGCTTCCATCTCTGTCCTCTCTGCCCTTCCATTCACGGTAATAATTTTTATTAATTTTTCATTTATCCATCCTCTATTGTTATTTTGTAAATATAACCAAGTATGCAACCTTTTACCATGCACATAACTTACTGAATACCCTTTACCGCACCTTTATTTCTTTTACTTAATAATACATTCTGGAGATCACTCTATATTTGTGTGTAAAGATTTTCCTCGCTACTTTTTAGTGCTCCATGCTACGTCATTGTGTCGAGGTACCATATTTTATTCACTAAGTTCTCTACCAATGATCATATGATAGTTCTTTTCAATCACATGCTGTTGTAAATGCCACAATAAGTAACCTTGTGAATTTTTTTTTTTTTTGCAAAGCACAGTCTTTTTTTTTTTTTTGAGATGGAGATTTTCTCTTGTTGCCCAGGCTGGAGCATAATGGCGCAGTCTCAGCTCATTGCAACCTCAACCTCTGCCTCCCGAGTTCAAGAGATTCTACTGTCTCAGCCTCCTGAGTAGCTGGAATTACAGGCGCCCACCACCACATCTGGCTAATTTTTGTATTTTTAGTAGAGATGAGGTTTCACCATGTTGGCCAGGATGGTCTGGAACTCCTGACCTCAGGTGATCCGCCCACCTCGGCCTCCCAAAGTTCTAGGATTACAGGCGTGAGCCACTGCGCCTGGTCATAAAGCACAGTCTTTTTAAAAGTAAGGGATGATTGAAATAAGGGTTATTTAGGAGGAATTGTTTGCCAAAATTTCTTTTATTATATAGTGTTAACGAATGAGAATAGTGTCCTGATAATGAATTATTACATAGATACAAATCTCTTTAAAATGTCCTTACATTGATTGTTTTGTGACTGTAGTCAAGGCATACTAGTTAGGAAAGGCTAACTATTATAACACAGTTTAAATGTAAGTGTTCCTTATTGTCAGGTATCCTTTCATGTGACCAATTTTGTGAGTTTAACCTCTTCTATGCCATGGAGTCACAGGTGTACAACTCTCAAATACAGAAAAAGAAGGCAGAAGAGGCACACCTACCTTTTAAAAGCCTCTATGTTGAAATGACACGTCACTTCTAGACACACTGACAAGAACTCGTCACATGGTCACCCCTCAAAGGAAAAAGAAATGGGTCTGGTGAACAGCGAGCCAGTCTCAGCCATTCAGGTCTTTGATCACCTGCTTCATATTCTTCAGTGTATTTTCCCCAATGTTTATATACATATTTATAATCTATATGAAAATCATGTAAGTGCAATGGTGCTTTGTCCATTCAAAGTAGCTTTTGGAAATGTGTGACGCAAATGGAGTGAGGAAGCTAATGATAAGTACAATCTTAAAAATGACTGGGCCAGGTGCAGTGTCTCATGCCTGTTATTCCAGCACTTTGGGAAGCCGAGGCAGGCAGATTACCTGAGGTCAGGAGTTTGAGACCAGCCTGGCCAACATGGCAAAACCTCATCTCTACTGAAAATACAAAAATTAGCCAGGTGTGGTGGTGGACACCTGTAATCCCAGCTATTCGAGAGGCTGAAGCAGGAGAATCACTTGAACTCAGGAGGCAGAGGTTGCAGTGAGCTAAGATCATGCCATTGCACTCCAGCCTGGGCAACAAGAGAAAAATTCCGTCTTAAAAAAAGAAAGAAAAGAATACTATATTTTCACATTAGCTATCATTCAAAACAAATTTTAGCATGTAGGAGTGACCTGGGGAGATCTGGCCACCTCTAAAATATGCAGTCCAAATAAAAATGTTGTTTGCTTTATAACTGCAGTTTCAAGTTAGGTCCCTGAGCATTGTAGGACAAGCAGATTGTCACAGCCAACCAAGAACAGAGCTGCAATATTCCAGATACTAGTCACCTGGAATTTTCAACATGTCATTGGAAGTTCAACTGTAGTTTGGGCCAGGCACAGTGGCTCACACCTATAAAACAAACACTTTGGGAGGCCGAGGCAGGCGGATCACTTGAGGTCAGGAGTTCGAGACCAGCCTGACCAACATGGTGAAACTCGTCTCCACAAACATAGAAAAAATAGCCGGATGTGGTGACAAGTGCCTATAGTCCCAGCTGCTTGGGAGGCTGAGGCAAAAGAATCGTTTGGACCCAGAAGGCGGAGGTTAGAGTGAGTTGAGATCGTGCCACTGCAATCCAGCCTGGGCGACAAAGCAAGACTTTATCTCAACAACAACAACAACAACAAAAAACTATAATTTGAACTATCCATAAAGAATGTTTATAAGCCAACGTAGAGAACATAAACTATAGAAATGTTCAAACATATATTTTGAAAATTCTTCAGTTTTGATACATCTTCAAATAATGCTATTATAAATATACATATATATATTTAAAGCAAATGTACTAGTATTTGTTCTTGACAACACTGGTTAGCAGCCACTTGGAGTTTTTTGTTTTTTTCTTTTGAGATGGAGTCTTACTCTGTCACTCAGCCTGGAGTGCAATGGCATGATCTCAGCTCAGTGCAACCTCCACCTCCTGGTTTCTAGCAATTCCCTGGCCTCAGCCTCCTGAGTAGCTGGGATTACAGGGGCGTGCCACCATGTCCAGCTAATTTTTGTATTTTTAGTAGAGACGGGGTTTTACCATGTTTGTCAGTCTGGTCTCGATCTCCTGACCTTGTGATCTTCTGGCCTCAGCCTCCCAAAGTGATGGGATTATAGGCGTGAGCCACTGTGCCCGACCTGGAGTTTTATATATATTCATATGTAAAAGTATTATAAATTTGTTACATGCTTATATTTATATATCTCATATATGTATACACTATTTTTAGGCACTCTATAATTCATATTATATGAATTATAATTTCCTCAATATGAGGAAGGCTTTTCTGCAAATGAGTAATTTTACTGCATTGCAAAATCAGTGATGTGAAATGAGTACTTCTCCATTACAATATGCAATACCAGACTTTCCCCTCTCTCTACACATTTTATACAATTCCTGAATTGTCAGCTTAGCGGGGGAAAAAAAACGACTTGTCTTATTTTTGAGAATTAAGTTGAGTATACTGTTTTAATTTTAAAACAGGAAAGAAAAAAAAACTAAACACAGAGCCAGCATGTAAATGTTTATATCTTGTGGTGAAATATGAGAAGTGACCTGGAAAGCTCTTACGTAGAGATGTTGGACAAATCTATTAATGTAGGAAGAGATTGTCTCTATTTCCTGCTGAGAATCTGAGCAGTAGAGTAGGCTTATGGAAGAAATGACTATTTCACAAACCATCAGGACACTAGGAGACAATGAAAATAACATTCATCTAGGAAGAATGTTATTGATGACTTAAAAGCTGTTCAATAATAGAGTTTACATATTTCATTAAAGACAAAGAAAATCATAGGTATGTAGGGACATGGGCATTAATTAAATCCTCCTTCCCCTTGAGAAGTGTTTCATTTAGAAGTACAAAGTCATAGAAACAGCTTGAAGGACCTGCATCTGCTCATTGTATGTCTGAATGTCCCCTAAATCTATTTTTTCATCTTTTAAAATAAAAATAAGCTCTGCTCATATCTAGCTTGGATGTTTTCAGGTTGAAATGAATCCTTAGAAAGTCTTCTAGAGCAGTTGATCTTCAATATAGTCTCAAATATCCTAAATCTGCAGACCCACTAATTATTATCTGATAACCAAGTATCTATTCCTAGGTACAAAAGGACTGATCCTTCATTCTTTGCTTGGGCATAACAATATTAAATTCCAATAACAGTAATTCAGTAACAATAGACACAATATTTACCAAGACAATTCTCAGATGCATTAGCAACTGTATTAGTTTCCACTAGGTTACACTCTGCTAACCAATGACTGTAAGCTCCTCTACCCCTGCATTCTGCTACAAAAAAGAGTTGAGAAAGTCTGAGGATGTAGAAAAGCCTCTATTTTTTAAAACTTTATTTCAATAGTTTTGGGGGAACAGGTGGTTTTTGGTTACATGAATAAGTTCCTTAGTGGTAGTTTCTGAGATTCTAGTGCACCTGTCACCTGAGCAGTGTACACTATACCCACCAATATATAGTATTTTATTCCTCGCCCCCTCCAATCCTTCCCCCCGAATCCCCAGTGTCCGTTATATCATTCTTATGCCTTTGTGCCCTTGTAGCTTAGCTACCATTTATAAGTGAGAACATATGATGCTTGGTTTTTCATTACTGAGTTACTTCACATAGTATAACGGCCTCCAGCTCCACCCAGGTTGATGTGAATGCCATTATTTTGTTCCTTTTTATGGCTGCGTAGTATTCACAGTATATATATGTGTGTGTGCATATATATATATGCACACACACATATATATACTATGAATATGTATATACATATATATACAACCTGGATGGAGCTGGAAATATGGTGTGTGTATATATATATATGTGTGTGTGTGTGTGTGTGTATATACATATATATATATAAATAAGATGGGTATAAGAAATATGGTATATATATATATATATACACACCTGGATGGAGCTGGAAATATGGTGTATATGTGTGTGTGTGTATGTGTGTGTATACATATATATATACACCATATTTCCAGCTCCATCCAGGTTGCTGTGGATGCCATTATTTTGTTCCTTTTTATGGTTGAGTAGTATTCATGGCATACACACACACACACACACACACACACACACACATATATGTATGTATATATATACCATATTTTCCTTATCCACTCGTTGGTTGATGGGCATTTAGGATGGTTCCATATTTTTGCAATTGTAAATTGTGCTGCTAGAAATATGCATGCACATGTTTCTTTTTCACATAGTGACTCCTTTTCTTTTGGGTCAATACCCAGTACTGCAATGGCTCAATCAAATGGAAGCTCTACTTTTAGTTATTTAAGGAATATCTATGCTGTTTTCCATAGTGACTGTACTAGTTAACATTTCCACCAGTAGTGTAAAGGAGTTCCCTTTTCACAATATCCATGCCAACAACTATTATTTTTTATGTTTTCATTACGGCCATTCTTGCAGGAATGAGGTGGTGTCTCATTTTGGTTTCAATTTGCATTTCCCTGATAATTAGTGATGTTGAGCATTTTTTTCAAATGTTTGTTGACTTTCTATATCTTCTTTTGAGAATTGCCTATTAATGTCCTTTACCTACTTTTTGGTTAAATTATTTGTTTTTTTCTTCATTATTTGTTTGAGTTTCTTGTAGATGCTGGATATTAGTCCTTTGTCAAATGCATAGTTTGCAAATATTTTTTCCCACTATGTGGGTTATCTGTTTACTCTGTTTATTATTTCTTTAACTGTGCAAAAGTTTTTTGGTTTAATTAGATCCCATTTTTTAATTTTTGTTTCATTTGCTTTTGGGTTATTAGTCATGAATTCTTTACCTCCTGGGTGACAGCTCGAGACTCCATCTCAGGAAAAAAAAAAAACAGTGTCTAGAAGAGTTTTCAAAGGTTATCTTCTAGAAGTTTTACGGTTTCAGGTCTTAGATTTAAGTCTTTGATCCATTGAAAGTTGATTTCTGTATAAGGTGAGAGAAGAGGACCCAGTTTCATTTTTCTATATGTGGCCTTCCAGTTATCCCAGCATCAATTATTGGGAGAAAAGCCTTTAGACTCTTCTCTGAGCTATTTCCATCCTACTGAGAAAACTGAGAAGTCACATACATCTGTTTTTGGGTTTTAACAAAAGGTGTGCTGGTCACACCTTGTATATGGTTTCTGCCCTGAGGCCAAATCTGTGAAGGGGTGTGAAGTATATGTTGTATAATTTTACACTTTGTTTTGTGATGCCCTCCTTGTCTTCTTAGTACAAAGATGGCATTTAGATTCCTTTTAACACTAAGAAAACTGCATGGAATTTCAAACTTAAAGAATTTAGCCAGTGAGTTTTTCTCAGTTATCATTCTTTTGTAACATTGGGCATAAGAAACTTACATAACAACCAAGAGTTTTGGTAATATTCAATTTAGTCACAGAATCCATGGCAACATCATCATCTTTGGTAAACAGTCAAGTATTACAGATCAAAAACAGATTGATTTTCTTTATGCAAAGCTAGCAATACACATGCAGAAATGTTGTGAATGCCATCTTGTTAGATGTTATAACTACAGAGAGTTTTCTAGTTTAGTATGAAATCATTGTGCCCACTGTAACATCACACTTTACTTATCCGGGTCTTTTTCTTTGGCTGCCTTTTAACTTTCAATTCTATTCACTCTTTTACTTGGTATTCTCATCCGTGGTACCATTATCACTTTTTTTTTTAATACTCCTTGGGATATATTTCTGAAACTGATTCCTTCCACAATTGCTTTATCTTACTGCTAACATACTTAGTAGGAAATTCCACTTGGATTCCCCTTATGTCAACTTACGATCAATATTTCATAACTTTCCTGATTTACCTCTTTCTCTGTCCCTCTTAATTTACATCTACCATTTTACCTTCCCTATTCCTATAGATGATTTTTTACTTCATATCCCAGACCACCAACCTAAAAAACCTGGCTCTTTTCTTTTATGTCCTTAGTATCGACTACCCCCACTACATCTTTCTAAATATCATACTTAGCCACAAAATCTTAGTGCTCTTTCTTTTAAGATGTTTTACAACCTTCACTTGGTTTCAGTGTTATATAAGTTTTAGGCTGTATTAGTCTGTTTTCATGTCTCTGAAAAAGACATACCGAGATGGGGCAATTTACAAAAGAAAGAGGTTTAATTGGACTTACAGTTTCACGTGGCTGGGGAATCCTCACAATCATGGCAGAAGGCAAGGAGGAGCAAGTCCCATCTTACATGGATGGCAGCAGGTAAAGAGAGAACGAGCTTGTGCAGGAAAACTCCTCTTTTTAAAACCATCAGATCTCAGGCAGGTGCAGTGGCTCACGCCTGTAATCTGAGCACTTTGGAGGCTGAGGAAGGTGGATCACCTGAGATCAGGAGTTCGAGACAAGTCTGGTCAACATGGCAAAACCCCGTCTCTAATAAAAATACACACACATACACACAAAAGGTGGGCATGGTGGTACATGCCTGTAGTCCCAGCTACTCTGGGAGGCTGAGGCAGGAGAACCCCTTGAACATAACAAAACAATAAAACCATCAGATCTCGTGCATTTTATTTATTATCACGAGAACAGCACAGGAAAGGCTTGCACTCCATGATTCAGTAACTTCTCACTTGGTCCCTCCCATAACACATGGGAATTCAAGAAGAGATTTGGGTGGGGACACAGCCAAGCCATATCATAGGCTTTATACCTAAGTGACATCAACTTTATCAGCCTTCCAACAAAATTTTTCTCTTTTCTGATTTGCACTGTAACCCATATTAGATTAGTGTCCTAAAAATGAGAAGCCCTGTATTCTTTCTTTCTCAGAAATATTAACTGGTTTCTCGGTCTTTCAGAGTAAAGTGTGCTATCTTTCTCCAAGTATTTAGGATATTGACTTACTATAATAGGATTGGGTTCAGCTGCAATTGACATGACCCAAAATAAAAGAGGCTCAAACAAAATAGATGCCCATGTTCAGAGAGATCCAGGGTAGGTTTGATACTCCATAGTAGAAAAGACCCTTGCTCCATTTATCTTGTTATTCCCTCATATGTGGCCTATATTCCTAAATTCATTTCATGGTTCAAGATGGCTCTCCAATTCTGTCTTCAATCCAGTCAGCAAAAATAAGAAATTGGTTTCCCTTATTTAAGGAAACTTCCTGGATGTTGCACTTACCACTGCAGTTTACACCTTTTGGTCAAAACTTATTTTCAAGAACAAATTTAGCTTTAGTCTGACGAACATTTTAGCTGTGGTTGGAATGTTTTTGTCCCCTTCAAAAATATGTTATAATTTAGTTCACAATGCAAAATTGTTGGCAGGTGTGGACATTGGGAGGAGATTGAGTCATGGGACCACCCTCATAAAACGGCTTCGTGGAGACAGTTCATCCCTTTTCCACTTTCTGCACCTTCCACAATGTAAGGACACAGTGTTCTCCACTCTAGAAGATACAGCATCAAGCATCCATCTTTGAAGGAGACAGTACCCCTCACCAGACAGCCAAACCTGCCAATGCTTTGATCTTGGACTTCCCAGACCTCAGAACTGTGAGAAATAAATTTCTGTTCTTTATAAACTATGCAGTCTTGGGTATTTCATCAAAGTAGCACAAACCAGACTAAAACACTATGTGTCCAGCTAAAAATTGGAAGTTTTGTGACTGAGGTTGATAGGAAAATGGATATATGATTATAAAAAGAAATCTCTGCCACACCTACCTTCTAACTGCTACTTCTTACACCAATTTACCATTCCAGTCAAATGCCCTCCTTAGTCCATTTAAACATAAACTCTTCAAAACACTCCAGCCTGCAGTTGTCTCTGTCCTTCAAACTAGAAGCACTATTGATTTGACGGCTAATCAGGTACTTATTTTGTAACAGCCTTCTTTCTTTTGAGACAATCTCACTCTGTCACCCAGGCTGGCATGCAGTGACACCATCTCCATTCACTGGAACCTTCACCTCCTGGCTTCAGGCAATTCTCATGCCTCAGTGTCCCGAGTAGCTAGACTATAGGTGTGCACCATCTCAGTTAATTTTTGTATTTTTAGTAGAGATAGGGTTTCGCCATGTTGGCCAGGCTGGTCTTGAACTCCTGGCCTCAAGTGATCCATCTGAATTGGCCTCCAAAAGTGATTGAATTACAGATGTAAACTGCCATGCCCAGCCTGTAACAGCCTTCTTAACGTGGTCTTAATAATTAAGGCACTGCTTGAATTTTCCTAGCTAGATTGAGGGAAGCTCCTACGCACTATATATCCCATCTCCCAACTGCTATTGCTTGGCATATTGCCAGGAAAGTTGAATGACTTGATGGCTATGCTCCATTTTACCTAACAGGCCGACAGCACCAATCTAGCACTATCATATATTATATTATTAGGGAATGGTTATGTATCATGTGGTATGATGTATGTTATTGCCTTCCATCTCAGCTGCATATATACAGACAAAAGAAGACATTTCAGTAATAAAAATGTGTTAAATCTCTAAAACATTTTCCTTGGTCACTATATTAGAAACATGCAATAGGGGTATTACTGTGTGTATTCACAATTTAACTGTGGAGACAAGTGTCACAAAGTACTAATACAATCAACCCTCTGTATCTGTGGAGGATTGGTTCTAGGATCTGTCCCCACCCCCTACCGTTTGGATACCCAAATCCATGAATGCTCAATCCCTTCCATAAAATGGCATAGTAATATTTGCATATAACCTATGCATATTGTATGCTTTAAATCATCTCTAGATTGCTTATAATACCTAATACAATACCAATGCTATGTAAATAGTTGGTACACTATATGGTTTAGGGAATAACAGGAAAAATAATCTGTATATGTTTAGTACAGATGCAACCATAATTTTTAAAATTTTAAAATAGAGAGATAGAGAAAGTCTCTTGCTTTGTCACCCAGGCTGGAATGCAGTAGCATGATCATGGCTTACTGCAGCCTTGAACTTCTAGGCTCAAGGGATCCTCCTGCCTCAGGCTCCCTAGTAGCTGGGAGTACAGGTGTGTACCACCATACCCAGCTAATTGAAAAAAAAAAATTTAGAGATAGGGCCTTGCTATGTTGCCCAGATTGATCTTGAATTCCTGGCTTCATGTGATCCTTTCACCTCAGCCTCCCAAATTGTTGAGATTACAGACATGAACTATCACATCCCAAACGTAGCTTATTATTATTATTATTTTTTTCTTGAGACCGAATCTCATTCTTCGCCCAGGCTGGAGTGCAGTGGCACGATCTCTGTTCACTGCAGCCTCTGCCTCCGAGTTCAAGTAACTCTTATGCCTCAGCCTCCCGAATAGCTGGGATTTCAGGTGTATGCCACCACACCACACTAATTTTTGTATTTTTAGTAGAGACAGGGTTTTGCCATGTTGGCCAGGTTGGTCTTGAACTCCTGGCCTCAAGTAATCCACCTGCTTCGGCTTCCCAAAGTGATGAGATTACATGCGTGAGCCACCGTGCCTGATAACACCTAGCTTAAATTGTGAGTATTTTTGATCCTCGGTTGGTTGAATCCACAGACGCAGAACACAGGGATGCAGAGAAGAGGACCAACTATATAGGCAAATACACTATTATTTAGGAAAAAAATTTCAATATATGGACCCCTCTCCCTGCCCTGAAAACCGTAAAGATCAATATCGATATCAATAATAGATAATAAAATGATATGATAAGAATCTTGATTTTTAAAATTTAAAACAGTAAATTTCCAAAAATTCTGAGGACTAACATATGGAAAAAGCAAATTATTGCTATATTAAAAGGGATATTGGGTCCCATGATCTTTGTTTTACCTGAAATGGCAGTTGATATGGGTTGAGTAGATTCTGCTGATCTTTGTAATCTATTCCCTGCATTTGTGAATTGTTACCTGTGTGCAATCTGTGATCATGAGAAGTGCGAAGCTGGGCAGTTTGGAATTTAAATTGATGGCTTTGGTTTCATCAGCACCAAATTAAACACACTGGCTTCTCAACCTAAACAATTCAGAAAGGACTATGGCCTTAGTGTCAAAAATATTATTACACCACTTTACATTTTCTTTCACACTTTATGAAACCCTTTCACAAGTCTATCAAGTTGGTTTATATGGTGTTACGAATCCTTATTTAATAAAGAAACTGTACCTCAGTGTTTGACATACTTTAGGCCATATAGCAAGTAAGTGGCTACCCAGACTCAATCCTAATTCTTTTACTCTCGGTCAATATTTTGTATAATACCACACTGGAACTCACTTATTGACAGCTGTGTAAGTCCTTGAAGGGTTATATTTTGCCTAGATGCCCTAGGTTGAGGGAACCAAGATTCTAACGTGGATTTCCTGATGAGAAGAATTTAGCCATTATCTATCTAGGCTAATATCCTTGGATATAACTGTGGAACTTACTCATATTTTCTTAAAAAGTAGGTTTTTAAAGCAAGATGTAGTTGAGAAGTTTGTAATTCCCAATTGTAAGACTCTCTAATTCTCTACATAAAAAGACAAGAACAACAGTTAACATACATGCTAGTGTTTCAAAGGAGATAGTAACTAGTCATGGAAAATCTGGCTTAGTTAGGAAAGGCTATTAAGGAAAGAGTCAATAATGGATCCATCTACCTCATATTAGGAATTTTTTGTTGTTTTTTTTGAGACAGGGTCTCAGTTTATCACACAGGCTGAAATTTAGTGGTGTGATCATGGTTCGCTGCAACCTCAACCTCCTGGGCTCAAGTGGTCCTCTCAACTCAGCCTCCCAGTAGATGGGACCACAAGCAGGGGCCGCCATGCTTGGCTAATTTTTGTAATTTTGGTAGAGGTGGGGTTTCACTATGTTGCCCAGGCTGTTCTTGAACACCTGGCTGAAGCAATCCTCTTGCCTTGGCATCCCGTATTTTTTATGACAAGAGAACTAATTGGGTATGCCATTAAATAAAAATAATTACATAGCTCTGGCTAGGTAGATTACATACATGTATTACTATTAACCCAAGTACTGGAAAGATAAACCAAGAATATTAATATATTTGCATCTTATCTTTTCCAGGGGGGCAAGAAACGGAGCAGGAAATAACCACACCACTCTTCGAAAAGTGCAGGAACTAATGCTGTCCTGTTCTCTGAAGGAAAACTATTGAGTTATTAAACCAATTTTGGATTTTAGTTTGGATGTTGGATGACTTGGTTGTGTATACTTTGGGCAGATTTCAGGCTTGCTGCTTCCGCATCAAAGTAAACCAGACAGCAAAAAAAGATTTAGGAATAAAAGATACTTTATTTCATCCCTCTCCAGCATTCAATGTAGAAAATACTAGCAGTTATTTACCGAGGGCTTATACATGCCAAACACAGCTACCATCTACACTGCATACCTTTTCCCTTAATCTTTCAACCGTGTGAAAATAGACGATACTATCTTTTCATAGAAAAGGAACTCGAAGTTCCTAAAGATTAGTAACTAACAGGACACAGTGAGGAGGAGGCAGAACAGAATCCATCTCTACTTTCTTCTGAGTTCATCCTCCTAATCGCTATTGAGAGAGGCAACAATAAATTCCTTTTGTTGGACTTCATAGCAAAGAGTTGGCAGAGTATTATCCAAACCAGAGCTTATTATGTTGGTTTGTTATATATCACAAAGCTTCCCTGGAGCCATCGTTAACTATTATAACAGGCTTTATAGCTTAATATATCATCATTATATCATCAGTAGGAAAACTGATTGCTGGGCGCGGTGGCTCACGCCTGTAATCCTAGCACTTTGGGAGGCCCGTGGGCGGATCAAGAGGTCCGAAGTTCGAGACCAGCCTGGCCAACATAATGTAAATCAGCGTCTAAAAAAAAAAAAAAAAAAAAAAAAAAAAAAAAAAAATTAGCCGACCGTGGTGGCAAGTGCCTGTAATCCGAGCTACTCCGGTGGCTGAGGCAGAAGATTCGCTTGAACACGGGAGGTGGAGGTTGCAGTGAGCTGAGATCTCCCCAAAGCCCTCCAGTCCGGGCGACACTGCGAGATTCCGACTCAAAAAACAAACAAAAAACAAACCGATGAACTCTTGCTGTCGACGACATCGTAAGAGTTCCTTGGTTTTAAGGGGAAGAAATAATAATCCTCAATCTCAAAATTGTTGGGAAGCTCTTCTCTAGAATTTATCTCACCGAAATTGAAAGGTCCTCTAATTCGATAAAATCTTTTAAATTGAAACCCAATCTAAGGTACCTTAGATTATATGTTTCAAAATGTTCTTCACATTGAAACTATTCAATTATGTTAAAAATGTTTTACACTAAAACACTATAAATGAGATTGAGACGCTACTGTCCCCAACAGCTGGAGATGTACACAGGTGTTAATCTACTAGTTGGAAGGATAGTACTGTGTGTACAGTACCATTATTTTACCCTCATCATTTGCAATTGATTGAACGGACCCTCTGTAACTGCCTGTGAATCATGTCAGTGTTACTCCATCGATATTTGCCGAATATTTGTCATGTGGCAAAATATTTATTGTAGAAAAGTTGACACATAATAACTGAGGTTTCACTGAGCCTTACACACCAGGCTACAGGTACAACCCATTGATGTGTAGTCTCCAAAAATATAGTTTATGCTTTAAGAATACTGCGTCGCCAGAAACTCCCTATGTGTAGACAAAAAGGGTTTTGTGAACAGCGAGGTGACTTGGCTTCACCGTTTGTTGCCACAGAACCATTCCGTGGGAGATTTCGTAAGCAGTGAGGAAGGGAGAGGCGGAAGACTCGGCTGAAAATAAAGTGGGAGCAGCGGGTCGTGATCTGTCGGTGGCTGGGGACTCGCCTGGAGGGAATAAACACGGAATCTCTACTAAGGCTGTGGAAGGCGTCCGGGCAAACCTCACGCTACTCTCACTGGACGCGTTCGTGCCACCTGTCAGACGGGAGGAGCTGCCAGGGATTGAGAGGGTTAGGAGAGGGTGCTTGGGGTCCCGGAAGGCGGCTGCGGGCCTCAGGTCTCCGCCCAAGAGGCGCTGGGGGTGGGGCTGGGGGTGGGGCTGGGAGTGGTGGGGGCGGTGTGCTAGATCCCGAAGAGATTTCACTCACTCCCTGGAGCCCCGCTAGGGGACTCGGGGCGCTACCGCCCGCCCCTCCCCTGAGGCCTCAGCTCCTCCTCCCGGGCACGTGACCGCGGCCGGCTGGTAACTGCGCTCCCGCAGCGTAGCTCGCTCTGTTTCTTCCCTCCCGCCGCGGTGCCCTTCTTCTCCTCAGTTCCCATCCCTCCGCTCTCCCCCGCCTTGCTCTCCACGCCCCAATCGCGGCTTCAGTTTAGAAGCGCCCGCCCTTCAGCCCTTTTCGTCGCTTGTTCATTGGCTGAGGTCTCAAGGACGCGTCCCGAGGGCGGGTGGCAGCCATTGGTGGGATGAGCAATCCGAGTTCCCGGATGAGGGAACATTCTGCAGTATAAAGGGAGCAGGGAAGGCGGGAGACAGCGCAGTTTGAATCGCGGTGCGACGGAGGAGTAGGTGGTGGGATCTCGCCGTGGGTCTGATTAGCTCTTTCTCTGCCTTGCTTGCTTGAGCTTCAGCAGAATTCGAAATGGTAAACTTCGCAGAGGCGCTCGATGACTCCGCGGGTTTTTGCCGGCGGGAGAAAAACCCGTTACACAGGGGGATGGGGGTGAAGTGGCGACGGTTGGGAACGCGCGGAGACAGGATTTAGAAAGGGGGGGAGGTGTTTTTTCAGCTGCTAGGGGAGCAGCCTCGGATCTCGCAGCGGGCGGCGACGGTTGGTTGGGTGGCGCGCGCAGCGCCGCTGGGGGCCGGCGGACGGGCGGAGGCGCGCGGCCGCCGCGAGCGCGCGGCAGGGGGCAGGCAGGCGGGCGGGGTCGCCCCTGCGGCGCCCGGCGGGCCGGAGACCCCGGCGGGGTGCGGGGACGCGCTCTCGCCGGGACGCGCCGCGGTGGGGGTTGGGCGCGCCGCCTTGGTAATTCTATATTCTCCGTTCCTCCTCCGCTCGCGGGCGTGTGCGCGCCGCAGGCTGGCGGTAAGGCTGGGAAGGACTCCGGAAAGGCCAAGACAAAGGCGGTTTCCCGCTCGCAGAGAGCCGGCTTGCAGGTCAGTAGTTGTTCGTGCAGTCTGGGATTCGTGATGTTTTCTTTGCATTTCCTTTCTTGTTTATCATCGCTCTCGCTGGGCGTTTTGTGTATGCGTGGGTGATGCGGTGTAGCGACTTGGGTTGTCCATACGATAAATATGGGGGGGAGAAATCACGTGTTTCGATGTCGGCACGCGTTGCTGCGCCCGTGCCCCTTGCTTTGGCGCGCGTATAATTTCCCCATCTCTAGTTCTCATATTTTTGCGTATTTATGTTTGTGTATGTTTAAAATTTAAGTTCCCAGTGGGCCGTATTCATCGACACCTGAAATCTAGGACGACCAGTCATGGACGTGTGGGCGCGACTGCCGCTGTGTACAGCGCAGCCATCCTGGAGTACCTCACCGCAGAGGTAAATGGGTGAACGCCTATAATCCGGAGAAGGTTTTGGGGGCGGGGAGGCGGCGAGAGGGAAGGAGGAAAGTGATGCAAGAAGACTCCCAGGCCCTGAACGCGGCGAGAGGCCTAAGAGAACGCTAGAGGGAGCTGGTGTTCAACAAGGATCCTCCTGAGCTTGAGTTCTCTGTTCTTGGAAATAAAATTGCGTGCCCCCTGTATATCTTGCCAGTCAGACAGTGGGGAACGACTCCAGCTGGTAGGTCTACGTTCGTGAGGGTTTTATTCTGCTCTCTGAATCTTAGCCAAAGGAAAGTTGGAAGGGAACTGATTAGATTCTTCCTTCTAGGTACTGGAACTGGCAGGAAATGCATCAAAAGACTTAAAGGTAAAGCGTATTACCCCTCGTCACTTGCAACTTGCTATTCGTGGAGATGAAGAGTTGGATTCTCTCATCAAGGCTACAATTGCTGGAGGTGGTATGTAACTACTAAAATTTTAAACAATTCAAAGGAAGGAATTCTTTGCTGCTTTAATTTTTTTTTATTAGTAGTTTTTATGGAAGAGGACATTCATTTTCATTGATACAAGTATGGTTGTATCATGAAATTTGATTTATATGTATAACTCAATGAATTTTTATGTCATACTTGAGCTTCACGTTTTTAAAGATAACTTTCAAGTCGAACAGTGTACACTTTATTGGTTTCAAATACTGTGATTTTTAAAAAATCTTAAGTAGAATTAATTCCTGTGACTCTCCTAGGTGTCATTCCACATATCCACAAATCTCTGATTGGGAAGAAAGGACAACAGAAGACTGTCTAAAGGATGCCTGGATTCCTTGTTATCTCAGGACTCTAAATACTCTAACAGCTGTCCAGTGTTGGTGATTCCAGTGGACTGTATCTCTGTGAAAAACACAATTTTGCCTTTTTGTAATTCTATTTGAGCAAGTTGGAAGTTTAATTAGCTTTCCAACCAACCAAATTTCTGCATTCGAGTCTTAACCATATTTAAGTGTTACTGTGGCTTCAAAGAAGCTATTGATTCTGAAGTAGTGGGTTTTGATTGAGTTGACTGTTTTTAAAAAACTGTTTGGATTTTAATTGTGATGCAGAAGTTATAGTAACAAACATTTGGTTTTGTACAGACATTATTTCCACTCTGGTGGATAAGCTCAATAAAGGTCATATCCCAAACTAGTTGTGTTTTAAATTTGCTTGGTTTGATTGTTTATAGGAACATGTTTTGAAAATCTCATCTAGCAGCAATAACTAAGCACATTTCCTGATGACTGAACTGTCAAATCTGTAGAGCAACAAAGTGAGATAGCCCAAGTATGTATTTTTAAATGTTGTATTTATGAGCTACTAAAGTTTTTCAATTTAAAAGTTGGCAGGAGCCGGAATGGGATTGTTTGTTTCTTAGGCTAAGTGTGACCATTTCAGTTTGTACATTGGCTTTGCTTGCTATGTGACAGCAGTACACCAGTATGCTGTCAGTGTGGTGGGCTTGGGGAGGGAGAGGATAAGTAGAGTGTCCTGTATATCCACAGAAGGAACTCTGAAGTTAAACTTTGAAGATAATAGTGCTGTGTGCCAGGCCCTGCTTTGAAGTTTAAGTGCTCAGTAACAGCACTGGGGATATACACTCTATTTTATCTAAGAGAAGCAGGGTTTCTATTTGAAAGTACCGAGTTATGGTAGTAGCAGGATTAACAGCTTGGCTCACGGTATAGCTATGGTTGGGTTGAGCAGATCGTTTCGACAGTTTGTCATGATTTTTTTAAAAATTGAAAATTTGCACATAGCAAACATTTCCCCCCACTGTGGAGACTAACATGACATGGTACTTCCAAGAGGTAATGTTACCCGAATAGGAAAGAAAAGATGAAATCAAAAGTTAGGGCAACACTTAAGGGGCTGGTACCTGCCTTGTTTTCGCTACACAGGATTAGGACCGCTCTGCACCACTCATTGCAAACTAAAAAACTTATTTGGATAGCCTGACGTCTGGGTCAGTAAAAACGTGCAGCTGAAACAAGGCTGTAATACATGCCAGAAGATAGGTTCAGACGACACTCGAACGTGTCCCGGAAGTACTGACACCGTGGTCCTCACCTGGCCGCATCTTCCCTCGCATGAGGGGCCCAGAGGCGGGCCTCCAAGTCCTGGGAATTTTCCTGAAAACGAGTGTCCCCCTTTCCCCATCCCGTCCTGGCCCCATCTGCGAGGGCCGCGCCCGGAGGTCACAGGGCACGGCGCTTTTAATGCCCGCAGCCGAACCCCGGGCCCGGCGGAACCCCTCCTCGCGACTGGCAGCTCGGCTGCTAACGCCCGCCTCCCGTGCAGGTCAGCTTCCAGCCTGCCCTCGCCGGGCGCGGACCACCAAGTCGGGTGGGACGCAGGGGCCCAGGAGCTTGGTCCCGGGCCGGGACGGATGCGACTCGCGCCCTAGCTGCCCGCGGGGGGCGGGGAGGCCGCCGTGAGGAGGCGGAGCTGCTAGGCCCGCCCGTCCGCCCGGGCCGTCGCCGCCGCTGCCGCGGTCCCCTGCGCTCCTCCCCGCTCGCCGCCGCACGCCCCCAGCCGGACCCGCCTCGCCTCCTCCGCGGCGGCGGCGGCTTCCGCCCCTCATAGTTGCGCGGCCGGAGGAAACGGAAGAAGGAGCAAGCTATGGAGGGCAACCGGGATGAGGCTGAGAAATGTGTCGAGATTGCCCGGGAGGCCCTGAACGCCGGCAACCGCGAGAAGGCCCAGCGCTTCCTGCAGAAGGCCGAGAAGCTCTACCCACTGCCCTCGGCCCGCGGTGAGACCTCAGCGTCCCTTCCCTCCCTGGCCAATCCCCAGACCACTGCTTAGTCCGCCCCTGCCCCCGCTTCAGCCCCTCCTGGGAGCCTGCGGGGCTCCCGGCCTGCCTGGGCCAGCCCCAGCCCTGGGCCCGGGGGGAGCATCCCGACACACCCCCGCCCCGGCCCCGGCTGGGGCTCTGGGAGAGCTGCCCCAGGCTCTTCTGCACCCACCTGCCCGCCGGCTCCGCGTTCCTCTGTCTTAAAATGTCCAGGTTTCATTCTCCCTGGAGGAGACTTGTCTGGTCCGTTCTTACCACAGCGAGGCTTTATTTGTATCTGTGTTGTTTGATTATGTGGCCCCCTGCCTCCCCATTCTCCGTCCCGCATAAGGCCTAGGCCCCTAACGGAGTGAAAGAAACAGGGTACTCTAGTGGCTAATCTCAGGTTCCATCATTTCTGGGATCTGTAGAAAACTGTTCCCAAAGCAAACATCGAATACCTGAGATGACATTGCTTTTCCCTGGGAGAGAGCTCCTTTAGAAGAGAAGAGCACAAGTTGGGCAAGAATGGTCAGGAGTCAGTAATGATTGCTGAATAGTATCTGATTTGATAACACCATAATTATCGACAAACCTAATATCTGAGGAATATGGTACTGGACTTTATACAGTTGAATTCAGTTTATTTATTGTCCTACTCAATAGGTGTCAGAGCAATAATAGTCAACATTTATTTAGCGCTTACAGAGTGCCAAGAGTTGTGCCTAACATTTTGCATGAATTATTTCATTTATTCCTCAGAACAATTCTGTGTAAAAGGTGCAGGATTCATTTGACCAGGTTTACCCATGTGGGAACAGACTTTTTGATGAATGAATGAATGAATGAATTCGCGAATGAATGAAAATATCTTACCCAAGGTCATACAACAATTAGTGGCAAAGTCAGAATAGTAGCTGAGCTTTCAGACTTCAAAATACCTTTAACCACTACACCGTTGACTTGCCATTAGTATTTCCAGGTTAAGAAAAATGTTATATATGGATTTAATTAATTGTAGAAAATTGTTAATGAAAATGAGGGGCCATTTGTTTTATTGTCTCCTAAATTTTGTTTTCTGTGTCACTTGAAGCCCTGTGCTCTTTGCTTTTCTCTCTATCCTTTCCATTACATTGCCTTCGAACACTGTACTCAAGAGAACAGGAAAATAAAGTGAAAGAAAAGAGTTTATAATTTTTTAAGTTGTGGTTTAAAAATTTACCGTCTAAACTCTTCTCTCCCCACCCCACCCCCACACACATAGTTGGAGTCTCGCACTGTCTCCTGGGCTGGACTCCGCCTCCTGGGTTCAAGCGCTTCTCCTGCCTCAGTTTCCCGAGTAGTTGGGATTACAGGCACCCATCACCATGACTGGCTAATTTTTTTTTTATTATTTTTAGTAGAGATGGGGTCGTGATCTGCCTGCCTTGGCCTCCCAAAGTGCTAGGTTTACAGGCGTGAGCCACCGTGCTCTGCCGGTCTTAACTATTTTTAAGTGTACAGTTCAGTAGTGAAGTATGTTGACAGTGTTTTGCAAGGACTCTTCAGAACTTTTTCATCTTACAACACAACTGTGTATTAATTAAACAGCTCCCTATTGCCCAGTCTCCCAAGTCCCTGGCAACTACCATTCTACTTTGTGTTTCTGTGGATTTAACTACTTTAGATATCTCAGATAGGTGGACTCATACAGTATCTTTTTGTGACTGTCTTACTTCACTTAGCATAATGTTCTCAAGTTTCATTTATTATTGTAACATGTGAAGGATTCCTTTTTTAAAAAATACTGAATAGGCTGGGCGCAGTGGCTCACACCTGGTAATCCCAGCACTTTGAGAGGCCGAGGCGGGCAGATCATTTGAGGTCAGGAGTTTGAGACCAGCCTGGCCGACATGGTGAAACCCCATTTCTACTAAAAATACAAAAAAATTAGCCAGGCCTGGTGGCGCATGCCTGTAATCCCAGCTACTAGTGGACGCTGAGGTGGGAGAATTGCTTGAACCCTGGAGACTGAGGTTGCAGTGAGCCAAGCTTTCGCCACTGCACTCCAGTCTGTAGCAAGACTCCGTCTCAAAAAAAAAAAAACAAAAAACAATAATATTCCATTGTGTATATACACACCACATTTTGTTAATCCATTCATCTGTCTATGGACTGTGGACGTCTGTGTTCCTTTCACCTCTTGGCTATTATGTATAATGCTGCTATGAACAAGGATGTGCAAAGATCCTGCTTTCACTTATTTTGGATACCCAGAAGTGGGATTGCTGGATCATATGGTGATTCTATTTTTAATTTTTGAGGAACCACAATACAGTTTCTGTAGTGGCTGCACCATTTTACATTCCCATGAACAGTACATAGTGTTTCGGTTTCTCACCATATTTGCCAACACCTGTTTTCTGTTTTTTCTTTGTTTTGATAGTACCCATCCTATTGGGTGGGAGGTGATATCTCATTGTGGTTTTGATTTGCATCTTCTCTAATGATTAGTAACGTTGAACGTCTTTTTATATGCTTATTGGCTATTTTTATAATATCTCATTTTTGGAGAAATGTCTCTTCAAGTCCTTTGCCCATTTTTAAATTAGGTTACTTGTTTTTTGGTGTTGAGTTGTAGGAATTCCTTGTTTTTTCTGGATATTAACCCCTTATCAGATATGTGATTTGCAGATATTGTCTTCTATTTATATGTTGCCTTTTCACTTAATTGATTGTGTCATTTGATGCACAGAACTTTTTGAGTTTGTTGTAGTGCCGTTTGTCTATTTTTGCTTTGTTTCTTATACTTTTGCTGTCATAGTCAAGAAATCTTTGCCAAGAGTTAATTATTTTTTAATCTTCCCCTAGTGCTGAATATGATTTCATTTAGTCATTATCCAGTCCTAGAGGGACAGTTTTAACATTAAGCGAGTAGACATTCTAGACAGAATAACTTGGCTTTTGAAGCCTGACTCTCCACCTACTAGCATTTAACCTTATTCTTGAGCAGGGTAGAGCTCTAGCCTTTAGTTTTTTCATGTGTAGAATGGAGACAATATACTTGATCTCATAGTGCTGTTGTGAGGATTAAATTGGTTAATACAGGTAAAGCATTTAACAATAAGCACTCAATTAATTTTGGTATCATCTCCATTTTACAAGTGTGAAGCTCTGAGAATTCTTAAAACCCACCCAAATTTACACAATCTGTAATGCTTCTGTCATGCAGAATTTGAATGAATTTCTTAAAAGACACTATAATGTACCAAAGCACAACACAGTTTCTCTTGAAGACATGAATGGAGGAAGAATTAAGATATTTAAGGGTGAAAGTTGGTAGTACGAATGTAAGGTAGTTTGTGATTACCAAATAAAGTGATGGGGATAACTGTGTAGTCCAAAAACTTTAAGTTCAGATGCAGACGTTGTCTCTGACTCCTTTTTAAGCGGTGACAAATTACTTAACTTCTTTAGTTATATGTAAAGTGAAGATCTCATCACAGGATTTATGTGAGCTGAAATAAAGTTATGTGCCAGGACTCAGAAAAGTGTATTTTATATAGAACATTCCAGAAGATGTTTATTAGTACAATTTAAGAATTCAAGAGAGAGAAAGATCTAGGACATTTGTGTGAAATCCTGATAAATATGTCATATAGAAGGAAGTTGAAGCTATTGGTTACAATGAGAAATTTTAGCCCTGAATTTCACTTATTCTCGACTACTACCAAATTCTTATAACTTAGAAAGGATTTTTTGACCTCTTAAAATTTTATTTTTGCCAGGTAAGAAGTCGGATATATAAGATAGTTTCAGAAATTGGCAAGAGTTTTTCTTAACAAAAAATTAGATGCCCCAAAAGGATCTAGGATACTGTTTCCTTCCATGTTTTTAGTTGAGGATATTATTTTACAGTTTACTTATTGCAGTGGACTTCTAAGTGAATTTAATTGTATAACTTTCAAATATTTTATGAGTTTAGGTTTGAAAGTATAGATATATATGAATAGTTACCACACAGGAAATATAAATATTTTAGAAAAATGTCTGTGAGCAGAGCTCAGTAACTCTATAGCTTCTGAATAAACTGTACATTTGTTGAGTTATTGATATGTTCTGGATTTTCAGAGAAGGATACAGTCTCACTGTTTTAATGCTTTACATTGCAATTTTAATACTTTAGTGCTTCCTAGTAATTGGGAGATAGTTTGTAGATTTCTTTTTATAGTAATTTGAATTTTATAGTAATTTTATAGTAATTTGAATCAATTGATGGCCTACAGCCATCAAAAGGACATTCTTCATCTGCTGTAATGAATAGATAAGTATGATAATCCAAATTATATATTGAATAATATATAATTTGTAGCATCTATCTGCGCAATAGCAATTTAAATAGTCCTTTTTCTTCCTAATTTTTGCTACATTATTTTAAAATTTATATCTAATAACAAATTCAAGTTTTGTCTCTTTTCGTCTCACTTAAAATGGTTTAAAAAGTAGCTTTTAAAATTGTCATTATACATCTGGAGTGTTATCCACCATATTCTTTTTAAGATAATTTCATTTTTATGTGTGTTTCTGACTTAATTAAAATTTAGTGACAAGTACAAATTATACATTCAGAACAATTATTCCTATGGCACCAACTGAAGTATTACAAAATGATTTCCAAATTTCAGCTAGTAGCCAAACTATTTCAGATATTACAGTTGAAGAAAGGATACTGATTTTGGGTTTGAATCTTAATTTAATAGTGATGTGACCTTGGGTATATAGCTTAATCTTTCTGAGCCTCAATTTTTCCTCATCTATAAAATGGATTTTGATTTATTCAACAGATTTTTACTGAATATACACTTTTCTGTGCCAGACAATATTCTAGGAACTGGGGATTCAGTGGATAGTAAGACAAACTTCTTGTTCTTATGGAGCTTACATTCTAGAGGAAATATGAAATATCTGTCCGATATATGACATAATAATTCCATTTTTGTCATTGCCTCTTCCTTTCCTGAGCCTCAGCTTTCTCATTTGTAATCCTCACAGGCTTATTTTGAGAATATTTTACTGTCTTAATTGCTGTAAGCATGTCATGTATTATTTCTGTAGACAAAAAAAAAAAAAAATGGCATAGTGCCTTGGAGTTGATAATGTAATATTTGTCTCTTCTGTCATTTGTTAAAGTAATTATTTGAGTATAAGATAATTGCTTTAAATTTGGAGTAATCTTAATTTGGGTTCCACTACTCATTCCATGCTTTGTTAGCATTTAGTTCTTCTGCCTTGCTGACTTCATCCCTTGTATTGTCTATGTATATAGTTGTCTCTCTCTTACATTTAAAATACCTTAGGGGTCAGGAGCCGTTTTATTCTTAATTATCTTTTTTATGCCCATGATGCCTAACAGTATTTTGCATATATTTGTGACATCTATGGGCCTGGATTTTCTAGAATGATAGCTGTTTATTTAATTTTACTTTCTTCAATAAAGAGAATTTGTAAAATAAATAAATGAAAATTTTATAGCTGTAAGTCTTTCTATATTAATACATTCACAAATGAAGCTTTTCTATAGTCAGCCTAAGTTCATAAAAATATTATAGGCATTGTCTCTATAGCAAAAATTTGGAAAGTGTATAAATGTCCATTAGTGGAAATTGGTTAAATTTATTGCATTCATAAACTATGCACCTATTAAAAATGACATGGACCTGTGTTTATTGCTATAAAGTGATATCTATAATGTGTCAACAATTGAATGAAATTAAGCTGAAAACTTATATAGATTATTCTATTTTCTTTTTTTTAATAATGTCTAAAAATCTAGACAGCTAGCTAACTAGAGTAACCAAAATGGTATAGTAATTTCAGGGAGGGGGATTTAGAAGTGATTTTTACTTTGTTATGTTTTTTAATGAGCTGAACATACATGTTTGTATAATCACACAAATAAAAGCTATTTATATTTTGTGAGAAAGATAAAAAATCTATTTGTGTTTCAAATTATGTGTTCTGATATTCAATTCAGCTAATGATAGACATTATATAGAAGTACAACGGAAACTTAAGAATAAAACTAGATCTCAGTTCTTCCTTTTTGGATTATTGACATAAATTTTTTTTTTTTTTTTTTTTT
>NW_016107762.1:1134014-1136803 GCF_001604975.1 Cebus imitator
GTTGACCAGGATGGTCTCAATCTCTTGACCTTGTGATCCACCCGCCTCGGCCTCCCAAAGTGCTGGGATTACAGGCTTGAGCCACTGCGCCCTGCCGACATAAATATTTTTAATTCTATATTAACTTTTTCATTGGTCTTTAATATGGAATATACTTAATTACATGCAGATTATGTTAAAACTCCCAGTAGAGCAGCATGTCTGGAAGGTAAATGCACAAAATAAGATTGGATAAAATCTTTCATAAAAGTGAATCTCTCGGTTTGTAAGTACTATCCCAATTAATGTTTGTAATACTGTATATTATTGTAAAAGACATCCCTTGTGATAGCTCAGACATTTAATAAATCAGAAAAATCCAATGTGTTCTGAATTCTCACTGTAGTTAAACTGAATTATCTTCTTAGGCATCAGTTCCAGTGATTGTTAGTCCTGACAAGCTTGCTGATTCCATTTTTATGATGATTAAACTGGATTTTGAGGCCCAGAAGTAATATAACTTGTCCACATTTTTACTTGATGCAGCAAAGGTTGTGTAGTATGAGCTCATATATGCACACAGCTACTTTTAGGCAGAAAGCTCTAAGCATGAAATTCCAGAAAAATTTTCATTATCATAGTAACTGCCAAAAATCTGTAACAACTATATGATTCCACTTTAGCAATATCCAAAATCTAGGTGTTAACATGGAAATGTCCAGAAGAACAATGGGCTAACATGTTTGTGCTAAGAATGAAAGGGAGAACTTACAGATAACTTCTAATTAGCATGCATCAGGTCATCGTGGCTACCTTTATTTTGTTTTATTTTTTATTTCATATTATTTTTTGAGATGGAGTCTTGCTCTGTCATCCAGACTGGAGTGCAATGGTGCCATCTCAGCTCACTGCAACCTTCGCCTCCCGAGTTCAAGCGATTCTTCTGCCTCAGCCTCCCAGGTAGCTGGGACTATAGGCGTGCATCACCACGTCCAGGTAATTTTTGTATTTTTAGTAGAGATGGGGGTTCGCCATGTTGGCCAGGCTGGTCTTGAACTCCTGACCGTAGGTGATCTACCCGCCTCGACCTCCCAAAGTGCTGGGATTATAGACATGAGCCACTGTGCCCAGCTGGTGGCCACGTTTGAATATTAAACATATTTAACCACTTTCATATCTGGCTCCACAATTTTTAAAAAGTAATTTTTTTCATTTATTAGCTGAAATATTTATATATAGCGACACTTCCTCTTCTACGTGTCTTATGGTTATGCAGTGGTATAGTTCATATAAGAAAATCATGATAAATACTTGATTGCTTTTATCAGTTTTCAAGAAAAGGAGCCTGTTCCTTTTCATTCTCCAAAAAGTAGCCAGTTATTATTTTTTAGGTTTTTAGTCAGTGGGAGCCCCTTTATATTAGTACTTGAGTTCTGTGGACACATGTCCAGTATTCTTTAATAGTTCCTTTGCTCTTTGTTATAGCAGAATATTTCAGGTACCTCTTGAACATATCCTATGCTAGACCTAGAATCAATTATATTTCTCCAATAAGCCTGGTTTCTTTTAGTGGAAAATGGTGTTTCAGCATCACAGTTCAGGCACTAGGGATGCTATGGCCACTAGGCTGTACATTGTTTCTGGGCCTTTTCAGGGCAGACAGCTTTGTGGAGTGTGTTGTGTGTTGTGCTTTTGTTTTGTTTTTTGAAGATAAAACAGCTTATAAGTTTATACTTCCAATTCAAGGTAAGCATAGTTCAGGGTTTTAACTTAAACTTTTCTAGCTTATATTTCTATTATTTTTTTTCCTCAGTGGTAAGCATAGTTTTCAAAGACATAGGTAATTATAGAATATGTCATGACTTCATGCCATATCATGTACACAGTAGTTTCAGAGTAGTAGTATCAGTACTACCCCACCAATATAATTATTTAAAACAGTTAAATTTACTTTGCATATACAATCAGTTCTCTGCGTTTGTGGTTCCACATTCTCAGATTCAACTAACCAAAGATTAAAAATATTTAGGAAAAAAAGCATAAAAGAATAACAACAATGAAAACTAATAAAAATAAAAAACAATACAGTATAACTATTTATATAACATTTACATTTTACTACTTATTATAAGTAATTTAGAGATGATTTAAAGCTTATGGGAGGATATACATATATCTTGTGGAACTGACTTAAGCATACACAGATTTGGGGATCCTTGGGGTCCTGAAACCACTCTTCTACGGATACTGAGGTATAACTGTATTCTTCTAATTCTGTTTTACACATATAGTTTTGTAAAATTTTGAAATAATTTCAAACTTATAGAAAAGTTGCAAGAATAATACAAACTTACAGAAACACAAAATAATACAAACTTAATACAAAGAATACTAATTTTTATATACATTTTATTTGCTTTGTTAAAATTTTTACATTTGCTTTATCATGCCCTTGCTCTCTCCCTCCCTCCTACCATTCTCTCTTTCTCTTTCTACACACACTCACACACACACACCCCAACACAGTTTAAATATTTTTCTGGAACCAATTAACAGTAGTTGTAGACATGATATCCCATTACCCCTAAATAATTCAGCATATGTTTTCTAAGACAAGGACACTCTTTTATATAACCGCAGTATAACTGTGAAGTTCATGAAATTAGTGCTTACACCTCTTTCAAATTCTGTCAGATTTCTCAATTATGCCTCTTGCAGCAAAACAAACAAAAAAAACCCCAAAATACATGTCACATTTATGTGGCCATCATGTTTTATTGTCCAGATACCATCTTTTTTTTTTTTTTTTT
>NW_016107762.1:1137069-1202113 GCF_001604975.1 Cebus imitator
TTTTTTTTTTTGTATTTTTAAGTAGAGATGGGGTTTCACCATGTTGGCCAGGCTGGTCTTGAACTTCTGACCTCAAGTGATCGCCTGCCTCAGCCTCTCAAAGTGCAGGGATTACAGGCATAAGCCACTGTGTCCAGCCTAGGCCAATGCTTTTATAGAATTTCCCTCAACTTGTTTTTGTTGTTGTTGTTGTTGTTTGTTTGTTTTAAATAAATAGAGACAGGCTTTGACTGTGTTCCCCAGACTGGTTTCGAACCCCAGGGCTGAAATGATCCTCCCATCTTGGCCTCCCAAAGTGCTGGGATGACAGGCATGAGCCACTGTGCCTAGCCCTTAATTTGGGTTTGACTGATATTTCATTATATTCGTTTTTGGTGTAATATCATGGAAGTAATGTGCGTTCCTTTTTTTTTTCTTTTTGAAACGAGTTTCATTTTGTCATCCTGGCTGGAGTGTAGTGGCATGATCTTGGCTCACTGCAACCTCTGCCTGCTAGCCACAAGTGATTCTCCTACCTCAGCCTCCTGAGTAGCTGGTACTACAGGCATATGCCACAATGCCTGGCTAATTTTTGTATTGTTTTGTAGAGACAAGGTTTTGCCATGTTGCCCAAGCAGGTCTGGAACTCCTGGGCTCAAGTGATCAGCCCACCTTGGCATCCCAAAGTGCTGGGATTACAGGTGTGAGTTATCACATCCAGCTGATTTTTGTTCTTAGTGTAACATATCAGGAGACACATGATGTTGATTTGATCCTTACTGGTGAGGTTACTTTGATCAGTCAGTTAAGTAAGTTATTGCTGTTTTCCCCCACTATGATGTTATTCTTTTCTTCCTTGTAATTAATACATATTTTGTGGGGAAATACTTTGAAACTGTGTACGTGTCCTGTTACTGAGCAAACTTTCACATCTTTGTAGTGTCCATTGATTATTCTTCCCTGAATAAATTTCTGATGGTTGCCAAATGTGGTTTTCTAATTCCATAATTCTTTCTACATTTATTAGTTGGCATTCAGCCTCAATTATCTGTTATGGATTCATGGTTTCCTGTTTAATCTGTCATTATCATCATTTATTTCAGTGTTCAGATTTAGTTAGTGGGAGCCCCTTCAGGCTGGCTCCTGTGTCTTTTTGACATGTCCTCATTGTTCTTTGATTTTTTTAAAATTCCTAACACAAAAAAAAATTTCAGGTTCACATTTTACTTTCTCTGCCCTAGAAATTAGCTATTTTCCAAGAAGTCCTGATTCCTTTTACTGGACAATTGTATTTGGAAACTAGATTTAGATACTAAATAAACTCATGGCTTACAGAGGTGTTGTCATTGCTTGTAGCCCTATCAGTGGACAGAGCCAGGAAATAAATGTATGTATGAATGCACGTATGTATATTTATGTATATATGTGTTTGTGGTATACACATATCTATAGTAACTTGATCAACATTAATTTTAGTATTTGTGATGCAGACACATGTAGTATATTTGCACACTTCCATTTTTAGTAAAATGCCACAGAGTTTATTCTAGCCATCTCTATTTCCATATGAGATGAGCATGAGAAATGTGGCTCCCACTTATTTGCTCATTTTGCCTTTTATGTAATGAATGTATTGCTTTATTACATAAAATTGAGCTTTTATGTAAAATTTTGTATATATTTTAGTACATAAAAGCCCACTGGTGCAGGCCCTCTTGATTCAGCCATGTTTTTAGTTGTGACTGTCTCTATTTTTTATTTTATTATTTTTTTGATACAGTCTCTGTCACCCAGGTTGGAGTGCACTGGCATGGTCTTGGCTTACTGCAACCTCTGCCTCCTGAGTTCAAGCAGTTCTCCTGTCTCAGCCTCCAGAGTAGCTGGGATTACAGGCATGTACCACCACACCTGGCTATCTTTTTTATTTTTAGTAGAGACAGGGTTTTACCACGTTGGCCAGGCTGGTCTCGAACTCCTGACCTCAAGTGATCTGTCTACCTTAGCCTCCCAAAGTGCTGGGATTACAGGCGTGAGCCATCACGCCTGGACATGACTATCTTTTGAGTCCCAACAAGCTTCCTTGGTTCAGGGTTGACAGATATTGCTAGCTTCAAATTCCAAAAGGAAGAGAAGGGAAGGGAAGAAGTCTAATAATTTTTCTATTAGAGGAAGAAAAGACAGGGGAAGCCCACCATTTAAAAAATATTCAAACCATATCTACAGTGTTAGAAAATATTGTCATTACATGCTATATGCTCTCTTTCTTAACTATCATTTAGTCTTAGTTGTATAAATAGCTATACATTTAATGCTTACTGCTACCAATCCTTATGTCCGTGTATATGTAATTATCTTGGATTCCTAAAGCCTGTTTTATAATGGATTCCCAGAAGGGCTTGTGGGAACTAAGCTCCATTAATTCTAGGGTGTTGAAAACAGTTTATCTGTGTAGCCTTACTGCTTGAAGTTAGTTTGGTGGCTACAAAGTCTTTGGCATACATTTTATTTCCTTGTGTATCTGTGTTACTCCATTGTTTTATGCAAGTACTACTGATGAACAAAGTCCAATGATAGTCTAATTTCCCCTCCTTTATAAGTCATTTGCTCTTTTTGCCTAGATGTTTAGTTAATTTTACTGGAATATGTTTTGGTGTTGGTTTTTCCTGGTCAGTATTGGATCTGTGATTTGCCTTTTCATTATATAGTTTCAAATTTTTTTTGTTTTTATATCACAAAAGTTTATTTGTTCTATTCTTTATTTTTCTTCAGGACTCCTATTGTACATATGTTGGATCTTTATTATTAATATTTTCAGTTTACTCTTGATTTTTTTTTTTTGTCTTTTTCACTTAAAAAAATTTTTTTTTAATTCCGTTCTGGTATATTTTCTTTCTCTTAAAGCATTATCCATTGTATTTATGAGTCTTTGTTTCTTCTAGTTTAGTCTTTTTTAAATAGATTTTTTAATGTCTTATTTTTTGTTGAGTTTTATCAGCTAAGTTTTTGATACATAATTTCCTTTTTTGGTTTTTTCTTTTTTCTTTTTTTTTTTGAAACAGAGTCTCGCTCTGTTGCCCAGGCTGGAGTGCAGTGGTATGATCTTCGCTCACTGCAGCCTCCACCTCCCAGTTCAAGCAATTCTCCCGCCTCAGCCTCTCAAGAAGCTGAGTAGCTGGGATTACAGGTATCTGCCACCATGCCTGGCTAAATGTTTGTATTTTTGTAGAGACGGGGTTTCACTGTCTTGGTCAGGCTGGTCTTGAACTCCACCTCAGTTTTTCAAAATGGTGGATTACAGGTGTGATCCATTGCCTCTAGCCAGTAATTTCTGATGTTGTTGTAATTTTGATATGTATTGTTCTTTTATATCATGCATTAATTTTTAGTCTTTTCAGCTTGAAGTAGTAAAGTGTTCATCTGTTTTGTCAGCAAGTGTTTGTGGTATGTATTCATTGTCTTCAGAGGTTTAATTTTTACTCATCCTTTTTTTCTTATAATTTTGTATTAGGTTTGACTTCTGTCATTTTCTTTTACTCATTTTTATGTGCTGTTAGACTTCCTAAATACATAGAGATCCTTCTGTTTTTATGTAATGTTTAAAAATGTCATCTTGCTAAATGAGATTTCATTCCTTTAGCCTTCCCTACTTTTATCTTGAGTTTCTTTTTCATATTTTTTTCTGTTTTCTCTATCCTCTGTTTTCATATTTTTTTCATATTTTGTTTTTCCTTTTTTCTCTTTTTTTTTTCTGTTTTCCCTATCCTCTTTTTTCTGTTTTCCCTATCTCTTGGGTTCTGTTTCCAGCAGCTTCTTCTTGGTGTGGCTTTGCTCAGGAAGAGAGCTTTGACTGATTTTTTTTGAGGGCATGTAGTGACTAGAGCCTTCCATGCCCTTAAAGCTTTATTGTGGACCCTTGTACTTGTGTACTATTGTAGTAAGCAAAACTCATTCCTTTTGGCACACTTTCCCAGTTTTGCCTGCTGTGCTACATAGAGTCCCTGCTGGTTATTTTTATTTTTATTTTTTATGTTCTGTGTGCTGGCAAATGCCCATTTATTATACTCCACTACCCACACAGATCTTGTGGCAGTTGGTGGTTTGTCCCCACCTTCTTCTATTTTGGGCTTTTGTGCATGAAGTTTTTCTCTGATGAGGGAATTTGGAGAGATTTAAAATTTAAGCTGCTGTCATAACCTTTTGTCCAGAATCCCCACAAAGTTATTATATTTGAATGCTGTGAACCACTACCTACCTCCCTTAGACCATGCTGGTTTTCATTGTGATTGTAGACTAAATATAGACTATAGTTTAAAAATTGGCAGGGTGCGGGGCACATGCCTGTAATCCCAGTACTCTGGGAGGCCAAGCCAGTCAGATCACTTGAAGTCAGGAGTTCGATACCAGCCTGGCCAATATGGTGAAACCCTATCTTTACTAAAAAAAAAAAAAAACAAAAAACAACAAAAAAAACCTACAAAAAATAACCAGGCGTGTTGGCAGGCACCTGTAGGCAGGCTCCTGTAGTCTCAACTACTAAGGAAGGTTAGACAGGAGAATTGTTAGAACCCGGGAGATGGAGGTTGCATTGAGCCAAGATCACACCACTAAACTTCAGCCTGGCTCAGTCTCCAAAATAAAAAAAAATTTCTCATTAATAACTGATAGATTGGTGCCTAATTGAGTATATATATATCTTTATTATATATAAATATATTTATACATATATTTATGTTTTATACATATTTATTTTTATGTAATTTATATGTATATAAACAAAACAGCTTTATTGAGCCCTAACTCACCATACAATTCACTCATTTCGATTGTGCTATTCAGTGGTTTTTTTAGTATTTTAACAAAATTCCACAACCATTATGGAAATCAATTTTAGAACATTCCTTCAGAAGACACCCCCTACTCATTATCAGTCACTCTTCATTTCTTCCCAGTTCCACCCACCCCTGTACCCCCAGCTTTGGCAATGATTCATTTACTTTCTGTCTCTGGAGATTTGCCTATTCTGTACATTTCATGTAAATGAAACCTTATAGTATATGATCTTTTGTGACTGGATTCTTTCACTAAGCATAATGTTTTCAAGGTCCATCCATGTTGTAGCACATATCAGTACTCTGATGCATTTTAATTTTGAAAATACTTCATTGTCTAAATATATCATTATCCATTCATCAGTTAATAGACATTTGGTTGTCTCTACCCTTTTGCCATTATGAATGATGTTGCAATGAATCAGTCCTTGTATAGTATGTTTTCATTTCTCTTGGATGTATACTTAGAAATGGGATTGTTGAGTCAAATGGTAACTATGTTTAATTTTTTAAAGAACTACTAGATGATTTTTCAAAGTAGCAGCACCATTTTACAATCTCACCAGAAACTTATTAGGGTTCCAATTTCTCCCCATCCTTCTCAACATTTACTATTGTTCATCTTTTGGATTATACCCATCCTTGTGAGTGTGAGGTGATATAATAGCTGATGATGTTGAGCAACTTTTTTTGTGTGCTTACTAACCATTTGTTTGTTTTGGAGAAATGTCTATTCAGATCCTTCACCTGTTTTTTTAACTGTGTTTATCTTTTTGTTACTGAACTGTAAGAAATCCTTATATATTCAGAATACATTTTTTTAATTAAGTATGTTATTTGTAAATATTTTTTTTCCATTCTGTTGTTGATAGCCTTTGAAGTACAAAAGTTTTAAATTCTGATAAAGCCCATTTTCTCTGTTTTCATTTTATCACTTTTACTTTTGTTACTATAGTTAAGAATGTTTTTTCTAAATGAACATCATGAAGATTTACTTCTGTATTTTCTTCTAAGAGTTTTGAAGCTTTCTTACATTTAGGTTTATGGTCCATTTTGAGTTAATTTTTGTGTCCCAGGTGATGTAGTCCAAATTTATTCTTTTGCATGTGGATAGCTAGTTGTTGACCCATAAGTTCTGATATGTAGTATTTTCATTTATATTCCAAATCTTTTGTGATTTCTATTATTTCTTTGATACATAAGCTGTCTAGATTTTTTGTATTTGTTTTTTCTTTTCCAACCCATTTGTGATTTTTTACTTTTTTTTGTAATTGATTTCTAACATAACTGTATTGTGCTCATAGATTGTGGTATATATATGGTACTAATTTTTTAAGATTTGAAGAGGACCACTCTGTGGTCTAGCTGTAATGTGGGCATATGAGAAAGGAATATTCACCAGTTGGGTATAACGTTATACCTCTTAGATAAAGCTTATAAATTTGATGTTTAAGTAGTCTGTATCCTTAATGATTTTTTAAAAATTTACCTTACGTCAGTTACTGATTGAAATGTGTTAAAATCCACAATGATGGTGGATTTCTCTTTTTTTCTTTGTAGTTTTGTTAAAATTTTTTATGTTTAGTTTTAACTTTTATTATGGGAAGTTTCAAGCACACACAAAAGGAGAAAAAACAGTGTAATCACTTACCTGACACTCACCCTATCGCTTACCCTATCTTGAACCATTATGAATATATATGGCCTACCTTATTTCATACATTCTTACTACCCCTACTTTTATGCTTTTCCTCCCCAGATGATTAAAAAACAAATCATAGGTAAAACTGTTATTTTTTACACTCATTCCTCATATTTACTCTCATATTTACCACATTCCTTTTTGCATCTTAGCCTATCTGTAAATGTTTTCCTTTTGCCTGAAATGTATATACTACAGTATCCTCTAGTGAAAATCTTTTAGTGATAAATTTTCCATTTGTTTGAAAATGTTTTTATCTTGTGCACTTTCTGGAAAATTAGTGCAGAACTCAAGTTAGCAGTTTATTTTTTTTCTGAGCATTTGAAACATAGTATTTCAGTGTCTTTTGGCTCCCATTGTTGCTGTTGAGAATTAAACAGGAAGTCTAAATTTCTGTTACTTTGTGGAGGATCTCATTGGCTCCTTTAAAGACTTACCTCTTTTTCTTTGATAATCTGCAGTTTCACATGATATGACATATAAAATTCTGTCATAAATAATTCAATTATTATAATCTCAGGTTAGTAGCTTTAACTTTCTTAAGTTCATATCTACTTCTAGATGGTGATTAGTATTCTGTAAACAGTTAAGTACACAGGAATGCATGCTAATTAAAAAGATTCTATGGTGAATCCTTTTGGAGACCATAGTTCATAATTTGTCTGCTTTAAAACTTTCTTCTCAGGATCTTGTGTATGTACCTTGATGTAAACAGGCACAGTATACTTTATCTATTTACAGCACTATTGGAAATAATTATGAAAAATGGAAGCACGGCTGGAAATATCCCTCATTGCCGAAAACCATCAGGTAGTGGTGATCAAAGCAAGCCTAATTGCACAAAGGACAGCACATCTGGTAGTGGTGAAGGTGGAAAAGGCTATACCAAAGACCAAGTAGATGGAGTTCTCAGGTAGGAGTAAATATGATTTCCATCTCAATCATAATTGGTACTAATGTACTTTTTGCTGTTGTAACACCTGTAAAATGTGAAATAGAACATTAGAAGAACAAACATCAAGGAATTGAACTCTGGGTGTGTCTTATGCTTCATATTCTTTATAAAACTGATCTGTAAAGTACCAACTCTATGGAACAGTCTATTTTTTAAAAGTAGCCTTAAGTTACAAAGCTTTTTCCAAACAATTTTTTTAAGAAAAATTATTGCAACTTTTTCATACAATATGTTTATATAGCAATACTGAAAGAGGACGAATAATTGTTTTATTTTACATAGATGAAAATGGGAGAATTTCATGAAAGGAATATTGAGTGTAATAGCAAAGGATTTCTTTTCTATTTATATTCTTCATTAAGGCTATCTCTCTCTCTCTCTTTATATATATGAAGACAGTAGCATCCTTTCTTTTTATATTATTTTTAACTCTGATTATTCTGTCTCTGTTTTTAGTTTTGCCTCATGATACCCTTTTACTTCAAGCAGAAATGTTAGAGTAGAAAAATTATAAACTGGGTTTTGGGTATCTGGCTTTATTAATTTTATAATTAAAAGGTTTTCTGGAAAGAAAATGAAACTTAGAGTTTCAAACACTAGAGAAAAGTCTGCTTTGTTTACAGTTAAAGCTTAAGGAAGCTGTATTGATATTGTACTGATACTACTTTGCTAGGGGAACTAAGAATTAAGGATTTTGAACAGTGATTAATTCAAGAATTCTCAGAGAGAGTGAATCATATAGTATAGTTTAGTGAAGAGTTGTTAAAACTAGTTAAGTCTCTTTCTCATTTGTCCTTTCTTGTTTGTTTCTCTTTTTATTTCTTTTTTTCGCCTTTTTACTCCATTTTCAACTTTTTACTTACCATAATTTGTAATTGAAGTGTATTGTGAGATACAGGTTTTATTTATTAAGGAAAGTGATTTGTTACCATATCTTAATTTTAAAATCAAATACCCATATGTTTATATTTTGCATTTGTTCCTATATATTTAAATGCTAAGGCTTGATTGTAACATTTCGAGAGTGATTACAATGAGATAAAAGGATTCTCTGACTGGGTGTGGTGGCTTAGGCCTATAATCTCAGCACTTTGGGAGGATGAGGTGGGGCAGATCACCTGAAGTCAGGAGTTCGAGACCAGCCTGGCCAACATGGCAAAACCTTGTCTCTACTAAGCATAGAAAAAGTAGCCGGGCGTGGTGATAGGCACCTGTAATCCCAGCTGCTCGGGAGGCTGAGGCTGAGGAATCGCTTGAACCCAAGAGGCAGAGGTTGCAGTGAGCTGAGATCACGCCACTACACTCTAACCTAGACGACAGAGCGAGACACCTTCTCAAACAAACAAACAAAAAAAGGATTCCCTAATCATGGGAAAGCCATGGTAGAGTAGTTAATTAATATGAATGGTAGTGAAGCACTTTGAGAATATAAATAATTCTGCTAACCACTTTTATGTCAGAGGTAGCTGAATAAGTGAATAAGTGAGAGACTTACTTTTGAATTTATTTCATAAAAAACTTTTATTAATAAGCAGTGTGCTTGAAACATGCTCCTGGAAACCACATCCTAAAAAAAGTTATATTTGCTTATAGGACTTACTTTATGTTGGGAGAACATACTCTCAATGAAGGATTCAAAGAAAGTTAAATGTATTATATATGATTTTTTAAAGAATATATGGAATCACCTATATATTTCCAAGTTTACTAAAAACTATGGTTGAAAGTTTTGGAAAATAAGAATCTGCTAAATCTGGTATTATTTTAAAAAGTCTATTTCTCATTTCCTCTACGCTAGCCTTGAAAGAAACAGAAGAGTAGTCCAAGGTGTGGTAGAAATAAGGAATGAAGAACATTGATGCCTCTTTGTTCTGGTATTGATTATATATATATGTGGAGTGGGGTTGGTTTTCTGTGTATGTGGGTGGTTGTATGTGTGGTTCTCCAAAGCCCAGAGGAACTGGCTCTAGGCAAGGACACAGCTTGAGAATGGAAGAATGAAAGATGATGGTGAGTGTAGATACACTATGTATTTGACCGAGACATAAAAGGTGGAGGTAATTTTTTTGTTTTCTCTGTCAAATTGGAGTTGAGGTTGTTTTCTGAGAGTTAGAAGAAAAGAGATGAGGTTGAAAGCTTGAGAGTGGTAAAAGTGTGGAATATTTGCAGAGGAGAAAAGCAAAGAGAATGGAAGTATTGCTGATTTAGCTTTGAGGTCTATCACATTTGAGACCATGAATTCTTTATGGGTTGAAGAAATAGCTTAGTAGTATACCTGTATTAGAGACTGGTCCTCTGGTCCATAATCTTATTATACCTTTTTAATTAAATAAATTGATTTTTTTTCTTTTGGGGGCTAAATATGGTTGGAACATTCTCTAAGAGAATCCTAAGTTTTTAAAATTATATGAGTTGCTTAGCTGAATATACCTTTTATATTAGCCTTCATAAGAGTTGCTTTAGTGAGGGTACAGATCACCAGCAAACACTTACATGATGTATGTTTTTGTTTTTTCTTTTATCTATACACAGGGGATTTTTCTGAAGAAAGCCATGTTATCTTGTTGGTTAGCACAATTATGCAAACAAGTTGCTCAGTGACAATTTGGCTCAATGGGGAGAAGTCTTGCAATAATACTGCATCCATTGCATAAGTAAGAGCTAGCTTACAGTAAGACTGAAGAAAAAGTGTTTAACTTTGCAAACTAATATTCTGTTAAATTTGGCAATTTTTTTTTTTAGTTGAAGTATACTGAAAAATAATTGAGACAGTTGTCATAGATCTTATTTAAAGTTTTTAATATATCATTTAAAAACTTTACAACATCAGTGTGAAATCATTAACTGGAGTATCATTGTATTTATCAATCAGAAGCACTCTGTACAACTGTTAAGTCAATTTAATTATGGGGAGTTGAATTTAAGATTTGATTTAAACTTCAGTTCTTTATGTGAGAAGAAAAGAAATCGTTTGGCTAAACTTATAAAATAAGTAATTCTTTGTCTCAGGAATAAATAAATGTTTCCTTAAACGCCAGTTAAATTTGGAGTATATTTAAATAATTAGCTATATAGCACATGAAAAAAAGAGAATCGAAAAATGACCATCCTCTCCCACCAACTATGCCTTTATGCACATAAGAGAAGACATAAAGTCTGGACCAGGCAGAGTTTTCCCATTGTTGAGCTCCACACAGATCCTTTTGGCCTTTGTTTCCTTCCAAGATAGGTAATGGGTTACTTCTTTTTAAATTATTTTAATTCTTCAGTGAGGCAGGAGAAGGTTTTACTCTTTTAGAAAGCAGCAAACTATGAAGTGTGACAAACATATGTAACTGGTGAAAAGGAGCATGATGAACAACAATATGAATGAAAATAGAAATAATTTCTCATTCAGGTGTAAAAAATTAGGTGAATGGGTATATTGGGAGCATTACTTGAAATACATAGTCTTAAGGCTGTCCATTGGTGATGATGAGTTTATAACTGCTGGCTTCTCAAGAATTTCTCTTCTAATAGATAAAGAAAATTTAGTGTAGGGAAGATATTATGGAGCTGAATACAGCTAAGAATTAGTGAAATAACTGTTTTTCCTGTCTAGACTTTTTTTTTTTTTTTTTTTCTGTGGCAGTTGTTAGCTTTATGACCTTACATAGAGCACTGCAGATTTTCACCTACTTTGTCTACACTATCCAGCAACCTGTGCTGCCTTTTTAAGTTGACCAGGCTTTTGTGCTCAGTAATTGTAAACAAACAAGACAATTTTAGAGGCTTAATCTGGAACATAATTAAACATCTTACACAGTCAAACCAAGTAACCAAGTAGTAATGGCTTTAGGATTGTTCAGTGTTTAATTTACCTTTTATTTTTTGCACTTAGGCAGTGTCTGCCATATTTGTAGTTCTATACCTTGTCTCAAGTCTGTTTCACTTCTATTAACTGGTTCTCTTCTATTCCAAATGATTTTTAGTAACAACTACATTTTCATGACAGCATTCGCCACATTTGATCTGAACGTGACATTTTAGATCCCCGTCATTTCTGCTCTTAAGTTGAAAGTCATCTGTACATCCACCCAACATTTATGGCGAAAAAGACATAATCCCTGCCTTCAAAGAACCTGTAATCTAGAAGAGTTGTCAGACAAGTAAAGAGGCAACTGTAGTACACTGTGGTAATTGTTGACATAAGGCTAAATTCAGAGGATTTAGGGAGGACATCAGAGGAGCAGCAAACCTAGTCCTGAGGAATTTGGATTCTTAGGAAAAGGAAGCGCTAAGCTAGAGTCTGCAGAAGTTGTAGAAACTAGCTAAGCAAGAAGAGAGGCAGAGAAGATGTGCTGAGCACCAAAAACAATTGCAAAAATATAAGAGGTAAAAGAGTGCTTCAATACTGATTGTAAGAAAGGAATAGCAAGATAAAGGTCAGTTTGAAGTCTGAAGGGTATCCTTTTCTTCTGTATTCTGGTTCTGAGCAAGATTTTCAAGTCAGATTAACATGTTTGAATTCTTACTTGTGAGGCCTTCCTTTATTACCTTATTTGAAATAGGCCTACCCATCCTTTCTTTGTTTCAATTAGCTACTTTATTTTTCTTCAGATGTTTATCACCATATGATGTACTTTATATTTTACTTGTATATTTGTATATTGCTTGTTCTCCTAATTATAAATTTAATGGGATTTTGACTATTTTATTCACCACTGTAGTATCTGAAATTGTGCCTAACAGAAAGTATATGGTTAGTAAATTTTTGTTAAAGAAGTTAAGTCCTCATTCTCATCTGTTACTTGGTTATGTGAACTTAGACGATTTACTTAACCACTCAAAGACTGGTTTCCTCATTGGTTAAATGGGAATAATATCTACCGAATGAGGAGTATATGAGATATTTGTGTAAAATAATCAGCATAATAAAATTCTACAGTTCTTTATGTGGAATCTTTGTGACCAAATGCAATTTGGAATTTAGAATTCTTCCTGTTTTAGAAAGGTGCTAATATAGTTGGCTCTCCACATCTATGGTTCTGCATCTGTGGATTCAACCAACTGTGAATTGAAAATATTTGGTGAAAAATAACAATACAACAGTAAAAAAATAATACAAATTAAACAACCAATATAGTGTAACAACTGTTTACATAGCATTTACATTTTCTTGAGTATTACTTATAACCTGGAGATGATTTAAAGTACATGGGAAGATGTGTAAATGTTATATGTAAATACTATAACATTTTATATCAGGGATTTGAGCATCTGCAGATTTTGGTATTCAAGGAGGGGACATCCTGTAACTAATCCCCTGTGGATACCAAGGGATAACAGTATATTATATATTATACATCTTAGGGTCTAGGGCAGCAGTCCGTAACAAATAGTCATATTTCTATAGCAAAACATATAGGCATTCACACTTAAATGGGATAAATGAAGACTCTATAGTAGCTTCACATCTTTTCAGGTCAGATTTTCCTATATGCAAAATCTAGACAGAGTCCAATTCATTTTTTTATGAAGTAAAATTAGTTATAGAATAACTTTGATTTTTCAGTGATTTATGGATATTGGAACATTGATATGGCATGGTGGACCTGTACCTAACACAGTAGGTGTTTTATAAATATTCCCTATTTCCTTTTTTTCTGTCACATAGTTTCTAAACATTTCTAGGAGAATGAGTCTCTATACAGGTGGGGATCATTCTCTTGTTTACAGATATATGATAATGTTAATTGCCTAGAACACTGGACATAGTTGGTATTCAATAAATAATTATTGACTAAATAAAGGAAATATGAAATAAAATTGATGTATGTTAATGTTTTTTAAGTATCTAAAGTAGAAAACTCCAATTTTAATTTCTGTAAATTTGTACAATCTTATATTACTTTCCCTTTTTACTCTCAAGTTCATATAACAAATGATAGATACCTTCATTATATAAGGAAAGCTAAGGCTCATTTACTCTAAAAATATTTACTGAGGCCCTATTGTGTGCCAAGCACTATGGTAACTAATAGGTTTAATATTAAAGAAAAAGATCTCATCTCTTTTCTTTGAAAACTTTGAGTCAGTCTTTGTAGTTCTTTTGCTGTTAATGTCCACTTTTACTGTAGATCATTTTGCCTGTCACTACCCTGTCATCAAGCCACCCGCACGTGGAATGCATCTAAAATTACAAAGTACTCTCCGAAAATTTTGAAAATGTACTGTGGCTTTTGTGAAAGTAAATTACTAGGTTTTGGAAGAAAGTTGGCATCCACGTGTACCTAATGTTCTCTGTTCCATTCAGAGTATTTCTTTTCTAATCCTAATATACTTTAAAGACTCCAGGCTTAAATCTGTTAAATTTTTAAGGTACAAACTATATGTATATAATCTTTAGAAATGTGCTTATCACAGTGAAAATCAGGGGTAACATTTTTTGAGTCCCATGTTATATCTTATCATGAGATGTTATCTTTTTTAGAGAGTAACACAGAAAAAGTATCTTTGGCATAACGGGGCTGGCTGGGTGCATGGTTTATGCCTGTAATCCCAGCACTTTGGGAGACTGACATGGGGAGTATCATTTGAGGCCAGAGGTTCGAGACTAGCCTCAGCCCCAACATAGCAAGACCCCATCTGTACCAACAAATAAATAAATAACTGTGCTAACTTAACATTTAAACCACAGAATACTGCAGTTATTTTGCAGGTACTAAACTGTTGCTTTGATAGTTGGTTAGATCTACATTATGAAAGAACAAAATTTTTGGAATGTAATGCATGTTCATTCTTAGCTGTGACATGCTTTTGAGGAGTTTCGGAATTTATCCACTTATGAATACTAAAAAAGTTGTTTTTATTGTCTCATTTTAGCTACAGTGTATGCTTTACTTGTAATATATTACACTAAGGACATTTTCATGGTTTACTCTTCTCAGACTTGGGAAGAGATTGGAAGAATGGTCTATGGTCGAAAAAGAGTGAAGCAAACTAACCCTTAAAGGGATAAGCCATCATTAGATTTTGAGAAAGAGTCCATAGATAGTTCTTTATACTATTCTAATAAATTAAAAATTAGAGATATTACATAACCATCTTCCTTGAAATTTACATTATAACACACTCTCTTGTTCACAGCATAAACAAATGTAAAAATTACTATGAAGTACTTGGAGTTACGAAAGATGCTGGTGATGAAGATTTGAAAAAAGCTTATAGAAAGCTTGCTTTGAAGTTTCATCCAGACAAAAACCATGCACCTGGAGCAACAGATGCTTTTAAAAGTAAAGTAAACCTTTTAAAGCAATTTTACTAAGCTCTCTTTAGAGTTCACTTTACAGTGTTTCAGAATATTAAATTCTGCTTTTGGACTGGTGCAAAAGACCAGCACAAGCAAGGATCTGCAAAATTCGTAGAGACCAGCACAAACAAGAGTCTGCAAAATCCTTTAAAACTTCAGTATTAACTGGTTACACCCCGAGTCAAACAAATGCAGTTTGGCTTCACAAAAGCAACATGCCAGCTTTGATACAGTCTTAAGAAACTTTTCTAGGCACCTATACATGTATTCTTGTTTACCAGGAACAAGTAGCGTGATAATTATGCATGAGCATCTAGTGTACTGCCATCTGGTTCTAAATGAATTGAAAGTAAAATATTGTTTTTGTGAGTTTTTAAGGTACAAGAGACTGTCCGGAATTTGGATATTAGTTAAAAGAAATATCTCCTTAGTGTTCTCCCCAATTTTTGCATTTTTTATACGTAGTTTTAGCTAATGTGATTTTTTTCTTTTTTTAAAATTAATATTTTTCCCCTTGCCTTTTATTTATTTTTTGTTTTTCTTCCCAATAGTCTTTAATTTTTTTGCCAAATTAATAAATAATTGTCAGATAAGTGATTTTGTGATTTTATATTTCGTTAAGTACAATTTATTTATAATACTTTCTCATTCATAGTTAAATTTCTAAATTTGTGATTGTTCATTCTTGTGAATTTGGCATTCATAGAGCCAGTGTTTAATGTTTACAGTACTATGGTGTGGTCGTAGAATAACTGGAAATAGATACTCATTTTAAAAATCTTCCAAAAAGATAGAAGAATCAATTGGTCCTTCTTGAAAATACTGTTAAGATTGTTTCCAAAACAGTTTTGTTTCTTGAAGGAAGTTGCCAAGGAAAATACATTTGGGAATTAATAATATATTCCAATAAAAGCCACTACCAAAGTGGTGCTGGTGAAAGTAAAATGCCAGTGTGACAGTGAGAGCCATCTCACTTTGTTTCCTTAAAGTAAAAGTGGCATGTTGAAAGTACAGGAAAAACTTTACTTGAAAACAAACACTTGGAAATTACACTTCTGTAAGTTCATTACTTGAAGAATTTGTCCAGAAAATAGTGCCATTATTTTCTTTCCTCCAAATACACACCTTTTTTAAACAAAAATAAAGCTTTCATTTTAAAAAATAACACAGATAACAACACTTAGTTTAATTTCTAATTCAATAGTACAGAAAGTTGGGAAATTTCTGATGAAATTGTCAAATAGAATAAATATTTGTTTAATTTGTTTTATAGCTTGAGCCTAATATGTGTAGTCACAGAGTTACTGGAAAAAGTAACTGAAATTTTAAAATAGCTAATTTATTAGCATATATTCCCCAAAAGCTAAAAGTAAGTTTAGCTGTATGAGTTCCACAGATTTAATTTAAAATTTTTTGAGTTTTAAAAATGTTTAAAATATTTTGGCAATGGTTTATTTGTATGTTTGTTATCTGCTAAGTGATTTCAGTGTTAATTCTTTAAACCATTTCCACTTCTGTGTTGAAGTCATGTTAACATCTTGTAATAACACTAAATGTACGTAACATATTTCTATAGGCTTTGTTGCATTTTGACTAGGTTAGCAGAATAGATGTCACCTAAGGAAGCAAACTAGACACTCAATGGGGTTTTACAAAGCTGGTTATACTTCTGTCTGGTACATTTCAGAGTTTAGTGGTTTGCTTTGCAAAACTAGAAACTTAATACTTACCAACATGCTGGGAGGCGATTTATATCTAGAGGAGAGGTTCACGTTATTCAGTACACAAAGAGATTACCTATAAACCAGGTTTATTAGTCCCAAAGAGGATCAGAATAGGGAACTGATTGATGAGCCCATTTTTTATTGAGTGGAAACTACATAGAAAACTCAAGTTGTAATTCACATATGCTTGATGAGTAACAGTAGTTAATTAGAAAATATTAAGGTAGTATGATCCCACAGAAATGGCAGGTTTCATTCATTTAGCACACAGGGTCTTCTCATTATCTTCTGTATCAGCTTATTATATTTTTAACCAATCAGTCTGTTTTTGGAATACTAAGCCATTTATCTCTGAGCAAAGACAATACTGTTGTCTTTTTTATAAAAGCTAAACTATGGATTGATTGCTCTGTAATTACTAAAACACTTTTTACAGAAAGTGAAAACCTCTTGCTTTTATTTTCTTCAAGAACAGAAGAGGTAATTAGTGATTAAATAGAAGAGTTGTTTCAATTGTGTGTTTTGTAAAGCTTTAAAAATAAAAAAGATTGCTCTCAAGGAGAATGGACTAAATGAACTCATAAGTTCATGTAGCTATTTTGTCTTTTTAGTTAGGATTGTAAGTTTCCCAAGCAAGGAATATTTTTTTTTACATATAAAGTGACTTGTAAAATATATGAAAACATATTTTTGAAAAATATTTTAATGAAATGAGTCTCTCTCCTTTTTTTCTGATAATAGATGTCTTCAAAACACACCCAGTCTACATTATCTTCAAAGATTCCTTGAGTATTTCAGAGACCATCTGAATAATACCTGTGTCTCCTGACATACATGAATGTAGTAATGCGGCATGGATTAGTTGTTTATGTGTTTGCTTGACAAGTAATAGTGGAATGGGAACTATTGTTTGTATTAGTTCTGGTAGTTCAATATAAACATCTAGAGTATATCTCTAAGAACAAAGAGTTTAATTCTGCCATTTGGGCTAGTTTTTGTAGAGAAACACAGTGAGAGAATCTGAGATATCACCTCCCTCAAAGAATTTATAATTCATAAAAGGGAGATAAACCTTACACAGAACTTTTGTGATATAGTAATGCCTGACATTTAACAAACATTTTATGGTTTTTCATTCCTATTTTTAAATTTAATACTTATTAAAAAAATCTCATCAAATAATCAAGAGACCAGTGTCATCCTCTTTTCACAAATAAGAAAGTTGAGACTCAGATATACTCAGGATCTGACAAAAGACCAACTATATTTAAATACCAGAACAGACCATAGATGTCCAAAGAAAAGTTAGAAAGATGAAGTCTCATTGTGAGCAGAGTAATTGGAGAAGCCTTCATAATAGTTACAATTAAGGTTAAAATTAAGAGTTTTCTCAAGAGTTAGCATGAATTCTATGGTTAGAGAAGAAAGCAGATGGCAAAAGCTTGGCAGTGAGAATGAGGTGAGTGATCTAAAATTCCATGAAGGCTTCCACTTTCAGGAAGATAGGACAGATATACTTTTCCCTGTTTTCCCCAATGAGTACAACTGAAAACCCCAAACATTAATATATAAAGTAAAGAAAAGAAACATAGGAAGACTCTGAAAAGTGGAGACAAGAAAGGTAGACCAACTAGGTAGGGACCTTAGGATTCAAAGAACAACATAGCAGTTAGTCGCTTAGGTATTCTTTTTAACCCTGCAAATATCCCAAATTAGGTGCTAGAGGAGTAGGCAATCTAAAAACACCAATAGCCATAGACAGAAAAGCCCCAAGAAAACCCTGATTTATCTAGCCAAACGATCAGGAAAGGGATAGCCTAGAAAGACAGAAAAACAGTAGCCACTCTACTGCAAACACCCACAGGAAAAATTGTGGCCCTACCCTGACCCACAGTAGCAGAGACTGAGTAGAGAGCCTAGGCTATCAACCCCTCTATGCTATAAGGAGATGCTCTAAGCTCTCTGCTGGGGTGGTAACAGAGAAGGTGAACTAGATTGCTTAGACTTTCATTTATGCTGGGTAGTAAGAAAGGCTTCCCTCACAATGTCAGGGGAGATCATGTGGACTTTCTCTTCCACCTGGCAGTGAAAAGGTGTTCATTCTCCCTGCTGGGGTAGGATCAGAGGTAGCCTAATGTAGAGGCAGGACTTTAATCACCAGAGGTAACAAAGTCATTTCCTTCTAGTATCAGTGAAATTAAATGGAGAACAGTAATGAAGCATCTCTTCTCCTCCTAGCCAGGGAGATAAAAGTAGAGGCCTGATATTCCCATAAGGGAACTTCCATGTCTATCCAATGGGACCCCTCCCCTTGAGTGTCTTCAAAGGCCAAGGGGAAAACCTGGACTTCCACTCCCACTTAGAAACAATGAGATGGTATTCCTCCTTCTCTGCTGAAGTGGCGTCAGAGGAATACAATAAAAACAAAATATGTAAATAAGATCCATACTCTTATAAGGTAATAACCCCAAATTATGAAGTTTCAGTTGAAAATTACTTGTCAGTCTAAGAACCAGGAATATCTCAAACTGAATTTTAAAAATCAATCAATAGATGCCCACATGAAGATGACAGAAAAGTTAGAATTGCCTACCAAAATTTTAGAACAATCATAAAAAAAATCATATAAATGTTTCAATGAGCAATTACAAATAAGCTTAAAACAAAAGAATCCCCACAAAGCAATAGAAAGTCTGAGCAAAGATATTAAAAGTATAAAGAACAAAATACAAATTTTACAACTCAAAAATAAATATAAACTATCAATGAATGGAATAAACAGCAGACTAGACAAATGCAGGAAATAATTGGTGAGCTAGAAAATAGAAAAATAGATGTTATCTAATTTGAACATAGAAAATAAGCTAAAAAGAAAAAGGACATAGCCTCAGAGACAAGTGGGACGATAACGAAATATCTAATATTCAGGTGATTCGGTGTCCTAGGACAAAGGGAGAAAGAAGGCAGAGCTGAAAGAGTACTCAGAAAATTAAAGGTTGAAAACTTCCCAAATTTGGCAAAGGATAGAAGCCTATAGATTCTAATTGAATGAACCACAAACTGATAAGCCCAAACAAAGCCATACCAAGACACATCATTGTCAAACTTTTGAAAACTAAAGACAAAGTCCTGAAAGCAGCAAAAGAGAAATGACACCTTACCTATAGGGAGGGAAGCAATTTAAATGACAGCAAATTTCACATTGGAAACCTCAGAGGCCAGAAAGAAATAGCACATATTTCAAGTGCTAAAAGAAAAGGAACTGTCAACCTAGAATCCTATACTCAGCAAAAAAAATCTTTCGGGAATGAAAAGGAAATCAAGACATTTTTCAGAAAAGGAAAAATGGGAAAATTTGTCATGAGCAAATACAACCTGAAAGAATAGCCAAAGGAAGTTCTTTAAACAAAAAGAAACAATAAAAGAATCTTGAAATACCAAGTACCGAGAAAAAGCACAGTACTCTGGTATTATTTGTGGTGCCCCAAAGTTCGTATGTTAAAACCTAGTCACAAATGTGATGGGAGTAGGGATGAGGCTTTTGAGAGGTGGGATTCCATCTTGTGAACACACAGTTGGAGGGAACTATTTATGAACCAGAAAGCAGGCCCTCACCAGACACTGAGTCCGCCAGTGTCTTGATCCAAGCCTCAGCCTCTGCAGCTGTGAGAGATGGATTTGGTTATAAGCTATCCAGTTTATGGTATATTCTAATAGCAGTCTGAATGGACTAAGACACATAGTGAGCAAAAATATTATTTAATACAATATACTTTTGTTTCTCTTGAGTTTCTAAATTATGTTTGGTATTTGAAGCAAAAGTTAAAACATTGTCTGATAAGGCTTTAGATATATATAAAGAAAATATATAAAGAAATTATATTTTATATGGGGGAAGATAAAGGGAAGTAAAGGAAGGTAAGGATTCTATACTTCATTCGAACTAACAAATTGATAACACCAGAAGGTTATGAATTATGTATATATAATACATATAATGTATATACAATCCCTAGAGCAGCCACCAAAAAGCTATACAAAGAGATATAATCAGAATACACTATAGGTAAGTAAACATGGAATTCTAAAAAATGTTCAGGTAACTCACTCACAAGATGTCAGGAAAAGGAAAACAGAAATGAAAAAATAAAAAATAAAATGGCAGGCTTAAACCCTAACTTATCAGTAATTACATTACATGTAAATGACCTGTCTATGCCAATTAAAAGTCCTTTGGCAGAATGAATTTTAAAAATGTGATTTCACTAGGTGCAGTGGGTGCTGCCTTTATATTCCTAGCACTTTGGGAGGTGAAGGTGAGAGGGTCACTTGAGCCTATGAGTTCGAGACCAACCTAGGCAACAGTGAGACCCCATCTCTACAAAAAATTTAAAAATTAGCTGGACGTGGTAGCACATGTCTGTTGGTCCAGCTACTTGGGAGGCTGAGTTAGGAGAATCACTTGAGCCTGAGGAGTTGAGGCTGCAGTGAACTGTGACTGTGTCACTGCACTCCAGCTGGGGTAACACAGTGAGATCTTGTCTCAAAAACAAAACATAATTTTGCTGTATGTTATCTACAAGAAAATTATTTGATTTATAACACCACATACAGGATGAAAATAAGATTGAAAAAAATATATATCATGCAAATATTAAAAGAAAACAGGAGTTGCTATATTAGTATTAGACAAAATAGGCTTTAGAGTAAAAAAATTACCAGAGAAGTACATTATGAATATGTACTTGATAAAAGGGTCAGTCCTTTTAAGACACAAATGTATATGCACTGAAAGCTGTACAGTATGTAAAGCAAAAACTAATAGAACTGGAAGAAGAAATGCACAAATTCACAATTATAGTTGGAGACTCCGCTACCTCTCCTCAATAATTTATAGAACAATTAGACAGAAAATCAACAAGAATACAGAAAGACTGAACACCACCATCACCTAACAAGATCTAATCAACATGTATACAACATGCCACTCAACAACAGTGGATTGCAAATTCTTTTCAAGTGCCCACAGAACACACAGGAAGATAGACCATATCCTAAGTCATAAGATAAATCTCCACTAATTTAAAGTATTGAATCATACAAGTATGTTCACTAAACACAGTGGAATCAAAGTGGAAATCAGTAACACAAAGGTAATAGGAAAATGTCCAATCACTTGGAAACTGAACACCATACTTCTAAAGTATCCATGGGTTAAAGAGGAAATATCAAAACAAATTTTAAAAAATATATTGAACTAACAAAAAATGAAAATACCGCAATCAAAATTTGAGAAAACCAGTTAAAGGAATGCTGAGAGGAAATTTTTTAAAAAATTTATTTATTATAATTTAAGTTCTGGGGTAGATGTGCAGATCATGCAGGTTTGTGACATAAGTATATACGTGCCTCGGTGGTGGTTTGCTGCATCCCTTGCCCTGTCATCTACATTAGGTATTTCTCCTAATGCTATTCCCCCCCAATCCGCCCACCCCTTGCTACTCCTCCCATAGCCCCCCACCCCCCAGATCCTGGTGTGTGATGTTCCCCTTCCTGTGTCCATATGTTCTTATTGTTCAACACCCACTTATGAGTGAGAACATGCAGTATTTGGTTTTCTGTTTTTGTGTCAGTTTGCTGAGAATGATGGTTTCTATCCATGCATGTCCATGCAAAGAACGTGAACTCATTGTTTTTTATAGCTGCATAGTATTCCATGGTGTATATGTCCACATTTTCTTTATCTAGTCTATCATTGATGGGCATTTGGGTTGGTTCCAGGTCTTTGCTATTGTGAACAGTGCCGCAGTAAACATGCGTATGCATGTGTCTTTATAATAGAACGATTTATAATCCTTTCGGTATATACCCAGAAATGGGATTGCTAGTTCAAATGGTATTGATATTTCTAGATCCTTGAGGAATCACCACAGTGCCTTCCACAATGGTTGAACTAATTTACACTCCCACCAACAGTGTAAAAGCGTTCCTATTTCTCCGCATCCCTGAGAGGAAACTTGTAACATGACATGCGTATGTTAGAAAAGAGGAACAGTCTCAAATCAGTTATCTATGCTTCTGTCTTACAAATCTAGAAAAAGAATAGCAAAATAAACTCAAAGCAAAAAAGAAAGGAAATTGTAAGAGTAGAAATCAGTACAATTGAAAATAGTATCAATGAAACAGAGCTGATTCTCTGAAAAAATGAATAAAATTGAAAGACTGACCAAAAAAAGAGAGAAGACAGAATGACCATTGTCAGAAATGGTATCAGAAACAAGGATATCACGGCAGACATCAAAAGGATAATAAGAGAATAATACTATGAACAATTCCATACATATAAGTTTACAAGTTAGGTGAGATGGGCCAATTTGTTGAAAAATACAAATGATCACAACTCAGTCTGAAATAGATAATGTGAATAGCCCTATAGAACTTGCTGTGGTTTGGGTATATTGAAATTTGATCCCCATTGTGGCAGTGTTGTGGGGGTGTAGCTTAGTGGGAAGTGTTTGTGTTATGGGGGCAGATCCCTCATGAATGTATTGGTGCTGTTTTAACCATAGTGAGTTCTTGCTCTCTTGAGGCTAGATTACTTCTTGCAGGAATTGATTACTTCCTAAGTGAGTGGGTTGTTACAAAGCTAGGACACCCCTCAGGCTTTCCCCTCTTTGCACCTGTTTGCTTCCCCTTTGATTTTTTTCTACCATGTGATGCAGCACAGAAGCCTTCACCAGAACTCAAGGCCATGCCCAAAAATTTCTCAGCCTATAGAACCATAAGCTAGTCTCAGGTATTCTTCTATAGCAACACAAGAGGGACTAAGACAGAACTGTTGAGTAAATTAACATAATTATGAAACTCCCAAGAAAGAAATCTCCATGCTCAGATGCTCTTATTGAAGAAGTCCACCAAACTTTTAAAGGAAGAATTAAAAGTAATTCTGTAAAATCTCTTCCATAAAATAGAAGAGGAAGAGAGATTTTTCAGTTAACTTTAAGAAATGTTTTACCTTGTTTATATCAAAACCAAAGACATTACAAAAAACAAAACAAACAAAATGAAACTACAGATCAGTACTCTTTTTGGAATAAACCCAAATGTCCATGACAAAATATCAGAATTTTGCAGTATATAAGAAGAATTATACACCCCAAACAATAGAAGTTTATTTTAAGGTAGCAAAGTCAATTCACTATTTGAATATCAATGAGTGTAATCCACCATATTAGTAGACTAAAGAAAAAAATTGCATGATTATATTAATCAGTGGAATAAAAGTATTTGATACATTTCAGCACCCATTCATGATAAAAACTCTCAGAAAAATTGCAATAGAAAGAACCTGCCTCAACTTGATAAAGAGCAACTACAGAACACCTGTAAGCCAACATTAAATGGTGAAAGACTGAATGTTTTTCCCTTATGATCAAGAATAAAGCAAGAATGTCTCTTTACCACTCATATTCAACAAAATGCAGGATGTAGTAACCATTGCATTAAAGAGAGACAAAGGAAATAAAAGGCATACAGATTGGAAAAGAAGACATAAAACTGTCCTAATGTGCAAATGACATGATTACATAGAAATCCAAGGAATCCACAGAAAAAACTTCTATAGCTACTAAGTGAATCTGTAAGATTGCAGGATACAATATAAATATACAAAAAAGTAATTGCATTTCTGTTTAACTAGCAATGAACATTTAGACACTAAATACATTATCATTTATAATCATACATACAAAAAAATACTTAGGTGTAAATGTAGTAAAACTTGTGTCAGATTTATATACTGAAAGCTATATATATATGTATATATATATAGCTTTTGTATATACTATATACAGTCCATTTATTTAGCTATTTACTGATTTCTTTAATCAATATTGATTATTCATTTAGGAAAGAGCTAAATAAATGGACTGAAATATTATGTTCATGGATTGGAAGACTCAACATACTAAAGATGTGAAGTTGCCTGGGCATTGTGGCTTATGCCTGTAATCTCAGCACTTTGGGAGGCTAAGACGGGTGGATCACCTGAGGTCAGGAGTTGGAGACCAGCCAGACCAACATGGAGAAACCTCGTCTCTGCTGAAAATACAAAATTAGCCAGGCATGGTGGTGCATACCTGTAATCGCAGCTACTCTGGAGGCTGAGGCAGGAGAATTGCTTGAACCTGCGAGGCGGAGGTTGCTGTGAGCCAAGTGCTCCATTGCACTCCAGCCTGGGCAACAAGAGTGAAACTCCATCTCAAACACACAAAAAAAGGTCATTACAAATTGATATACCTGTTAAAGACAATTCCTGTCAAAATCATAGCAGGATTTGTTTTGTAGATAGAAACAAATTTTATTCTAAAATTCAGATGGGGGAAAGAACGAACCTGAATATCTAAAAAGATTTATTAAAATAATGTAGTAGGAGTGATTAGTGGTCCTGATTTCAGGAACACTATAGATATACAGTAAACAAAACTGTGGTATTGGCAGAAAGATTTACACATAGATCAGTAGAACAAGATAGGGAACCCAGAATTAGACCAATACTAATATTGCCAACTGGCTTTTGACAAAGATGCGAAAGCAATTCGATAGAGGAAAGATAGCCTTTTCAACAGTTGGTTTTGAGGCAATTGGACATCCATAGTACATCCATAGTCCAAAAAATTAACCCTGATGAATATATCATGCCTTATATAGAAAATGAACTCTATCAAAATAGATCATGAATGTAAATATAAAACATAACACTTTTAGCCAACAGTCATGGGAGTAAATCTTTAGGATCTACGGCGAGGCAATGATTTTTTGTTTGTTTGTTTGTTTTTTGAGAAGGAGTCTTGCCGTGTTGCCCAGGCTGGTATGCGGTGGCACAGTCTCAGCTCTGCAACCCCTGTCTCACAGCTTTAAGTGATTCTCCAGCCTTAGCCTCCTGAGTAGCTGGAATTACAGGCACACGCCCCCACACCTGGCTAACTTTTTGTAGTTTTAGTAGAGACAGGGTTTCACCATGTTGATCAGGCTAGTTCTGAACTCCTGACCTTGTGATCTGCCTGCCTCAGCCTCCCAAAGCACTGGGATTATGGGTGTGAGCCACTGTGCCTGGCCGATTTTTTTTTAAGACTTAACCCCCAAAGCATCACACATAAAAGTTAAGTTGGACTTTAAGATTTTTAAGTTTGCTGTGCCCTGTTACGAGGATGAAAAGAAGCTCTAGAATGGGAGAAAAGATTTGCCAGGCACATATCTGACAAAGGCCAATATTTTGAATATATTAAATATAAAGAACTCTCAACACTCAAAAGTTAAATACAGACAGTCCAATTAGAATGGACAAGAAAATGAAGATTTTCACCATCAGTCATTAGAGAAATGCTAAGTAAATCAAAATGGAATATCACTACACATTTATCAGAATGGCTGGAGTGAAAAATAATGACCATACCAAACATACCAAGGATGCAGATAATGGATCACTCATACACTGTTGATGGGATATATAATGACACAGTTGAGCAGTTTCTCAAAAATCTATGTAGCTACTATACAACCCAGAATGCACTCCTGGGAATTTATTCCAGAGAAATGAAGATTTATGTTTACACATAATCCTGTACATGAATGTATATAGCAATTTTATTTGTAATAGCCAAAAACTAGAAACAACCTAGGTGTTACTCAGTGGTGAATGGTTAAGCAAACAGTGGTACATCCTTAACCATGGAATACTACCCACTAATAAAAAGAAATGAACTGTTGGCATATATGACAATTTGGATCTTCAGAGTATTATGATTTACCAAGCCAAACCCAAAAGGTTTCATTCCATTTATATATCATATAATATGATCCCATTTACATGCTGTATTATTTCATTAATATAGTAGTCTTGAAATGACAAAACTGTTGAAATGGAGACTAGATTAATTGTCAGGGGTTGAGGAGGGAAGGAGGAGGTGTTGGATACGGTTATGAAAGATAAACATGAGGGTGGTATTAGAAATGTTCTACATCCTGACTATATCAATGTCAGGTGATATTGTTGGTGATATTGTAATATAATTTTGTTAAATATTACTGTTGGGAAAAATTAAGTAAAAGGTGTAGCAGATCTGTGTATTAAAAGCTTAAAGAAAAATAAATGAAGTACAAGGTACCTTTTGGTGAAATAAGTGACAATGAGGTAGAAATGTATTTTGTAAAACCTTTGAATACCAAAATAAATTTAGGATATAATTATTTAGATAATAAGGTACTACAAAAAACCTCGATTATATGGGTATAACACAAAGTAAATGAATAGAAAATTACTCTGACCACATATACAAAATGTCTTATGTGTGCAATTATAGATTATGACAGTATTTCACAAATACCTTCTAAAATATCTTAATGTTTGGAAATTATTTTTTCTAAAAAAGGAAAGCCTTAAAATAGAATTGGGTTGCCTATATATTAATAGTTTTAAAGTAGTAAAACTATTAAATTCGCATTATTACACTCCATGGGATAGCCCTTTTAGTTTGTAATATGTTGATGTTGTTTGTAAGTACATTGTTTAGATCTTTGATTATGCTTTCCCTTTGAAATAACTCATAAAAGATGGCTACATTGCAATCACAGATTCTTTGAGAATCTGAAGAAAGTATCTGCTCAGATAGATGGACCATCTACCTAATTTTTCATACAGCAGGGTACACATACCACCTGAAAGCAATCTCTGAATCTACTTTTAAGAAACTTGATTAGGAGCCGGGCGAGGTGGCTCACGCCTGTAATCCCAGCACTTTGGGAGGCTGAGGTGGGCAGATTACCTGAGGTCAGGAGTCCGCGACCGGCCTGACCAATATGCTCAAACCCCATCTTAAAATAAATAAATAAATAAATAAATAGAAGCTTGATTAGAAGAAAATATCTAGAGTATTGTATATAATTAATTCCAGTATAATATGAAATCATTCAGAAACAGCTACCTAATGAACATCTGTTTGCTTGCACAGTACCTATGGCAGCCACCCCATGGGATCCAAAAACTATTTTTAAAATATTCTGTATTGCAAGAGGCTTACAATCTAGTTTAAGAAGCAAGATGTATTTATGAAGTAATTAACTATTAGAAGTGTCAGAATAAGAATCAGTTCCTACTTTTAGATTGAAAGCATCACAACTTGTAAATTGCTTCAGAAAGACATTCTGGTAACCAGTGTACCATTACCTCTTTTGGATTTGGGACTGTGAGGTGGGAAATAGAATTCTTTTTTATAAATAAATGTCATGCAAAGTAAAACAGAAAAACTGAGGACTGTCTGTATTTATTTAAAAACTAATTCAGACCTTATGTTGGGTCTTGGGAATATTGCCATGAAAACATACACACAGTCCCCTTTTTTACTGTTCTAGGGGATAAACTGTTTGGGGTAATAGGATGAAAGAATAGCTCATTCAGACTCCAGGGTGCAAAAAAAAGATTTTTGGCATAGGCTGCATGAAGAGAGTGTACTTATTGTGCTAAGAAGAATTTGACTTTGAATGAGTTATTTAACCTTCTTGAATTTTAGGGCCCTCATTTGTAAAGTGGAGACAATAACAGACAATGTAATAAAGTATTGGGTGCAGAGCCTGGCAGTTCTTAGGTACTCAATAAATGGTAGCTACTGCTGTTATTGGTTTAAACCATTTGATGAATGGCTTAAGAGGCAGGATTTTAGGAGCTGGAACACAATATTAACACAGGAAAGGTGGATATTCCTTTGTTTTCAAAGCAGTAGAGACATGTCTATATGGTATAAAAAGTTGTATTGAGAAATAATATGTGAATTGCAAACAATGTGCCTCGTTAAAAGAACTTCCTACTTTTGAACAATTTTCTGGATTAGTTTCAGGTGGTCTTTTTTTTTTTTTTTCAGCATGACATTAGTTTTTATGTGGGACAGCCTTTTATAATATAATAACTTTGCTTACCAACTTTTACTCCTGACTTTTTCAGAGATTGGAAATGCTTATGCTGTGTTAAGTAATCCAGAAAAGCGAAAACAGTATGACCTCACAGGCAATGAAGAACAAGCTTGTAACCACCAAAACAATGGCAGATTTAATTTCCATAGAGGTTGTGAAGCTGATATAACTCCAGAAGACTTGTTTAATATATTTTTTGGGGGTGGATTTCCTTCAGGTACTTTAATGTAATTATAGATATTATATTTTATGAAGCTACAGAGTCATACCTCCAGTTACATTATTTAGAGATGTATCTATCTTTTCCCTTACATTTCTTGTAATGTTTTGATCCTGTGATGGTTTTTCATGAAAGCAGGAGAAAAATGTTAGGATTACTATTTTTACAAAGTTAAACATTTTAATTAAAAAAACCCATATTTTCCTAGAATATACTTTAGTTAAAAAAATGAAGAGTACAGATATTCTGTATTTTATATAAAGCTGAAGGGGAATATAAGAAGGAAATGTAATGGCAATGTCTTAGGTAAGTACTGTTATAATTATGAATGGTTTTCTTCAACCTGGATGACTCTTTGACATTGCTTCTTTAGAGATCTTTGTAAATATTTTATCAATAACATTATAGTTTGCTAATTTGGATGTAAGTAGAGGTACTCATTTCTATTTCCATTTAAACAGTAGAAAGTCTGATTCATAGGTTATATACAAAGTGGATTTTAAAAATTACATTAAAGTAGAAATAGCTAACTTTAGACTATCAAAGTGAAGTATTGTAGTGATACCACTAAATGGATAGATTTTATAGTGCCAACATAAATAGTATTAAACTCCACTTACATTTCCAGTAAGTGGTCACTTAACATAAGGTTTTTGGAAACTGTGACTAGAAGTGAAACAATGTTCTGAATAACAACTAATTTTACCACAGGCTAATTGATATAAACAAGAGTTAAATTGCTAAGGCATATAGTACATCATGTTTACTTGAAGTTGCAGTTTCCAAGGACCTATTGAGGACGTTAAGTGAGGACTTACTGTACTGTGAGTTGTTAGTGTGGAAATTGATTTTTCTTGAATGTAGCTCCTCAAGGTACTTAAAATTACAGCTTTAGTCCTGTTTACAAAATTTACTTCAGGTGCTGAGTTAAACGTCCCATTCAAAATTAGGAGAATCTTCATGAATGTAGCAATGTGATTTCACCTGGTGGCACTCTTTGAATATTATTGAGAAATGTTGTGGTCATTTCTTTTTCTTTTTTAATAGAGACAGGGTCTTGTTCTATTGCCCACACTGGAGTACACTGGGATGATCATAGCTCAGTGCAGCCTCAAAATCCTAGGCTCAACCAATCCTCCTGCCTTAGCTTCCCAAGTTGCTAGTACTACAGGCATGTACCACCATGTCCAGCTAATTTTTTTAAAGCTTTTTTGGAGAGACAGGGTCTTGCTATGTTGTCCAGGCTGGTCTTGAACTCCTGGCCTCAAGCGATCCTCCCACCTTAGCCTCCCAAATCCTGAAGAATTTAGAATACCGAAAAACAGAGGTAAGCCACCATGCCCGGCAAGGTAGTGGTCATTGAGGATGTTTTGCAAAGCATCCTTGAAGGAAAGAGGATATATGAATGCAAATTAATGACTGAAAATATAATCTGTGTTTGACATGTTAGAATACATAATTATAGAAACATTATTAAAGCTAGTAATTTTGACTGGAAATATGCTAGGAACAATCAGAAATCTTTCAGACAATAGTAAATTTTCTACTGATAGTTGATTTGCTGTTATTTTGCTAGTTATAACATAGTTTGTCAGTGGTAGCCATTTCTGATTGGCCATCTTATAGGAAAACAACTTGATTGTTTATCAGCAAGAGAATGTTTGAATGAATTGTGGTCCACCTATACCAAGATACGTTACAGAGCTATTTTTTAAAAATGAATTTGAATACTATCTTTTGATTTTTAGAGATGTTTATGATGTGTTGATAAATGCAAAAAGTTTCAAAGTAATAATCCAACATTTACAAAAACAACTAATCACAACAAAAGTCCTCTATGAGTGTAGAGAAACTCTTAAGTTTTCATAAAGGAATTTCTACCTCTAAAGGAAGCAGATTGGGAAGAATCATTACTATTTCTGTCCACCCTTCACTCACAAGAAAAGAGGGCAATAAGTGTTTACTACTGAAAATAAATGTGTACTGTTTTAGTAATTTTTTAAAATTAAGGAAAAATGTGAAAGAAAATATATTTTTTCTGACCATAATTGCTCTCCCTAATTCAACCTTGCTTTTATTTTTTTAGGTAGTGTACATTCTTTTTCAAATGGACGAGCTGGTTATAGCCAACAACATCAGCATCGACATAGTGGACATGAAAGAGAAGAGGAAAGAGGAGATGTATGTTTATGACTAGGAATCACAAAATGGCAAATTTCAGCTAAGGAAAAGCAACTAGAGTTGTCTAAAAAGAGGGCAGGTTGTTGTAGGAAATAATGAGTTTTCTCTTACCAGAGGTGTTCAGTAAAGACTAGAAAATCCTTAGGGATATTGTAGGAATAGGAGGTGAGGTCAGCAGGGGTGGTTGGATAGTGTGACCCATTTAAATTTGTTATTCGATGATTCTAATGAAGGTAAACCTGCACTGTGCGTGTTATGAAGGTAACTTGTTATGTTTGGCCCTGAAGAATTTAGAATACTGAAAAACTTGAATTGGAGGTAACTTTCCTTGTTCTAATGCAATTATACCTAATTGCCTATAGCAGTTTAATTACATGAAGTGGAAAGGTAAATGGAAAGAGCACTAGACTAGAAAGTAAAAGGCCTGGCCCCCAGCTTTGCCACTCATCAGCTGCCATCTTCTACCCTCAAATCCAAAGTAAAAATGGTTTTACAGCCTGCAGCATATTGATAGAGTCTCTGTGTATGTCGGGGGAGGGAGTTGGGAAGGAGAGAAAAGAATGAGGACTTCCTCATCTATAAAATGAAATCAAATTCTATCAGTGTTTTTCAAATCAGAATCTCCTAGTGATGTGCCTGGACAGTTATATTTTTAAGAATCACCGAAGGAGGTTGGTATGGTTAAGTGATTTGAAAGCACTGAACTAGTGATCTCAAATGCCCTTTCTGCCTCAAAATGTATGACAACTGTTGGATTATTAACAATTACAGTTATATTACAATTTGTTATTCTTTGATGATTTTTTATAGGGAGGTTTTTCTGTGTTTATCCAGCTGATGCCCATAATTGTATTGATCCTCGTGTCGTTATTAAGCCAATTGATGGTCTCTAATCCTCCTTATTCCTTATATCCCAGATCGTAAGTAGCTAAGTGAAGTTTTACAAAAATGAATTGTTATTTCTGACCTACCTTCTTTAAAGAGCTTGTGTTCTTATAAACTTTTAAGTGCCAGATCTATTACTGCAAGTATACCAGATTTAAAAATTTATATCTAATATTTAAAATAGTTTAAGTAATAAATGTCTTATGTTGTTAATTTATATTTCTGTTCTTCCACTGTGGATAAGGACAGAAATGCTATATTTGAACTTGATAACAATTTAATGTGGTAGGTAATGGGTTGACATTAAAGACAAAAGTACTCTAAAAGATAAAAATATTTTAAAGACAAAAAGAGCAATGATTGATCTTACATAGATTTATATCATTAAGGGTAAAGTGACTTTACTCTTCAGTTTGCAAAATATCGATTAAATAAAAGCAAATATTACTTTTTTGTGATGTACTTTTTTAACCATATACTTTATATATAAGAGGTCAGGACATAAGAAAAATGAATACAGCATCCATTCTAGACAACTTTAATACAGTGAACATAAAGGAAACTATAACATCATATTGGCTGTTATAGCAGCATGAACTTTATAAAAGCAGATAAAGAAAAAAGAATAAAAATCCTATTGGCAGTGATTTTACAGTATTAAAATCACATTGATCTAAAATAAGAATTACCTTATTTTTTCTAAATAAGTTTTTTTTGTTTGAGATGGAGTTTCACTCTTGTTGCCCAGGCTAGAGTGCAGTGGCCTGATCGCGCCTCACCGCAACCTCCGCCTCCCAGGTTCAAGCAATTCTCCTGTCTCAGCCTCTCAAGTAGCTGAGATTACAGGCGTGCACTACCACGCCCAGCTAGTTTTGTAGTTTTTGTAGCGATGGGGTTTCTCCGTGTTAGTCAGGCTGGTCTGGAACTCCTGACCTCAGGTGATCTGCTGGCCTCAGCCTCCCAAGGTGCGCACATCTGTAGATGTGAGCCACCGCGCCTGGCCCAAATAAGATTTTTATTAACTAAAGATTGGGATACCTTTGTAAGAACATAGTATATTTAAAAGTGTGATTACTTTTTTGTGACATGAAATCATGGCTTTAGGCAATTTGAGAAAATGTAAATAAGTTACAGTTTGTGTATTTCTTATCCAAAATGCTTCAGACCAGAAGTGCTTTGGATTTTAGATTTTTTCAGATTTTGTAATATTTGTATATATTTTATGAGATGTCTTGAGAATGGTACCCAAGTCTTATGAAATTTATGTTTTATATATACCCTATACACATAGCCTGAAGGTAATTTTATACAATGTTTTTAGTAACTTTGAAACAAAGTTTCATGAAACAAAGTGTGTATACACTGAACTATCAGAAAGCAAAGGTATCACTATCTCAGCCACTCATGTGGACAACCTGTGGTTGTTTGGTATCATTCTTGACTCTCAATTTATATGCTACTGATAAGCAATCATTTTCTTACTCTAATTCACAAATAAGTAGTTAACAGTGAAGAAATAATATGTTCAGGGGTAACTAACCAGCATAGTAGCATCACCAGAATACCTCTATCAGTTGTTAAATAATAGCAACAACAAACAACTACAGGTTTTTAGTTTCTACCTATGATGCTGTGTTTTGATTAAAAGGTTACTGTGTACTATACTCTGTTTTCACTTTGATTCAGCACATGTGGTCAGCTGTGGAATTTTACGCTTGTGCCATCATATCGATGCTCAGAAAGTCTTAGATTTTGGAGCATTTCAGATTTCAGATTTTCGGATTAGGGATGCTCAATCTGTATTACCAATATTAACTTTTCAATGATTTTTAATTGTTTTTGTTTGCTTGGTTTATAGTAACATATTGGAATGTCCAGTTTTAATTAAAATGATGCTGCATCTCTTTTACAGTGGAACAGGGCAAACTATTAAAATGCAGACAGAAAACTTGGGTGTTGTTTATTATGTCAACAAGGACTTTAAAAATGAATATAAAGGAATGTTATTACAAAAGGTAGAAAAGAGTGTGGAAGAAGATTATGTTACTAATATTCGAAATAATTGCTGGAAAGAAAGACAACAAAGTAAGTTTATCACGTTTAACATTTTAAAACTGATTCTCAGTCTTTGGAACTGATTAATGTAGGTTTCCCTATTCAAGGAATGTTCTGGAATTCCCTGGCACATAATTGGAGCACCGTACTTAAATGAGATCATGCATTTTATATACATGTGGCCTAACACAGGAACTGATGCATAGTAAGGACTTAATAAATGGTACTTGTGTATTGTTGTACCAATAAACTTGTGTATGTTGTACTACCATATCAATAAATATGTGATTCAATAAGTAATACCAAGTTTTTTTGTATTGATAATATCCATTGTGAGATGTGTCATTCTTTTATGTACCACCAAGAAAGAAAGAAAAAAAATCCTGGCAGATAAACTATCAGTTTTAAGATGCATCCATCCTGTTTTCAGAGTTAAGTTTGAAACTCTTTATTAATTTAGCTTTCATACTTAGAATTTAACCTGCAATGAGTTTTGCTGACATTTCATTTTTCTTTGCTTTGTACACAGAGAGGCTCTTCGGAACACTCAATTTGCTTAGCTGTTTCCAGCCTCAGTTTTCTTAATTTAAGGAACACTTCCACCTATAAAAATTGACCATAAGAATCTGCTGAGATGTTGCATGTGAACTGAGCGTTGTGGTTCTTGTTTTTGTAACACCATTGTTATGAATAATAATGTAGATCATATAGTGTAGTGTTAGCACAATTGATTTTAGAATTAAACGGAGTAAAGTTGAATCCTAGCTCTGAAATTTTTAGCTGACAATTTTAGCTGATGAATTGTAACCTCTATGAGTTTATTTCATGTGTAAAATGGGTGATGATGATGAAAGGAGGAAATAATAGCTATCATTTATATTATGCCTACTGTTTCAGTCACTGTCCCAAGCACGTTATAAGTATTAACTCATTTAATCCCCACAACAATCCTGTGAGGTTAGTATTCTAATTTTACACATGAAGAAACTGAAGCAGAGAGAGATTACTAACTTGCCCAAGGTCATAGAGGTCATTTGTAATTCAAAACCAGACAATTTGTCTCTGGAATCCAGGCCCTGTGTTCCAAAGTCTTCTCAGAAATAACCAACTTGATGGGTTTGTTGTGAAAAATAAATCACAAAGTACTTTACACATAGTAAATGTTCAGAAAATGTCAGCAGTTATTAACATCTCCCCCTTGTTAGGGAAAAGTTGATAAAATGTAACTTCTAAGAGAGTTCTTAACCTCTTTTGGTTTTCTCCTCTATACAGTGGCAGTTAGAGGTGTGACTTCCTTGACTTCTAACTCTGAGTTTGCAAAATCAGTCTGTTCTGTGTAGAGAAGATTACATTAAACTAGTAGTGATTTTTAGGTTTTCAGCTGGGAATGAGTTGCCACCCTCCCTAGCACCCCCTTCTTAGAGACATTTGGTAATGTCTGGAGATACTTCTGTGTGTCATGATGGGATGGGAATGACAGGGATTGCTACTAGCATCTAGCGGGTTAAGGTCAGGGATGCTGCTAAACTTCCTACAATGCACAGGACAGGTCCCCCACAACAAAAAATTATCCAGCCCAAGCAGTACTTTGAAAAAATGGAAAGAATATTAAGCGAGGCAATGGAGAGTTGGATTGGAATCTAGACTCTGTCATTTGTTAGTAAGTCTCAAATTTCTCCTTTGAGAAGAGTTATCTGTAAATAGATATAAGTGCATTATTTGTAAGTAAAAGGCACAGAATAATATTGATTGAGTTGTTAATCCTAGTCCTTTGATTTAATAAAGATTATTTCTGGAGATCTTTACAAATGGAACATACTCTTAACTGTTGAGTATATTTTGAATGTGATCTTGACTAATCCATGTTAACCTGATGTCTTCTACCTTGGCTGTTTTGTTCCAGAAAGTAATTGATTTCTTTTTTCTTTTTTTGTTACATCTTCTTTAAGTGCTCCTAGTCTTTACAAGTATTAATAAACAGTGAAATGACTGAGAGTAACAGGAAAAAACAAGGAATACTCCTTGAAGAATTTTGATTTGTAGTCTGTGTATCATTAGTAACTGCGTTGTCCATACACTGAAGGAAGCCTCAGAAGTACTTGCTGAATAGCAGTATTATGATTGTATAACAAGCATTTTTTTCTGTGTTCCTTCGATAACATTATTTTATGTATTTTTCAACGTAAGTAAACTCAGAACAAGATTTAAAATTTTTGTATTAAATACTTAAGTCTTGGGATAATCTGAAATCCTAACAGAATACCACAGCAAAAACAACCATAAGCATATTGAAAAGCATATAATATTTTTAGGAAAAGAGGCCAAGATGAAGCTTCAGAGGAATAGTGTTTAAACCACTAGGGAACAGGAGTAGGGAGAAAGAATTCCAACATAAGTTGACGGGATTCTATCCTTATTTCTTTTCTGTTTTGTTTTTTTTTTTTTTGCCTGCTAGACATCAGATAAAGTTTTCATTAAAATTTTTTTTCCTACTAAAATGGCTTTCAGGAGTTGTACCTGGGTTTTTTTTTAAGTCAGTTAATCAAAATATTTCAAAGCACTGCTATAAAGCATCATTTGAGCTTAAGCAACTAGGTAACAAAATTTTATTCAATTAGCAAAATATTTTTCTTTGTTAACAGAAACAGATATGCAGTATGCAGCAAAAGTATACCGCGATGATCGACTCCGAAGGAAGGCAGATGCTTTGAGCATGGACAACTGTAAAGAATTAGAGCGGCTGACCAGTCTTTATAAAGGAGGATGAACTGGAATTTTTATTTATATACCTTTTAGCGTACTCTTTATTTTTTCTGTAAGTAAGTTTAGTTTCATCATGAGAGATGAAGGAAAATATTTGATACTGAAAACTAAACTGAATAGTTGGTTCCTGAAATCTTGGACTGCTCATGACCTACTGGCTCCTTTAAATAGTAACTGAAGACTAAAATTGAATATTTTAGTTATGCGTCTATAATTATTTTCATTTTAAAAGCTTACATGATTCCTAACTAAAATGTCTTGAGAAAGGATTATCATACCTGTAGCAATTTCTAGTTTTAGTGATTCTCCATTTTTTCCCTTGTCATGTAAATATTTATGGAATGATCAGTTTGTGTACATACAGGTTACTGCTTTTTTATTTAAATTCTTTTAGTGTTTAGCTCCATGAGACACTTCAGTTTAAATTGATGGAATAAATGTTATATAACACATTTACATTTTCCTTATCAAGTTGTCAAATATGTGGAGTTTAAACAATGAAACTTTTTCAAAAAGAAAAAACAAAAACTTTAACTTTGTGTAAAATCTTATAGCATTATCAGCTTAGAGGGAATTGATATTTTTAATATTGCCGTTATATTCCAAAATATATATTGAGATAAATGAACTGGTGTAGAATATCAGTTTGCTATTTAGTTTTATGAATTACTATACATATACATGCATAGAAATGAAATGCTATGCTGATAGATTTTAAAGAAAATATGAGGAAATGGTTATAAATATTAAACTAAAAGGGTCTTCAACAGTAAAGTGCAGTTATGTCATTTACAATTCCAATAATTAAAAGGCCACCAAATTTTGATGTGTATGTCCTTGAGGCTGCTAAAATTTTTGAAGAGGACTCATATATTCACCCATAGAAATTTGTAGTTTCTTGGTGATCAAAATAAGCAGGATCCAAAGAAGTTATTCTACAAATAAATAATAAGAAAATGAGTACTAAAATATAGCCTTGTGCCTTTTAACCCTATTGCCAACTCCTAAACATATAAGTAGATTACAGTATACTTACCTGATCAGAGCATGATCTGTTTGGCCACATGCAACTGTGAGCAGAAATAGAGCAGCAGGTAGAATAGTAACTTAAAGCAAGTCATCCTTAAAAAATTCTGAGCTAAAATCTATGCACTATTGAGTAATTGAATTAATCCTATAGGAATAAGCCCCTTGTAAGTAAATCCATAATATGAATTAGAAAAAAAAAAAAACAGCTGGAAATTCAAGTTTTTGGTGCCTGTATACTAGATATGAAACTATTTGATTTCTAGTCTTCTGTCTTTAACAGTTGTAATATTTTAATGATTTTGCTTTATACTTAGTTAATGGAACATAAACATATCTTTGGTACTTTTTTTGTCAGTGAGAAAATGCTAGCTAGGGTGGCTTTGTTCTTTGTTTAAATTATTTTTCTGAATGTGGTTAATTTATGGCATCTGTTGAATAAAACTGCTAAAATGACCTCGTAAAAATGTTATGTTGTATCCCCTTTTCCAGGTGAATCAACAGAAATGCCTGATTGAATTAGTAGATTAAACTAAACATACTGTCATAGGAAATCTGGACAGCTTAACCAACTTGCTCTTAGATATGTTACCTTTAAAAAAAAAAAGCAGTGCTAAAGCAAAAATACAATTAAATATTTTGTTGAGCCTGTAGAATACGTTTTTTTAAAAATAAGTTCATAGCATTTTAACTTTGAAAGTTCATATGCATCAGAAAATTTATAAAAACTTTAATAAAAAATTTCATCTATTTTATTTTTTTAATTTTAATGGCAGATTTTCACTATTATGGTTGATAATTCTGTGAACTTACCTTCTTGTTGACTAATTCTTTTTCCCTTAATCTGAACTTTAAAGGGATAGGTGAAGTTATTATACCAAGTTAAGTGATACCATAAAGTGTATATTATAAAGTCATATATGGCTTTTGGACAGTATTACTTTTCAATTGCATTGCTACATTCCATTAAATTTCATAAAATGTTAGGGAAAATGTGTTTGATAAAGTTTTCTGCAGCGAGAAATGACAGACTGAGTGCCTGACAATTTAAGCAACATATGAAGTATGCAAGTAAAGATTCAGGCCTTAATGTCACCTGTATCATGGTGTAAAAACTCAAGTGTCTTAGAATTTGGAGTTAATTGTATAAAGTAAGAAGAGTTTAGATATCTTGAGTTAAAAGATTTTCATGTTTGCTGCTTTTTTTTTTAATAAAAGTCCCAACATTTTGCCATCTTATTTTTAGCTACATGAACTTTGTAATTTCATTGGCTCATTCTAATGACCACCAAAGTCCTCAATCTTTGAATATTGCTTTATTAGCTCCTTTAACTGGTGTTCTAACAATTTAGCAGCAGTTATATTTATTAATGCTTTACATTTTTACCCCTTTTTACATAAACATACACAAATACACACATGCATATACACACAAACAATATTGTCCTTCTGAGGGGGTGGGGGAAATGAAAACAGTACCTTTCTCTTCTTCTTTTGATTCCTTAGTTCCTAAACAGACTGGTGCTAGTCATTTAATCATTTGTAAATTTCAGAATGTAGTCTGATTAAATAAGTGAACTGAATTCTCAACAATGAAAAATGTCAAGTTGGATTCATCTAATAAGTAAAAATAATATATTTTGTAAACATTATAGTTGATTGCCTAAATAAGTTATTTGTTTCATAATTATTACATGCTTGTTTATGATTTACAAAGATTTGGTAGAGAAAAGTACAGCCCTTAAGGCATATGTTGCCAGTGCATTAAACTACTCAACTTTTGTGTCAGCTCAGGTGTTCTTAGGAACAGAAATGTGGAATATCAGCTTTTTACTTTAATTATACTTTTATGTTTAATTTTTCTTCCAGTTAAATCTTTAATTATACTAAAGTAGTTACTGAGAAAAATGATTAACTTTTTGATTTCCCTTCTGTTGATCTGTAATATTTTTAAATGAATCTATTTATCACATGTGACATGCTAATGTTAATGGATTCCTATGTATTTCATTAAAAAGTAAATCTCCCACTTGTGTTAAGACAGTTAAATATTTATTGATGTTGGCTTGAGGACCAAGTGAGCCAACTTGTCAGTTAAGCAAGTTTTATGTTAAAGGACCAAATGGTTAAAAGAAGAGAATTTGTATATTTGTTGAGCTTCCCCATGTGAAGCTTGGGTTCAGTACTGTCTTATTAGTACTATCCATCTTCATATTGAGTGAAACAAACTGAAAGGGAATTTGTAATCTTTTTCTCATCTGAACAGAAAAATTAATGAAAATCAACAATAAATCTGAATTTTAATTTTCATTCAACAGCTGAAAAACCTTGGGTGTTGACCACATTGGATGACTGCCTAGTTAGAATCCATAAAATTCTCTATAAACCAGTGAAAAGAAAGTAATCTGGCAATAATTTCCAACTTTTTAAATTGTAATTTTTAGTTACAAAGAATAAGGATAGAGTGAGGCTTTTCAAGGAATTCTTGCTCATCCCTTCAGTAATTTGGCAGGCAACACAGTCCTAGAATTCAGCTTCCTTTTTGGTTTTATTACTATTAAATAGATACTTTCATATAAATGGAAACATTTATCCTCAAAACAATTCAAAACATACTCCTTATATTAAGGATTATGGTACCACATTTTTTGTAAATTCCCTATGTGTAACTTTTTCCTGTTGGTATGTGATTTTTTTCATTTAATATGACTCTGCTGGTGTTGGGGCCAATAGATTTGTGAATATTCTGTGGATGTGTCCATGTATAGGTGTATATATATATTTTTTCCAGCTAATACCTCAAACGTGTGATTGTTTAATATATACCACACTATGTTTGCACAGAGCAGGGCTTCCATTAGCAGTGGATATTTTTATTTCTAACTTTGAATATCAGTCCACACAATTTCATTGGTGTGAATTCTTTCTGTTGCTCTTTTTCATATTTTAATGCAGAGATTCCTATTATAAGGCCCATGCTTCAAACATAATTGTATCTTTCTATGTCCAGCCATCTGGAAACATATAGGGGTAAGAAGTATTTCTTGAAATGTCCTTGTTTAGTAAGTTAGTAAAATTTGGGATGACCAGTTGCCAAGATGTCTCATAACTGCATAGCAGATGACACCTCGCATAGATGTGAGCAAGTCTCATTCACTTCAGCACAAGATACTGTATATTTCAATCTGATAGTCTACTTTGCCATTTAAGTACACCATTAAAATCATAGAGATTTTCAATGACATTGGAGTATTGTAATTATTGGTTTCAAAAAGAATTATTTTGAATAGGACAGTTCAACCAATGAGAAGAAAGAAACACACATAAATGATATTTTGCAGTTTATCTGTATTCAGAAATGCTTCTTGCCAATTTCTGCTTTTGGTTTTTGGATTGCTACATGAGACTTTCTTTCCACTTACTTTATGCATTTTTAAAAGCTGCAGGTAATTTTTAAGGTTTGATGGAATTTTAATGGAAGCCTTGTTTTAAGTTAAATGAAACTGGTAAAGGAGAGCTTACTTTGTCTATAATGCATTCAGGATCATAAATTAGATTTAAAAATGAAATGTCTGATTTGTAAAATATTTAATGTTATATCAGACTTACATAAAATTTTCTGTGAGAACTCAAAGTAAATGCATTTGATTTTTAATGAATGTTCTGCTGAATGAAATATGAATTTTTGTCTTTCAGTCTCTGTAGTTTATCTCAATATATTAATAAAAAGAAGGTCTGTTCTCACTGTAAAATGTTTTTTATCATGTTTTATACTCTTAATATAGCCACTCTTTCATTCATTTAGCTATTTAACAAGTGTGTCTATGCTTGCCATATACCAGGCATTGAGCTGAGTGCTGGGAATTAATCACTGAATAAGACAAAAACCTGAAAGAGTTTACATCTAACAAAGAAATAGCAAATAAATAATTATAATTACAATAAATGCTACAAAGAAAATCACAGGGTACAATGAGAGCATTTATCTAGAAGACCTAAACTATTCAGTGAGGGTCAGGGAAGGCTTCTCTGAAAGTGAGTTTAAGCTGACACTCAAAAGTGAGATTGGTAGGAGTAAGGTATGCTAGAGAAATAGGCAGAATGTGCTAAGTTGGTAAAGTGATAAAAATCTTTATGAAAGCGAAAACAAACTTGTGTGATCATAGCATAAGGAATCCACGGTAGATGAGAGAATTAAGATGGGGGCCAGATCCCCATAGTATGATACATAAACCATGATGCTGACATTGATCTTTATTCTAAGTCAATAAATTTGATATTCAAGGAAGGAGTTACATGATATGATTTGGGCTTTTAGAACATCATTTTAGTTGCTATATGGAGACGAGGGCAAAAGAAAATGTAAGAAGGATGGGTTATTGTCAAAAGAGAGATGATCATGGCTTGGACTAAGGTAGGTATATAGTTAGGTGAATAGTTTTCAAAGATACTCAGGAGGTAGAATCAACGTAACTGTTTGGATTTGGGACATATGGAGGCAGCAATTAAAAACCAGGCTAAAATTTTCTGAAAATTTGGCTCTGAAAGGGAGCAGTGGAAAAACGGTGGTAGCGGAAAAACGGTGGTAGCTGAAAGAGGATGTGATTTCTAAAGAAGCTTTTCTTTTGAGGGTCTCGCTCTGTCACTCAGGCTGGTGTTCAGTGGGGCTATCACCACTCAGTGCAGCTTCAAACCCTGGGCTTAAGTGATCTGTTTGCCTCAGCCTCCCGAGTACCTCCTGGCCGCACACTACGTTCGGCCAATTCTTTTTTTTTAGCCGGGGTCCTCCCTTCCAGGCTGGTTTAGAACTCCTGGGCTCAAAGGATCGTCCTGCCTTGGACTCCCAAAGTGCTACATAACACCTTACTAATTTTTAAAAATTCTGATGTAAAAGGGAGCTTGCTGCTCAGCTCATCACACCATCCCATCAAATTTCATCTACAAGAAAAGGTTTTAAGATAACAGACCCTGAAAAACTAATGACATTTATACACCCTCTCCGCAAGAATGCCTTGTAACAGAGCCTTGCTTGCATTTTCTGGGAGTCCTTAGAGTCCAGCGATCTCGTACAAATTCCCTACCCTACAGCTGACGTCCTTTGGCCCGTGACACAGGCGCAGGCTCAAGACACGGTCCGCGGTGGGCGGGGGAGGGGCGAGGCCAGTCGGGCAGCCGCATGCTAGCAGCTTCCGCCCGGCCCCTCCGGAAATCCCGTATTACGAGGCGACTGCGGCGTAGCTACTGCTTCCTGGGGCACAGAAGAGGTCACGAATCATGTGACAGTGGCTTGAGGAGGAACCGGTCTTTAAAGCTGTCCCTGAAGTGACAGCGGAGAGAACCAGGCAGCGTAGAAACCCCAGGTAACTGGTGCTACTTTGCCCGGTTTTGAGGTCTAGTCCCGGAGGTGGCGCGGGTGGTGATTCTAGCAGAAGGGGAGGACCGACCCTCTCTTCTTTTCTTTGGGCCTAGCTCTTTCGGGTGAAGGAGCAGGGATGGGGTGGGGTGAGGTAAGGCGTGCCAGCTGAGTACCCGTGGCGGAGTTGGGGCACTCCGACTCCCACTGAGCTCGCTGGGCCAAGCCGGAGTTTTGCCTGGTTCTGTCCAGGGCTAATCTCTGTCATTAAGTTGGGGCTAGGGAGGACGAGGAAGCCAAGAGGGAAGAGTCACCGGGAGTTTCTCTTCCAGGCGTGGAGATTGATCCTGCGAGAGAAGGGGGTTCATCATGGCGGATGTGAGTGACACCCCCACATAAGAGGAAGGGGAGGGTGGGGAATTTGAAGTGGAATACTGAGCGGGGAGAGATAGAACTTCCCAAGTAGAAATTGGTTTTGATCCTCCCATCCCCACCCACCCCAGTTTTTCTCTGGTAACTGAAGTAGGAGACTAACATGAATGAATTTGCAGGATCCTGAGTTTCTGCCTCGAATGGGGGTGAAGGTGCTTGAGACTGAGAACATTATATTCTCTCTACTCCCCAGTCCAGTTGGGACATAAGAGAGGCTCTGTATATTTACCGTTTAAAATTCTGAATGGTTTGCTGCCTGCCTCATCAGTATGTGGTCTGTAGGACATGTACCCAGAATCCTTTTTTTCCAGTAAGTGGTAACAATATCTCATTAGGTTTATTGTAGCAATTTAGGATGTGATTTCTAACCCATGCCTCTTTAGAAACATGGTGAGTTTTCTCACTCTCTCTCTCTCTGTCTCTCTCTCTCTCTCTCTCTCTCTCTCTCTCTCGGTGTGTGTGTGTGTGTGTGTGTGTGTGTAGGATGAAAGCTAAAGTAAGCTGATAGTCATAACATGAAATAAAATGATCATTTGGGTTTGGAGAATATTAAGTGTTGGAGGCTCAAAACAACGGATATCTGATTAATCCATGTGAGGTCAAAATTGATACCTAAATTGCCAATGAAATTCCTGGGATGAGAGTGTAACAAGACAATATAAAATAGTTTTTTGGCCAGTGCTATGGCTTAGTGTGTAATCTCAGCACTTTGGGAGGCCAAGCCAAGGTGGAAGGATTGCTTGAGGCTGCAAGTTCAAGACTAGCCTGGGCAACATAGCAAGACCCCACTCTACAAAAAGAAATTTTAAAATTAGCCAGGCTCATTGATGCCCCTGTAGTCCCAGCTGTGCCGGAGGTGAAGTGGGAGGATTGCTTGAGCCCAGAAGTTGGAAGCTGCAGTGAGCCCGAGCTTAGAAAAATAAAATAGTCTTCTATTTCTTTAGTCTTAAATGTGTTTTGTGTTAAACACTTGACACACATTGCCATTTATCTTATATTCTATAAGACTAGGTCAGGCGCGGTGGCTTACACCTGTAATCCCAGCACTTTCAGGGCTGAGGCAGGCAGATCCCCTGAGGTCAGGAGTTCGAGACCAGCCTGGCCAACATGGTAAAACCCCATCTCTACTAAAAATACAAAAAATTAGCTGGGCGTGGTGGTGAGCACCTATAATCTCAGTTACTCAGGAGGCTGAGGCTGGAGAATCGCTTGAACCCAGGAGGTGGAGGTTGCAGTGAGCCGAGACTGTGCCATTGCACTCCAGGCTGGGCAACAAGAGCAAAACGCCGTCCCCTTCCGCCCCCCCCCCCAAAAGACTGTCTCACATAGTTATACAGAATTTATTTTAGGTACTTAAGCAGAATATTTTTTAAAAATCACATTATAATAATATGCCTTACACTGTTTCATTATTTGTTGAATTCACCTATTCAACAAATAATGAAACAATGGAAGGCTTTTTTTCATGTATTTCATCATATTGGCCAGGCTGGCCAAATTTGAATAGGACAGGATCTAGAAAACAGTGGAAGGCATATTATTACAATGTGCTTTTTAATATTCTCTTTCAGGATTTTCTTTTCTTTTCTTTTCTTTTCTTTTCTTTTCTTTTTTTTTGAGATGGAGTCTCAGTCCCCCAAGCTGGAGTGCAGTGGCACATTCTCGGCTCACTGTAACCTCTGCCTCCTGGGTTCAAGCCATTCTCCTGCCTCAGCCTCCCGAGTAGCTGGGATTACAGGCATGTACCACCACACCCGGCTAATTTTTGTATTTTTAGTAGAGACCAGATTTCATCATATTGGCCAGGCTGGTCTCAAACTCCTGACCTCAGGTGATCTACTCACCTCGGCCTCCCAAAGTGCTGGGATTACAGGCGTCAGTTACCAAGCCTGGCCCAAAGGCCTATTTTTATGATGTAATAGTCATGTAAGGCAACAGTCTTACGGAAGTCATATCAGCTTCCCCAAGACCGTTAATATGATGATGGAAAGTCTGGTTTGAACATGAAAAGATGTTTATAATGTCTTCTCAAGTGAATACAATAGCAGCAGGATGTAAAATACTAGTATGAAATCATGATGTAATTTTATGGCTAAAATGTATTTGTGTTTCCCATTTCTAGGTATGCTGATATATGCATCTTCTCAATGAACTTTTAACAACACTGTTATGATGTAGATTCTATATTAGCCCTATTCAACAAATAATGAAATAGGCTTAGAGAAAAAAGGTTAGTTAACTTACTCCAAGTTGCATGATTAGTAAACATCAAAATCAGACAGAGAAAGATAAAATACAAGCAAAAACTGTTATGAATGATAAGGTCCCTGAAATTTGGATAGGACAGGATCTAGAAAACAGTGGAAGGCATATTATTATAACTTTGATTTTTTAATATTTTCTTACAGGACCTAAAGCGATTTTTGTATAAAAAGTTACCAAGGTAAGAAATTTTTAATTTGTTACTGAATAAATTCTGTATGCCGTATGTTATTTTGTGAAGTATTCTGCCTTTGTATTTTCCATGTTGTGAAGTATCTCTGAGATTTCCTTTAATGTGAATATTTTTTGCCAGCATCATGTCTTCTGGAAAATTTTCATCACAACCACTTTGCTCATTTATGTCAGTAAGTTTGCCTTCACTGAGTTCTCTGGTGGTGTATCTAGAGTCTAATAGCGATTGTGTCAGCATCCCCTTGGTCATCTATTTCTTCTATAACTGTTTACTTTCTATACTTTCTATTTGAAATTCACTTCCAGCATTATTACTTTTCATTTCTTTGCTGTATTTCATCTTTGTTGACCAGTTCCCTCTTTTGATTATCTCTTTTTTTAAATGTCACATACTTTATCTTCAGGAGACAAGGAAGTACAAAACTACATGCTTTGCTATCTCTACATGAACTGCATGACAGATGCACAGTGACCAGACATCAACAGACTTTGAAAGAAATGATGTGGCTGGTTACTAATCACACTGTGCATCTGTTAATTACATAATTTTCTATGCAGTGATTGTGGACTAAAGAGTTAGAAAAAGTTTATACTTTATGCAGTTATTCAGGTATTATGCCATGCTAACTAAAATTTGACCTGTGCTCTTCTGCAGGGGGTGGCGTTAACTCAACTATAGTAACTAAAATGTGCATATTGGAACTGTGCAAAATGAGAGCATTCTGTATTTTTCTGTAGTTACCTTACCATAATTGAAAGGTGCTCAAATTGGAGAGATGCCTCACTACACTGGTGGTATGATGAAATAGTTAATAGTGCATAGTTAATTCACTTAGAAGTCTTAGTGGTTTACAGTCTTCTTTTGAGTGTTAGCATCTCTTACTGAAGAAACAGCAAAATTGCATTGAATATTCTTAAGTTGTAAAGCCACGAGAAAGATACTCATTATTCACCTAGAGATCTAATAAATAAAGCAATAATTGACTCTAATTACATGGTCTGTGATTACAAGTAACAAAAATATTTCAGACAGTGGGGATCTCATTTTAACTATTAGGTGTACTCTGAAAATCATAATAGTGTGTGACACTGGGTATGGTGAAGCTGTCTATATAAAGGAATTAGAGAATAATAGAAAAAGTGTTTATTATATTACTGAGTAGTTCTAATGTTGATCAAAAATAGTTGGAAAGTAAATGCTTGTTTTTCTCTGAATTCCGATGTCTTTTATCTTTTAACAAAAGGGAAAATATCCGGTGGTTGTGCTTATCCAAGAGATAAATTCAGTTAAAGGATATTCGTTAAAAGCTTTATGAAAATCTTTCATAATGGCAGGAAAGGTATTGATACTGTCTCTGTCTTTTTTTTTTATAATGAAGAAAGGCAAGTTCGACTCATAATAATCATTTCTTGAAAGTATGCTTACTACATCCAATATCAATAATAATGAAGAAATAATAATGTTTTGAACGTTCGTAAAGAATAGTAGAATATACTCTTTGATTTGTTGCTAGATGTATGGGTTTGGATGCAGGCATCTTGGCTTCAGAGCTGTGGATCCATGCAACTGTTGTACCTCAGTGCCTCTCAGTAACCAAGTCAGCCAGCTACAGACACTAATGGAATGTGTGTTTTTGTGCATTTTTTGAATTCTCTGCAAAATTTCCTTCTTGGATTTGCATTTTAAAATCTGGTTGTGACCCAGAGCAGTCTCAGGCATTAATAATCTCACTTTGTATGTTTTAAAATAACCAAATATTTCATAATCGTGTATAAAACTAAATACGATGTCTTTGATTAGTAATGCAACATTTGTTGTTAGAAAAAATGGTGGTTTTAGTAAGCTTAAGGTTTAGATTTCTTCAGAATATTCCATAAAATTCATTTCTTCTAAAAGTATAGTATCTCTTCATGAGCCACAGTTATTTTTAATTATTAGTAAAATCTATTCATATTACTCTTTGTGTACTGTATGTAGAATTGAAAACAGCTTTTATATTTGTGACCTGATTTCTCAAAGTATATAGTTAAGAGTGTAAGTAATTTTTCTAGTTTCTTGAATTCTTTTCTCCATGAAATCCATCAAAAATAAAGTCCTTTTATTTCTACCTTCTCTTTTGGTACATTAGTTGTGTTTAGAGTAATTTCCATGGAAATTTAAAGAAAGAAGCTACCTGTGGTGGCACTAAGTTTTGAAAACATTTTTGTGGTACTCTTCTACCTGTTTTTTAACTTGTTTATTTTGAGGGTAGGTAGTACATTCATAAAGTTCAGGTTCAAGAGTACTGAGGAACACAGATGAGAAGCTGCCCATCCCTCTTCTCCAGCCACATGGAGTTCCCCCCGCAGAGGTACCCACCTTTACCTACAGACAGATTTTAGGTACCTATGAGCAGACATGTATATACACATATTTATACACACAACATACACATGTGCCTGCATATTTTGGAACATAATTTATTGCTTCTTTTATATACTGTTCTAAACTGTATTTTTTGACTTAAGAATGCAACTTTGAGATTAACCTCTCCCGGGACATAGAGACTTCCTCTTATGGCTGCAGAGTATTCCTTTGTATGTATATATCATAACTTATCTTGTCCTTCTTAATGGATGGTTGGGTTTGTAATACTTTACTATTTCAAATGATGTTGCTTTGGTAACTGCACAAAATAATTTGCATATGTACAAATATCTGTGGGATATGTTTTATATAGTCTGGTTTTTAACTTAGAAGACTATTTGTTTTATGTATTAATCTTTTTTTTTTTTTTTTTTGAGACAGAATCTCGCTCTGTCACCCAGGCTGGAGTGCAGTGGCACAATCTTGGTTCACTGCAATCTCCACTTCCCAGGTTCAAGCAATTCTCCTACCTTAGCCTCCCGAGTAGCTGGGATTACAGACAAGCACCACATGCCTAGCTAATTTTTGTAGTTTTAGTAAAGACAGGGTTTCACCATGTTGGCCAGGCTGGTCTCAAACTCCTGACCTCAGGTGATCTGCTTGCCTTGACGTCCCAAAGTGCTGGGATTACAGGCATGAGCCACAGTACCTGGCCTATTTTATGTATTAATGTTATAGATATATTTTAATCCATAAATAAGTTTAGGATTGAATGAATAGGAAATCATGCCAATAGGAGAAGTAAAAATAGTATAAAAGTCATTTATAAAATTATTTCATTCTGATTTTTAATGTAAGGAAGACAAATGATTTTGTAACATTTGCACTCACATTTAATAACACTTCTCTGACTTAAAAGTTTTTGACAATAGGATTTTTAAAAATTTAATGTGAATATTTCAATATTAGGTTAATATGAATATTTCTTACTCCTTAGTTAATACATTAAAATTGACACAAAAATAGATAATTCCAGGTTGCTGTAGGGACATTGAACATATCTCTGAGTTGCAGATTATAGATACCATAAGATAGTTACTGAACTATAAGTTTTGTGTTATAATGAAAGGGTTTCATGTAATTGTTGAAAGTTGAGGAGTGTCACCTTATATTTTTTAACACTGTACTTTTGTGCTCTACTGTATGTATTTCTTAATTGCTAATTTCCCAGGGATTCTCACTGATAATTTAATACTTAAACTTTAGTGATAAATTATGTCAGTGTCAGTGTGCACAATTGACACCATTGGTGTTAGTTAATAAATGATATTTTGAATTATGTGCCCCCCACTCTTTACATGCCTTATGTTATTAAATTTCACAATATCCAGGTAAGTACAATTCCCATTTTCATATTGTTAATCTGAGACTTAGAAAGGTTTCATAACTAGCCCAAGGTAGCACAAACAATAAGGAGCAGAGCCTAGACTGGAACCCAGGTATTTCTAACTTTAGAGCTATAGCTTGACCATTCTACTTACTGCTTCTTACGTAAGCATGACTGAAAGGATTTCTGCATGGCCTTCATTCTTTTTGCCCTGTTTCTTCAGACTGGAATGGTTTTTCCACTTCTTTTCACTTAGCACCGTAACATCTCAGCTGAGATCTTACTGCCTCCAGGAAAGCCTTCCCTCCTCTTTTCTAGGTTCTCATACCCCTGTGAACTTTTTAACAACACTTGCCACCAGTTTTAGTTTTACAATGGCTATTTTGAGATCATTTAATTGATGACACACTCACTTTTTAGACTGGAAACCATCTGAAGGCCGTGATTGTGCCTATTTCTGTTTTTCATAGTATCAAAGTATTAAGTGCCACAAATACTGGTCACTTGATATTTACATGAATGAAAAAGGAAAAAGGCTTTTTGTCACTATAACCACTGCTAATAATCTTTCATCCTTTTGTAAACCATGGAATGATCATTCATAGCAGTTTTAATGGAGAGTTATCTATGTCTTAGATTCTTATTAATAAACTGCATGAATTTGTAAAGATTATAAACATTTCCATAATACACATTGATTCCATTTGTAGGAGAATTTTGGCAAACATAGGATATCAATAAATGAGGTCCTGTGGTTTGTCAGAAAATACATGAGAATTATCATTATGTCTTTGAGGTTCATAGTTTGAGAAAATGAAATATTTTATATTCTAACTTTTTTCTTTTTCTAGTGTTGAAGGGCTCCATGCTATTGTTGTGTCAGATAGAGATGGAGTACCCGTTATTAAAGGTAAAACTGAGCATTTAAATGCAAATGTCATCTTTGCTTTTGACTAAAAATGTATATATTTACATCTGAGTAGTATAGAAGGCAAACATGTAAAAATCATTTTAGTAAATTTAGGAAATGGTCTTAGTTTTGGGGGAAGTGTTTGCTTTTATATGTCGAAGGCTGAATTTGAATCTACAGTATATTATATCTCACATGTATCGTGTTAACATCTAGAGTTTAAGCATGGATTCATCACAGACCCGTTTCCCATTGAAAACATTACATCATAGGCTGGGCGCGGTGGCTCACGCCTTTAATCCCAGCACTTTGGGACGCTGAGGCAGGCGGATCACGAGGTCAAGAGGTCGAGACCATATGGTGAAATCTCGTCTCTACTAAAAATACAAAAAAATTAGCCAGTCGTGGTGGCACGTGTCTGTGGTCCTAGCTACTCGGGAGGCTGAGGCAGAAGAATTGCATGAACCCAGGAGGTGGAGGTTGCAGTGAGCCAGGATTGCACCACTGCACTGCAGCCTGGTGACAGAGCAAGTCTCCCATCTCAAAAAAAAAAAAAAATTTGCATTGTAACGTAAACCATTAGTAAATCTAAGTGATGAGAGTGAGCATGTATGCAGCTAGATATACACACACTCTTACATATATATATATGTATACATATGCACACATTTTATCAAATTGCTAGTTGTTTTAGGATAATACCCATGTATTTGGATAATAAGTAAACATGATGTCACAGAGAGTCAGTATGGATTCAGACATTTTTTACTATTTCTATTTTATGGTATGATGAGAATGGATGTTCCTAGTTGTATTGGGACACTAATGGCTTTATCAAAAATTAAAGATTGGATAATGTTCTGTATATTTTGTTTACAATTTATTTTCCACCTGGAGTTGTCATTTATATCAGATAATTTTAGACTTCAGAAATGAAAGGAGGCATAGAAGTCAACTAATTTAGTTCCTTCATTTTGTAAGTGAAAGTGGTAAAGTGCAAAGAGTACATTGAAGTCCAAAGTTGGACATGAGTCAGTAACAAAACAGTAATAGAACCCATCATCTCCTGATGTGTGATGATGTGTGCTTTTGAACTTACTATAAAAGTTGAATGACTGTGGACAGATTACTTGCCTTCTCTTAATTCTGTGATGAGGGATTTGAACAAAATAATCTCAGATTTTCCAGCTCTATTGTTCTTCATGAAGATCTCTGTGTTAAGGCCTTGATTGAGTCCTGCACTCATTAATACAACAAACTCCATGCAGACCTTTTAATGAGTGAGAGAAACATGAAACAGGTAGCAGCTGCAGATTGTTAATATCTATGAGAGAGACTGCTGCTATGCGTTTTACAAGAGCAGAAGTTTTGTAATTTTTTTCGTTAGTTTATTCTAGCCTAGTCCTGAGATAACCAGTTAAATGTACTTGATTAATCTATGTTTTAAGGTAGATGTCAAGAAAATATAAACATTTAGTTTTCTTTTAAAATTTTTTTTTAAAATTGGGAGTCAGCATTTCTTCTCTTGTGATAAATGAACTTTTTGATTGAGCAATTTTTTCTGATTAGTGATGAGACACAATTAGTGATATGATTTTGAATATTGTGAAACATAACCTTTGTGCTCAGTTTTTAAGAAGTTTATGTAAAAAAAAAAAAAAAAAGCGCTGTAAAACTCTCTACTATATCCTCTGTGTAATTTTTATTTAAATCACTTATTTTTCTAGTGGCCAATGATAATGCTCCAGAGCATGCTTTGCGACCTGGTTTCTTATCCACTTTTGCCCTTGCAACAGACCAAGGGAGCAAACTTGGACTTTCAAAAAATAAAAGTATCATCTGTTACTATAACACCTACCAGGTAAGTTCATATTATCAAATGATTTGCTGATTTCGGTTGTCATTTTTGTGCCTTTTGTATATAAAATAGCTTGTGTTATAGTTCTCAATTTTAGTTTTGAAGAGAATGAAATTGTAAAATTTTAGCCTTCAAATTGATTGTGTTAAACTGTAGTGATTTTCTTCACATTTTGTACCAGAAAATAATTACTTTGGGAAAGTAATTAAGTCATTTAATACGGTACATGTCATCCTAAAAAGAGTATATACCAGATCACTGTTACCTCCAGTAGATGGTGCCCTTAGCTAGACAACTGTGTTTTCTCAGATGACACACTTTTTTTTGTTGTAGTAACAGATTTAAAAAAACTTTCCATGAACATTTATTAAATTTGCTCTTGCTGCTAATTCTTTCATTTGTTTGAAATATATATATATAATAAATGAGGTTACTATTTGTGGGAAAGAAGTTAGTTTTTGCTTACCTCTTGATCTCCAGCTACATTTTCTTAAGACTAAATTAATTCCTTGTGCTTTAGAGCAGTGTTTCCTAATCAGTTGATGTTAAATTACTCTTTTTCTTCCCCCTTTAAGACAGAGTCTGGCTCTGTTGCCCATGCTGGAGTAGTACAGTGATACCGTCTCAGCCCACTGCAACCCCCACCTCCCAGGTTCAAGTGATTTTCATGCCTCAGCCCCTCAGGTAGCCGGGATTACAGGCATGTGCCACTAGGCCTGGCTAATTTTTATAGTTTTAGTAGAGATAGGGTTTCACCATGTTCTCCAGGCTCATCTGGAACTCCTGGCCTCAAGTGAGCCACCCACCTCACCCAAAGTGCTGGGATTACAGACATGAGCCACTGCACCAGGCCCATCTTTTACAAAGTTATGTGTTTTAATGTGTATTAGAAAAAAGATAAACCATCTGACCTTTAATTTCATCAATAAGGATTAGGTTGAAACTAAGTTGTTGTTTTTTTTTTTAAGTTAGTTGATTTAAAGTTACTTTAAGTTTAATTTAAATTACAGTAATACCCAGGAGCTAGAAAATATCATGAAGATAAAACTTCTTGAGTGACTGAGAAATACTGCATTTATCCATTTAATTAACAACTACATAAGTCCTTATGATGTAATTGACATTCTGCTGGGCTTTAGAGATAAAATGAAGCCATGGTTCACCTGAAAAACTTTCCAGGTTAAATGGTATTAATGTCTCTAAGAGATTATCACTAATTCTGTTTTATGGAAATATTCATTGAAATATGAAGCTCCTTTATATTTCATAATGTAATACCACGATGTTGGGCTAAAACATTGACCATTTTAAAGTTTTTGAAAGATTAAGACATTTTAATTGAGCTATACTACCTTTTCATGATGAAGCATATTATTCGGCTTTTATTTACTTTTTAGGTGGTTCAATTTAATCGTTTACCTTTGGTGGTGAGTTTCATAGCCAGCAGCAGTGCCAATACAGGTGTGTATAATTACCTTCAATATCACTTTTAATTTTTAATTTAACAAATTAATTTAATTACCATACCTTAATTTAAGAGGAATCATAGATTTAGATCAAAAACCTTGAACTTGTGGCCCTGTTTCACTATCTTTTTTCTGTGTCTTGAGAAAAGTGATTTCTCTGAATCCTGGTTTCCGTATCTGTATAATGGAGATAATACATGCTTTCTCCATCTTACAGTGTTATTTTCTAGTTCAAATGAGACAGTGTGTGGGTAAGTGATTTTTTTTGTGAGACAGAAAGGAAAATTAAATGTTATCTTGAGTGCTACGTCTTGCTCCCATTACAGCAGTTTAAGAAAACAAAGAAGGTGAAGATAACCAACAAAACACATTAAAATGATCAAGGATAAGTTATAGACCAATCTATTAAATTAGAATTTTTAAACTTTTACCTAATGGGCAAAATGAATGTGATTGAGAATTTAAAGAGCATGAACAGGATGAACATAGTCTCATTCTTCTTGAGAACTGAAGAATTTGAGAACAAATGTTAGGAAGCTGTACTCTTTATAGAGAATAGTAAAATTCCATTGTATTTGTGTGCAAAATAATGACTATTCACTTGGTTGTAATTTTTTTTACTTCATTTTGGATAAAGAAGCATTTTTTTTTTAAAAGGTCTGTCTCCTTTAGATTGGATTCCTGTTGAGAATTGTCATGTATTTTTGTTTGTTTTCCTCCTAAGCTTAGCAAGTTCTTCTAGCTATGTCACTGAAGCTTGCTCTTAGATACCTCATTTTTAGAATGAGAAGTTTAGATTTGATGATTTATTATATCTTTCATTTCAAAACATTTTAGGAGTCTGTAAATTACTGTATGTAAAAATGCTTTCTGAATTATATAGGATAGTAATGGTGTTAATATTTTAAGTATACTTTACCTCAATTTTGATAAATCACCAGTCATCACTTACAAAGTCACCAGTTCTTATATATTATGATAATGTTCAGAACAATATTTTAGTATTTGGACCCTTTCCTTGAGAGTCCAGAGGCTTTTTATATTCTGTAAGACAGAGAAAGATCTTTATTTGTTTGAACATAAAATAGGCTCTGTCTGAGGTACATAGGCCTTGACTCTAGTAAACTAAAGAGAAGCTAGATATGCTGATTTCTAGATGTTTATCTCCCAGGTTCATCATTGAACTCCAGTGTGTTTTGTATTCTACCATTTATTTTTAAACTGTTTTTTATTTGAAATATTTGTTAATGTCTTAGCTTTATTGAATTTATAAAAATACATTTCTGATTTCCTTTTTTCAATATGGAAGCAGCCTATTTACCTATCTTTTGATATAATCTGTTAAAATTTGCTCAGAGACAAAAGTATGCCTTATATAATAAAAAATATATATATTCTTTCTGAGTAAATGCAGATTTTTGAAGCAGTAAGGTACGAATTAAGATTTTCCTTTCAAAACTCCAACAAATTGTAGTGGATATAATTTATTCTGTATTTCCTAATATATAAGCATTTTTCATTCATTTACTTTAATATTAGATGCTGAAAATAAACTTGTTAATGAATGTGGAATTTTTGATTACATTATTTAGGGTTATAGTACAGGTTGAACATCCCCTAATCCAAAAATCTGGATTCTGAAACATTCTAAAATCTGAAACTTTCTGAGCACCAATATGGCATTCAAATAAAATGCTCACTGGAGCATTTCAGATTTGAGATGTTTGAGTTGGGGATGCTGAACTAGTGGGTATTATACAAATATTCCAAAATTCAAAACACTTCTGGTACCAGGCGTTTCGGATAAGGGATATTTAATCCATATTTTGTTTTAGTTCTGGGAAATAAATGACTTACTTCTGGTAACTATATTTTTTGGGCAAGAGGAAATTTAAGTTTCAGACTTTAAGGAACATTTTTCTAGTATGTAATTTTCTTAATCTCTTTATTTTAGGACTAATTGTCAGCCTAGAAAAAGAACTTGCTCCATTATTTGAAGAATTGAGACAAGTTGTGGAAGTTTCTTAATCTGACAGTGGTTGCAATGTGCACCTTATCTTTATTATAACAACACAGTATCAATCCAGCAGTCTTTAGACTACAATAATACTTGTTTCCATGTGCTCAAGAAAGGGCCCCTTTTTCCAACTTATACTAAAGAGCTAGCATATAGATGTAATTTATAGACAGATCGATTGCTATATTTTCTGGTGTAGGGTCTTTTCTTATTTAGTGAGATCTGGGGATACCACAGAAATGATTCAGTCTATCACAGCTCCCATGGAGTTAGCCGGGTCACCAAATATGGATGAGATTCTATTCAGTGGATCAGAATCAAACTGGTACATCAATCCACTTCAGCCGTTACGTGCTCCCTATTGTATAATATGCCCAGGCTTGCAGAATGAAGCCAACTTTTTATTGTGAATAATATTAAGGACATATTTTTCTTCAAATTATGTTTTATTTCTTTGCATTGAGTGTAAGGAACATAAAATGGCTTAGTAAAAGTAATAAAATCAGTACAATCACTAACTTTCCTTTGTATATATTATTTTACAGTATAGATGAATATTACTAATTGGTCTGATTATTCTCAGAGGGTGCTGCTCTTTAATGAAAATGAAAATTATAGCTAATGGTTTTTCCTCAAACTGCTTTCTGTAACCAATCAGTGTTTTAATGTTTGTGTGTTCTTATAAAATTTAAATACAATTCGTTTTTGAATTCTGTTTCCAATGTTAGCATGTATGTAAACATGATAGTATAGCCATTTTTTTCATATGTGAGTATAAATAAAATAGTATTTTTAAAAATACAGTTTGAGCAGTATATAGGTCCTTTTTTTGTTCAGACTTTTTCCAAAAGTCTAAACATAATTTACTCTTTCAGCCACGTGAATAAATAATGTTTTTTATAGGTATTAGTTTGGAGATTGTTTTACTGTAGTATAAACTGTCAAGTAGAAAAGAAACCTCAGGTTGCAATGAGCTGAGATTGCCCCACTGCACTCCAGCCTGGACAAAAGAGTGAGATTCCATCTCAAAAAAGAAAAGAAACCAAAAAACCTCAGGCATGAGCCTAATTTAATCTCCATGAAAGAGGTACTACAGTGCTAGAATATGCCATTTATGTTCAGGAATACAGTCTATCATTCAGAGGTGTTAATTTCTTCATAGGTTCTTTGGCAGTCAATTTTTCTCTGGAATAGTTCAGAACATATGCATTGAGCAGCTGCATGCCAGTCAGCAGAGCCATCACACTGCACAATTTTAGCTATGCAGCACTATTCACATCACATCATATTTCTTTGCTCTGGGATTGCCTTTCACATAGAATATGTGTGATTGTTATCCCTAGAATTGTGCTGTGAGGCAATTAGCCAGGCACTGTGCTGCTTTGTTTGTTTGTTTGTTTAGAGACAGAGTCTTGCTGTGTTGCCCAGGCAGGAGTGCAGTGGTGGCATGATCTTGGCTCATTGCAACCTCTGCCTCCTGGATTCAGGCTATTCTCATGCCTCATTCTCCCATGTAGCTGAAGTATCACACATACACCATCGGGCTTGGCAACTTTTTGTATTTTTAGTAGAGACAGGGTTTCACCATGTTGGCCAGGCTGGTCTTGAACACCTGAACTCAAGTGATTCGTGCGCCTGCTTTGGCCTCCCAGAATGCTAGGATTACAGGTGTGAGCCACCACACCTGGCCATGTGCTGCTTTTTTTCCCTTCCATCCTTCCTCCCTCCTTCCAGTGTAAATATAAGATTAACTTGTGATACCTTCCTTTAAAGAACTTACAGTTCAGTAAAGAAAGCAGGTATAGAAAGTGCTGTGATAAAGCTATAACATAGGATGGTGTAGAACCACAGACTAGGGGCACCTAAAATGGGCAAGAAAATAGCCTTTGCAGATAATACAGAGGCAAGAGATATAATGCTTTTCCTCAAAGAGCTATAAATACAGCTGTGTACTATATAATGATGTTTCAGTCAATGATGGACCACATAACAAGGGTGGACAGAACAGCAGGCTCTACCATATAGCCTAGGTATGTAGTAGTAGGCTTTACCATCCGGGGTTCCTTCAGTAGAGTCTGATGTTCACATAATGAAATCACCTAAAAACACATGTCTCAAAATGTATCCACATTGTTAAGCAACACATGACTAGTTAATTATGAAATATTAGATGTACCCATTAAAATCCAGAATTCCCATTATCTGGATTATTATTTAATAGTGTTCAGGAAATTTTTGCCAGTACAATGGTGCATGAAACAATGTCTTAGGAATGAGGTGGCCAAATTTCTATTTGCAGGTAATAATTGTATATCTAAAAATCCTAGAAAAAGAAATGATAATAAATGCAGCTACTTAACCTTTACATGTTGAATACTGCCACTGTTAAAATTTATAAGGGGTATAATAGATAAACTGTCCCATAGTTATCTGGAAAAATAGGTAAAAATCACTAAGAAAATTTTTGAAAGGGTAATATAAAACTAAATTAACTAGTTTTGAAAGGTAGTACAGAACTAAATACAGAACTAGATATCTGTAGTATGTACTCACCCAGAAAGAGACTTCAGTACATAACATGTAAGGGCTTAAAACACTGTTAAAAAGATGGCATCGTAAGTTAATGGGAAAAGGCTTATCCAATAATTAGGGCAGGCATTTTCTGTGCCCTGCTAACGGAAGTGTAACTTGTTATACTCTTTATATACAGCAATCGGCAGTCTCTATAAAACTTTTAAATTCACATACATAACCTTTTGCCCTGTAAGTCCACTTCTAGAAATTTATTCGACCAAACACAGCACATAGATGTGGAAAAGGATGTTTTTACAAGTATATTCTTTGCAACTTGGTACTATCAAAGAATTGGAAACAACCTAAATATCATCATATGCTCTAGCAGCACATGATAACCGTGTGCTCTGGCTTTTTGAACACTACCAGTTTATACCTGCTGTTCTTGGTATAATTATTAATAGTGCTCCTTTCACTCTCAAGGTCTCACTTGAGGTAATAAATTATAGAGGATTGGTGAAACATTTCATTTGCCCATTGGAAAAGGAATGAAGTGCTTTAGGTACTGAGATGAAAAGATCTCTAAGGCAAAATAATGTTTATTGAGAAAAGCATGGTGTGAAACTGTGTGGCATGCTATAATTTATGTATAAGAAGAAAAAATATGTGTGCATTCATATTTGTTTGTATATGGTAGACTGTCTCTGAAGACATACATGGAAAAACCTGATCACATTGGTAGTCTCCAAGGGGTGGAACTAGATACCTGAGAGATAAGGATCCCAGGAGTGAGTATTTTCATTGTAAACTTCATTGTGCTTTTGAGTTTTTAACTGTTCAAAAATAATAAAATTAGAAATAAAATATTTCAGCAAACAATAAAATGGGCTATTTGGGGAAGAAAGTTGTCTCTATCAGGGCTCTCCAAAGGAGCAGAACCGGTTGGATATATGTGTGTTTATTTCAAGGAAATGGCTTATGTGATTGTGGGACTAGCAAGTCTAAAATCTGTGGGACAGGCCAGAAGATTAGAAAGTTTCAGGTAGGAGCTGAGGCTGCAGTTTGGGAGCAAAAGTTTTTCCTCTTGGAAATCTTAGATTTTCTCTTAAAGCCTTTGGTTGATTGGATGAGTCTCACCCACATTGTGGAGGATTCTCTCTTTTACTTAAATTTAAGGGATTATAAATGTTAAGTACATCTCCAGAATACATCGACAGCAGTACCTGGATTCATGTTTTAATAACTAGGCAATGTGTCCTAGGCAAGTTGACACATAACCTAACCTTCACAGTCCACGCCTACTCGCACCCGTATGCTTTTTTTGGTGGGGGGGAGAGGGGGCGGGATAGTCTTGCTCTGTCACTTAGGCTGGAGTGCTGTGGTGGTTTTTTTTTCCCCCTCAAGCCTGGCCATTGTTGCTACTGCTAAGTCAGGTTGTGGCTGCTATTGTCTACAAGGTTGTACAACCCTTGCTTAAGGCCAAGGGTGCCATCTTTTTTCACAGCTGTAAATGTGACACAACTTGCAACCTCATTGTGCACTAGAGACTCTGGTGAAAGCTCCTTTAGATTTTGCTGAGGAGGGGCAGAGTAACAGTTATGAATGTGCTTGAATCACCTTTCCCCTATAGTGATGCCCATATTCCATCAACAAAACAGGTGCGCCTCAACCGTTTCCCTGTTCAGGTGACTTCTTTCTCAAGAAGGCTCTTATTTCCTTTTACCTGCCAGTCAGGAGACCTGTGCTACTCACAATGTGGTCCACAGACTGGTCTGTTGTGCACACTGTTTGGTAGCAAGATAAGTAAAGAAATGCCAGTTTTAAGTGCTTAAAAACTGGGATTGTAATATTTGTATTTTTTTACTTGATTTTTCTAAGAATTTACTGAAGTTTGCAAAATCCCCATCTGTGATAGATTATAAATTTACAAAAATGAAAGGAAGAAAATCAGATCCTTTGCCACAGATGGTTTAAGAAACTCTGCTTGAAATCATGGCCAGACAGCCTGAATTCATAGCAGACCGTAGACTCAGCCTGGCACCCTGCTATGTAGTCTACTTGGCTAGGAAGAGTTTGGTAGAAACATGAATTTGCTGCAGTGGATCTAAAGTAATGGAGAGGGAGAGAAGTAGAATTGATCTTCTACATATAGTAGTTCTCTTGCTTTTTGCCTGAAACAGGGACACAGTGTAATGCCCTGACCTTCATACCAAGCACTCATGAGAGGTATGGAGAGAGGAACCCACTCTCTTGTATACCATGTGGTTGGGAAAAGAAGGAACCTACCTCACCAGGTGCTCTGATGTCCAGGCATTCTGGCACAGGGGGAAGGTTTGCCCCAGAAACAGTACAGATGTTCCTTGACTTACAATGGGTTTCCATCCCAATAAACTCATTTTAAGTCAAAGATATCATAAGGAGAAAATACATTTAATACTCAAACCCATTGTGAAGTTGAACAATCCTAAATCAAACCATCATAAGTCAGGGACCATCTGTATTAGCCTTCCCTAGAAATGCTCCTGTGGGCCAGGATTTTCCCAGAGGGAATTCTGAGAATAACTGCTAATACTTTTGGCTGTGTCTTAGGCCCCATAGACAGGGCCTAATGCAGATACCCCACTCTCTTTTCTCCCATATTCCCCTGCTCTGATCTGCCATTGGCACAAAACATCCTCCCTCTGTTTGGACTTGGAGAAATCGCTGAGGAATCCTCACAGGCTCCACTTAGCAGTTAGAATCATTTCTTTGCAGGACTGCTGAGGGCAGGCAAAACACCTAGCCTAGTACTAATTACATAGCAGGTACACGTTAGCTCGCCCTTTTCATATCAAAACCCTCCAACAAATTGTTTTATCCCTGTTGAAGCACGCGCTCCATCATATAGCTTTGTGTACTTGTCTTACAGTAATCATCTTATTTACTGCTACATACCATCTCATATATATATGTTTATTGTTTTCTCCATATTCAACTAAGAACTCCTTGAGGGCTTGGGCTATTTCTTCGACTTCCAATCCTTTGTGGCTGATAGTCTAACTGAAGTGAATTCTTCATTGCCATTTATGATATTAATCCGTTGTGTATTTCTTTTACAAATATTAAAAATTTATTTTAATAGCAAAATAGTACAGGCATAGCAAAATCTGTTTTAATAAACAGAACCAAAGAATATAAATAAACAGGTTATGTTTTATACAAGGTAAACATAGTAAAACACAGTATTACCCACACAAAGAAACATGCTTGTTTCTAAGAAAACAAACATAAAACCATACATATCCATGAGGATTCATTTGTAACTTCTGGTTTTTGGGGTTTTTTTTGAGATGGAGTCTCTGTCACCCAGGCTGGAGTGCAGTGGCGCGAGCTTAGTTCACTGCAACCTCCGCCTCCAGGGTTCAAGCAATTCTCCTGCCTCAGCTTCCTGAGTATCTGGGATTATAGGCATCTGCCACCGTGCCCAGCTAATTTTGGTATTTTTAGTAGAGACGGGGTTTTACCATGTTGGCCGGACTGGCCTTGAACTCCTGACCTCAGCGATCTGCCTGCCTCGGCCTCCCAAAGTGCTGGAATTACAGGTGTGAGGCGCTGCACCCGGCCAGTAACTTTTTACTTTGCAAGCAACACAGTACTTTTTGTTTCTTATTTTATAGATGGAGTCTAGCTCTGTCGCCAGGCTGGAGTTTAGTGGAATGATCTCAGCTCACTGCAACCTCTACCTCCCAAGTTGAAGCGATTCTGCTGCCTCCGCCTCCTGAGTAGCTGGGATTACAGGCATGTGCCGCCATGCCCAGCTAATTTTTGTATTTTTAGTACAGACGGGGTTTCACCTTGTTGGCCAGAATGATCTTGATCTCCTGACCTCGTGATCCACCCACCTTGGCGTCCCATAGTGTTGGGATTACAGTCATCAGCCACCACGCCCAGCTGACACAATATATTTTAATTCGACATTTGCTTTATCCCATATAGCAAACATTTAAAAATACATTAAAAATGTTGTTGAAATATTCAAAAATTTCATGTAATTTCCGAGTCTTAGATGTTTAAGAAACTTCTTTAGAAAGGTATCCCTTTGGACTGCAATAGCAGTGTATATCACAGTTTTGCACCATCATCTTTTTACTGTCGGCTCTTCAAGCATTTTTATCCCCTTTCAAACTTCTTTCTAAACAAAAATAGTATTAAAAAAGATAATAGAAGGGGTTAGAGTCTACCAGTGAGCTGTGGACACTAGTATCTCATTCTTCTATTTGTCTCCCTATTCTAGTTTGAAAAAGCCTTGTAACATATTATTACATATTATTACGTATTTCATGTAGCTTTAGTGTTACTCCCCCAACAGGAAATGAAAATTGCTCTTTAATAAGGCCCGGGATGCTTAGGGAACAATGCAAGATTCTTCTTACATCTCTTGGGCCAACTCTATACAACTAATTCTGGGAAAGGAATTGTTATAATACATTTTCCTTGTGAAGTTTTTTTCAGTCCATTTGGAGAAATGTTGGATAAAGATAACTTAGTGCTTACAAGTGCTCTATTATTATTGCTGTAATAACAATAATTATTATTAAACAAAAAGTTATCTACTACTTTATCACCCTTCTTTAATTTATGTTTTCTCACTCTTTAAAACATTTACCACAAAAAGGGTGAAAATAATGTTTTAAAAATTGTGATTTCATTTACCTTTATTATACTACCTAATCACCCATAGGACATTTAGCTCTCACAGTTTCATTATTAGAAGCAAAGGACCCACTAAATTTCTGAACATTTTAAAAAGAGAAAATAAATACCACAAGCATTTTCCATTTTAGTTTTGGAAATGTTTTGTTTTTTGCATAACAGAGGGAAAAAAAAACCTCTTTCCTGAAAATATTTGATGTTTGCTATCACAACATAAAGCCTGCAGAAGTCTTCTAAGCCCCCAAGTACCTGTTTCCTTCCTGGTTAATAGCACAACCTGGGTCTCAGACAGACTGACCATGACTCAGAGTGGGACTCTAGGCAACTAGTGTCAATTGGCTTGGGACCACAATGAGTGAAAACAAAAAACCTTCCTCTTACATTGTGTGTTCTAAGAGTGAGCAGACCTAAGAGTGGTGGATTAAGCACTTTCTGTCAGAATAGTGACTGCTTCAGTATTCTCAAGGAGTTGGCAAACAGCTTGGAAGGGCAGCAGTTTTCCGTGAGTCAGCAACATGGTATATGGGTCCCAATCAACATCTGCTTCTGATTTGTTTTTAAAAGAAGATCCTTAGTCAGTTTTCGTTTGAAGACTGCTGCAGATCACAGCATCAGGGAACATTCCACCTTGCTCCTGGGCCAGAGCATTCCTTGACAAGAAAGATCTATTTGAAGATGAATGACCGAGATCGTATTGTGCCTTCCCCTTGGTTGAGCTGTTTTCTTATTTGTGACTGTAATAAAGTACACACATATATATCCATTATTGAGTGATTTTAATGAACCCTGGCTTCTAACAGATATTAAATAAGGCACGTTTATTAGTAAGGATATCATACAACTGTAAGTTAATTATGTGCCTGCCCCCAACTATAATTATCAGGTGTCCAGAAAAAATTTCTGTATTTTTTTCAGGGCACATATTGTAAAGCGATTGCTAAAACATGTACAAATTGAGAATTGGTCTAATACTTACAGTAATCCATTTAATAGATTACTGTAAGTATTAGACCAATAAGTCAATGAGTCAAAAGGAAGATATAGATTAACATTAGTAATATGCAAAAATGTTCATAGTGTTAAGTGAGGTGAGCAGATATAGAACACTAGCAAGTGATTTTTTTTGTTTGTATTTTGTATATTATCAATAAAGATCCTAAGGACATTATTGTAACATTTTTTTAGTGGATATATGCACTCATTTCTCTTAGGCATACACCTAAGTGTGAAAATGCTGAATTACAGTGTAAGCATATGTATAGTTTTAGGAGAAACTGCCAAGCAATTGTAAAAGTAGCTGTACACATTTTCATTCCCTCCAGCAATGTAGAAGAGTTCTAGTTCCTTCACATTCATGCTAATACTTGATATTGGCAGTCTTCATTGTATCCATTCTGAGGGTATGTAGTGGTACATCATTTTGGTTTTTACTTCTAGCAAATGATTAAATTTTTCTTTTAAATATTTATTTGTACAGAGATAAGTCTAAAGGTGTGTGTACTTGATATGTTTTTCTATAATTTTGTATCATGATTTTGTGTTATTTTGATAATTAAAAATAGAAAGAATAAGTAACTAATTCATATCTGAGCAAAGCTTTCACAAGACATTATTCCTCGCTGAATAATAAATACATTGAAACAATTAAAAAATGAGTGGCATATTTATTTGAATTTCAAACTGGAAAGATAACTGAAAGCAAAAGTCTCAGTATCTAGGAAAGGATTTTCGTATATATATCAGACAATTTCACAAAGAATAATTAAGAAAAATGTTTTATGTTTGAAATAATCTAGCCAGGCGCAGTGGCTCAAACCTGTAATCCCAGCACTTTGGGAGGCTGAGGCCAGTGGATCACTTGAGTTCAGGAGTTTGAGACCATCCTGGCCAAAATGGTGAAACCCCATCTCTATTAAAAATACAAAAATTAGCCGGGTGTGGTGGCAGGCTCCTGTAATCCCAGCTACTCAGGAGGCTGAGGCACAAAAATTGCTTGAACCCAAGAGTCAAAAGTTGCACTGAGCCAAGTTCATACCACTG
>NW_016107762.1:1202127-1209244 GCF_001604975.1 Cebus imitator
GAGCATGTGGGGGTATATGGAATGCTGCTCTGGCTTTGTGAGCTGCTTTATGAAAAGTAGAATTCAAGGCTATGAGATGTCAATTACAAAATAAAAAAAAAAAAAAAAAAATCAAAACTTTCAAGATGATATTTATAGGAAATTTTAGTCAGCTTTAAGGAAAAGTTCTTGGCTAACAACTCACTAACTTGCAAGCATATGAAAAACACGTAGACGACTAGTCAAGTTTTATAAGTATTCAGTCCATGGGATATTAAAGAGAGTAGATAAAATAAACCAGCCTTTGTCCTTGACCTGCACAAAGTGATGCTTATACTCAAAACTAAGCTAAGTTCCTCTGGCAAGCTTTCTTCTCTAACAATTTAAAAGGCTTTTCAACTAGAGAAATATGTCAACTTTCCTCTGTCAGACCTTCTGGTCCTAAATGTCCCCCTCCAGACAAAACTAAACTAACTGACAGATTTTAAAGGAAGTCTGATAGGTGGATATTAGGCTAAGGCTCTATGGCTAAGACCCAAATACAGCTTAATTCTTTCCTTTTTTACAAAAGAAAGAATGTCTGTATCTCTTCTCATGTCCCAGAAGAATTAACAGATTGTTCCACAAGGCTGAAAGTAGACATTGAGTCATCTCTTTGATTCCTGGAGCTAGTCTGATTCTTTCATTAGAAATATGTTTGACATCATCGTGTTATTTCTCAAGATTAGACATCTGAAGCCTTAAGAAACTCACCAATTTCCAGCGTAATATCTTGATCCACTCATCAGCTTCTACTCCAGTCTTTGCACAGAGATAAAATGTCCTGAATGGAAATACCAAGCTAATAGGACAGAAGAAAGAACCTAAGACATTGCAGATGATGAGCTGTATATATATTAGTAGAACACTCATTAGAGTATTACAAGGGAAAAAAGAATTGGTAAAGGATCCAGGTAAGTAACTTGAAGAGCCGGTATATATGGACCTATTCCTGCCAGCAAACTGCAGAAATGTTAAGGAAGTTGTAGATTCATATTATTACTCCAGGTCAGATTTACATACTTGAATAAGACTTTGAAGAAGAAAGAAACATCTTCAGGACACCCCCAGATCCTTTTGTGGTTCATGTCTTAGGCTAACTCTAGTAGGTGCTTATTCAGCTGATCTCTCAAAGGGATTAGAACCTGTGCTGTGATTCAAAGAATAAGCAAGATAGAGAAGTTTGCTAAAAAGTACTCATTTGTATTAACTTGCTTCAATGAGGAAAACTGCCTTCTGTAGTTGTAGGTAATTTCAACTACTGGGACAGTAAAAAGACAATAAAACTCAATTAGTTATTTCTTCCATCTCTGGCCAAGAGTCAGTATCTGCTGCAGAGAATATGAACTTTTCTACTGGCACAAAATACTTTTCCTGGATATATAGTGATTTTTCATTTGACTGTCTCTGATTACCTGGTTAAAATTATGTAAGTGATAACGTCAGCCCTAAATTACATATCGAACATACTTCTTACTTCTTGTACTTACAGTTGAGATGCAAAATACCAAAAATATTTTTTTTGTGGAAAAAAAGCCTTCAGAAGGGTTTCTATATCTTAAAGCCTAAGCAGTATAGTTTGTTGATACCAGCAATTAATGTTGAATAGGTAAGAGCTAAATCCCTGTGCAAAGAACGTAATACCTTGATGTGAGGTCTAGTGGAGGGGTGAGTGGACAATGGTGGGGAGGGAGTGCTATAGTGCATTTACTCGAAAACTGGTTTCTGAAATTGTCAGCGTTTGGCACTCCCTATGTGAGACATTATTAATTGCCTATTAATACAGATAATTTTTTATTTCTCTCGCTAACAGAACCCCAAGCAATAAATCCTAATTGGTTTAAGCCAATTATGATCAGCTGCTGGGGATGGCCATGGAACCCGGTCTTGGCCAATGACATACAAGGGACAATTTCGTAGGGAAGTTTCTGGAGAAACATTGGTTTTCCTGATAAAAGGGACAGACACAGCTGATCCCATCCCTTCATCTTTCTTTGTACTTTGTTGAAAACATGAGACCTACAGGTGTAGTAGCCACTTGAATTATGAAGTAGCCAGCCTGAGAAAAGTTCAAGAGAACTGTAGAGACCCTGGACCTGACCTTGTCAGCACAGCTGCTTGCCTCCTCATTTTTGGATATATGAGAAAAATAAAGCTCTTCTAGCTCATAGGGCATGTCCATGCAAATTTTAAAAAGACATCAATTCTCAGCTGATATTATAGAATTAACATTAATTTCCTCAGGTGTAATAATGATATTGTAGTCCTATATGTGATATTTTATTCTTAGGAGACACAGACTCAAGTCTTTAGGGGTAAAGTGCCATGATGTCTGCAATTTACTTTCAATTCGTTCAGAAAAAAAAGTGGATAGGCTGGGATAAAGCAAATATGGCAAGATATATTAATAACTGCTGATGGAGGGAATATAGACATATGTTTTTCCACTTATGTATGCTTGAAAAACTTTAAAAGGTAGTGGGAAATAAGACATCCCTTTCTCAAGGCACTTCTCCCAGTTAGAACATTTTTATAATGATTACGTTAGAACAAAACATTTTTGTGCCATCTGCCAGAAATTGTCATAAGAGTATAAATCACCCATCATCAAAGTTAAATTAAAATTGTGGGGCAGGGGAAGCCTCAAAGAAATTAAATGGTCTAAGATGTGAATGGCATCCTCTATGTGTGTCATATTTCTGTAGGACACAACATGAGCTGAGCTGACCTGTGTTTGTTTAACCAACTTTAAATGAGGTGTTATGTCACACTCAGCTGAAAGTACTCCTAACATGTAGGCACACCCCTCAGATCTGAACTTTATAGACATTAAGATATACAGCTTTCTATTCCTTAGTCAAAATAAGTGTCTGGCAAGAAGGCATTAGAAAACATTTTCTTTATAAAACAACTTACCAAAAACAGTTTACCCTTTCTTGTGAATAATCAAATTGTACAGCTGAACATTCTGTTAGGTCCAGGATCCGAATTGGTTCTGGTGACTAAAAACAAATAAAAAGTAACATATGCCATCATTAAAAAATAAAAAACAAACAAATCTGTTCCTCACTTGTCCCCTCACAAGTCTTGTCCCCTCACAAGTCTTCCACTACGTGTAATTTTCAAATTTCCTTTCACTAAGAGGACTGACAATCGAAAAGCCTTACCCAGGGAAGTCTTTGGTTTTGGAATTAGCCTTTCATAAAACTAGCATTAAGATACTGCCTTTATCAATTTACTGATGAAGATGGGTTTTAACACATGGAAGAGAAGCAGATTTTTCTTCCATTTTTAAAAACTACTTTCATAGAAATTTTATATAAGAAAAGAGAGAAAAAGTACTTTTAGATTGGCTTAACGAAATGGGCATGGGAAATGGACAAACCATATTTTCAATAAAGGGAGAAATTGCTGCAGAGAGACAGTTAATTGTGGCAAGAGAACAATTACATTGCCCTAAACAAAGGGAATTATGTGCCCTGGGGAACTGTAGTTTAGCCAATTCAAGAGATCAATTTCTGAAATATATATCTCATCTTTCCAAAATAACCCTACTCATTTCAGGAATCAATAATTTATATGTCCAATCATTTATTAGGTGTATCAGGTAGATATAAAAATAATTTCAGAGATTTTAAAGACATAAGTTTCATCTATAGAATTTATTTTTAAAGGAAAAATATATTATTATATTTCTCACCATCTGATCTTTGAAGTATTTCAGTTCATTCCTGTGCAGAGTAAACCATCTTGTTTTCCAGGTCTGAAAAAACACACACACATACAAAAACACACACACACAATGTTTTGAATGCAGGAATGCAATATTTGAACCAGATGATTTACTTTCATTTTTAAAAGTATCTAAAAAATTAAATACTATAACCCTGAAAAAATTCTTGTGCGTCATTTCTGAGAAAAAAATTTCAAACTATCTATAAAACTTAAAATAATTTCATGAATTAAGCTCATAATGAAGGCTGATATATCATTAGTATATTTTTAAATACAAAAAGAATTAGTCTATCATAAATATTCAAGGTGATTTATAATGAACCATTATAATTTCCATTTTATTAACTCTATAATAAAGATAAATATTGTTCTTTGAGTACCTAATATGGACTATACTATCGTTGGAGGCTTTATATATTATATCCAATCCTTAACAATGCCAGTATTATTATTATTACAAATATTCAAACTGAGGTTTAAGAACCCTGAACCATGTGATATTCTAAACCTTGCTTAAGAACTCTAAGATATCGGTGGTAAAATCCATCATTGCCCACTGTTACCTGTATCTTATATACAAACAGCATCCTACTATATCCTGGGTGGCAATGTGCCACTTAAAAGAAGTAACAGAGGATTTAAACATAAGTATGCTATGAATATGAATATTCTCTGTCCTCAGGGAGAATTCAGTCTAGAAGGCACAACAAATAACTAATTTATTTAGGTTAATTCCAAGCACGCCAGTACCTGTGAGAGAGGTTAAACATCGTGACTTTTTTTTTTTTTTTGGAGACAGAGTCTCGATCTGTCTCCAGGCTGGAGTGCAATGGCACGATTTCGGCTCACTGCATCCTCCATCTTCCAGGTTCAAGCGATTCCCCTGCCTCAGCCTCCTGAGTAGCTGGGACTACAGGCGCACACCACCACACTCAGCTAATTTTTTGTATTTTAGTAAAGACGGGGTTTCACCATGTTGGCCAGACTGGTTTGGACCTCCTGACCTCATGATCCGCCTGCCTCAGCCTCCCAAAGCTCTGGGATTACAAGTGTGAGCCACTGCACCCAGCTAAATACCGTGGCTCTTAAAATAAGAAGGAGCAGACACATTCCATGAAAGTCTTCTTAGCACATTGAGATGAAACAAAAGAATTCTAAAGGTACAATCTCATAAATAGGGAACATTTGGATACTCTGAACTTGTAAAAACGTAAATTGTGTTTCCCTTTGGATTTTATAACATAGTTTCAGTAGCATCAGTGATGTTTTTGACCTATCTTTAAGTAAACATTTTATACAATTTTGACTTCTTCCTTGTTTTAGAAAAACTTCTAGAGTTAACTTGCTGTCTTCATCCTTAATCATTCCATTAAGAGGACTATATGTTTTCTTGAGTTTTAATTGCAGGCTACACCTATGCAGGTCTTTGTCAAAGAATAGTCAAGCCATTCCAGAATTTTGACTAATAAGCCATAAAAATGAACCATTGAGTCAGGTAAAATATTAGAAGTGGTTAAAATGAGCAGGCGATTTGCTTCCAAGAAAAACTATGAAGATCAGAATTGAGTCTATATGACGTGTTCTTTTTTTCTGTGGGTGGCATGAGCAAAACCATACTTCCTTACCTTGACCAGGCCTCCCTGTTTGGTGAGGTAACCTTCTTTGGTGCCCAGCTAAAAAAGAAAAGCACTGAGTGAATCCCAGAACAGTCACAACAGGATGTCTGTCCTTCCTTTCTTGTCCTATTTTTAAAGGAAGAATTTTTGCCTTTGATCTTTAAATTACCATCTAGCATTTTTCACCTAGACACTTGAAAACCTTCCATGTGCTGTGAGAGATTGTTTTCAGACTGGCATCATTCTGTAGCTACTAACTCCAGTTAGCAATTGGCAAACAGTAAACCACATCATTTCATTTACAGAAGTCTGTGTTTGTCATGTGAAATCCAGCTGTTTGGATTGTCACAGGGTTATCAATACAAACATGCACACATCTATGATCAATACGTTCAGGAGACTGGATTAAGAAAACTAAAAGGATGTTTTTATTTCAGGGCTTCCCAGAGTCTGTATTATGCTAATATACTTTAAAAATTTTTAAGAAGGAACATTAGAAACAGCATTTCCACCATTTATTTTATCATGTAATCCTCCTCCCCAGCCCCCACACTCTCTTGAGATCCATGTTCCAAGAAACAGACTGTCAGGAGTGTATATTTCATTACACCGGATTTATCCAAAATGAATTTGAAATAAGAATGACCCAATTCTTTTAACTCACATTGTCATCAATTCAAAGGTAAAAACAGAAGCACACACTTTGATAGCACCCATGAAATATAAGGAATGGTGGGGAACTGTTTGAACAGAAATTTGCATAAGACAAGTAGCCTAACCTTAAGAAATTTATCATTTCATAAATTCCAGAAGAAATTCAATTATTGGTAGAATATTTTGTTCAAATATGATGTCATGATATGTCTTAGTAAGAAAGAAAATTAACAAAAATTGGGAAGTGACTTGGTTGACACCAAGGTTCTTTCTATGGTAGTTTCCAGAATATTTTTTTCTGAGGTGAATTTTCCTGACCAAATAAAAAGAGGAACAACCATCTCTACCACATTAAAAAGAGTTAAAGCATGAAATATGCAAACACTTCTTTTAAAATCTTATGATATAAAAGGATAAACTACCCAAATGTTCATTTAAATAACATTAATCAATGTTAGTGAATTTGGTATCTCATAATGAGTGTGATTTATTTTGACATTAAAGAAATTGAATCGACTGAATCAAGTTTCGGTGTTAAATAATGGAAAGGCAAAAAGTAATTATTTTGGGTTGTTGCAGGTTAAAATCTGTAGAGATAGAATAACTAGGAGTAAATTGTTATATAAAAGGTCCTGATAGAATTATTTACTGAAATCAAGCTAGGGAATAATGCCATCTTACCTCCACTCAAACAATATACTATAAATGTAGTATTTTTCTAAGTCTTTGATAGATAAGTGGAAGGCTGCATGGGAAAGCACTGAGACTATTAATTTTATTTGGAGTCTCAAGATGTAAGAAACTAAATGAAGCCGGGCATGGTGGCTCATGCCTGTAATCCTACACTTTGGGAGGCTGAGGCTGGCAGATTGCCTGAGCCCAGAGCTTTGAGACCAGGCTGGACAACACGGTGAAACCCGTCTCTACTAAAATTAGCCAGGCATGGCGGCATGTGCCTGTAGTTTCAGCTACTTGGGAAGGAGGCTGAGGCAGGAGAATCTGTTGAACCTGGGAGGTGGAAGTTGCAGTGAGCCGAGATTGTGCCACTGCACTCTAGCCTGGGCAACAGAGTGAGACTCTGTCACCAAAAAAAA
>NW_016107762.1:1210314-1212093 GCF_001604975.1 Cebus imitator
AAAAAAAAAAAAATACAAATATTAGCCGGGAGTAGTAGTGCACGCCTATAGTCCCTGCCGCTTCGGAGGCTGAGGAGAAAGAATAGCCTGAACTCAGGAGGCTGAGGCTTCATGCGCCATGATCACACCACTGCACTCCAGCCTGGGAGACAGAGTGAAAGAGTGAAACACTATCTCCAAAACATAAAAAAAAAAAAGAATTTTGAGGTCATATGAACACAGATGCTACTTGAAAGGGCTCTTTCCCTGATGGCCAAATCGGGGAAAATTTGAAGGATGGAAACAATGATAGTCATAATTATAGCCATTTGATATAACAATGATTGAAAACTTTGAAGAACAAAGCTTTTCCTTACAGTAAAATGACAACCAATAAATGTAAAAAGGAATAAGAATCAGAGAGTCACCATTTGGCAACAATCATAGTAATAAGATTAAAACAGCCAAGAAGCATCAGTAAATGCTAAAATTGTTGGGTAAAAATGTAATAAGTAACAGGATATTCTCATAGTCTCAAGTAACCTCTCCCCAAATATTTTTTAATAACAAAAAGAATATGGTGACTCTAGAGTGAAGAAACCTGGCAGACACCACTTAAGTAATCAAACACACTATAATGGGAGAAATTGCAATTGTGTTCCATCTGAGAGGACACGGTGAGAAGCACAAAGCATCACTTTTGTGATATTTGTACCCAACATGGAAAATCTGTATCTAATCATGATTCAATATCATATAAACCAAAGTTGGGGAACAATTTACCAAATAACTGGCTTTTAAGTTTCAGATGTGTCAAAGTCATGAAATTAAGGAAAAACTGAGGAAGTGTTCCAAAGTGAAGAATATTCCAGAGACAGGACAGATAAGTGCAGCTTATGCTTGAGGACTGGATCCTTTTACTCTGAAGGACCTTATTGAGAAAACTGGGGGAGCTTGACTGAAATCAGTACATGGAACAGTGGCACAGCCTCAATGCTAATTTTCTAGTTTGAAAGGCTCTCTGCGGTCACGTAGGCAAATGCCCTTATCTTCGGGAAACGCACACTGAAGTATTCAGCGTGATGGAGCATCGTGTAGGCAATTTACTCTCAAATGGCTTGGGGAAAACCAAGTTCTGTGGACTATTCTTGCAATTATTCTGTAACTTTAACATTATTTCAAATTTAAAAAAACATGTAAAAACATAAAAGTGGATTAACTGAATAAATTGATAAATAATGGAATATTATGGAATTTGTTTAATGGTGTTTTAGAAAACTAATTAATGGCATGAAAAAATTTTTAAATATGTTGTTAATTAAACAAGACTATTAAAACCTTACAATGAAGAGCTCATTATTTTGTGTGTGTGTGTGTGTGTGTCTGTGTGTATTTTTTTTTTTTTTCAAGTAGGAAGTAGTTAAGATATCCAAGAAGTTAAAGGCAGGAAAAGAAAGGAATTTCCAGGGTTCAAATTTTCACACTCTTTATAATGTTTCTATTTTGATACAGCTGTATTTTATATCTGCTTCTAATTTATAAGACCTGGAGTAGAAGTCCTAGGAAATACGTTCTCAAGTAGAGATGGATGAAAAACATATTTCTCTTGAATCTTACGATCATGGTTACACTTGCCCTATCTCCACATCACTGTAAAGACACTGGGCCTGGCCTCCTGCCTCAGCCCAAGCCTCTCCAGAAGTTTCCAGGACTATACTACAAGTCAAGTTTTTCTTCCTTCCGCATTACCAGATCTGCTTTCCCTGAAGCTGAGATTAGAGGACAACGACTTTTGAGCCC
>NW_016107762.1:1212115-1235250 GCF_001604975.1 Cebus imitator
TGTGTGTATTTTTTTTTTTTTTCAAGTAAACGACCGGAAGGATAAACAAAAAAATGTTAAACCTGAGAAGAGCTTCAAGAACAAAATACTGGAAAAGGGCAACATGCAAGAAAAGTTTCTAAGAAGAGTAACTATAAAACGTGTCAAAGATTACAGAATAAAGAGAGAAAGATGTTGCCGAAGCTAAGGAAACAGACTTTTTAGGAGGGAGTTGTTAAAAATGTCAAATGCCACAAAAAGGAAGTTAAGGAAACTAACATTTTAGATAGGACCTATTATGTCAGGAACTTGAACTATATTAATCTCAATCTCTACCCAGCCAACTAATTGGTATTTCACATTTCACATGTCCAAAATAGAACCCCTCTTTCTCATCCCCTCAATCCGCTCCTCCCGCAGAGTTAGCCTTCTCCGTAAATGACAGGGCTACTCTGCTGTGACTCTGTTACTCTTTCTTTCACGTATCACATTCAATCCATCAGTAAGTCTTGGCTCTTCTACCTTCAAAACACATGCTAAAGTTGGCCAGTTCTTACCCTTTCTCCACATTTTAGCCACCACTTCTTATCTCCCCTCCCCATGTTTAAGAATCACCATTTCTTGCCGGAGCTGCTGCGGTAGCCTCCTGACTGGTCTCCTTGCCTCTAACTTTCTTCCCACTCTATTTGCCACTTAGCAGTTAGAAGGATCCTTAAAAAAATTTTTTTAAACTCAACCAAAGTATGTTACTCAAAACACTGATCATTTCTCATCAACACTTAGAACGGAAATTTTTTACCTTTTGCTGCAAGAATGTTTTTTAAATTAGCTCAAAAGGTACAGAATTTTCATGCTAGGTACAAAAGGTACAATTGAGATTTTGGGCAAGGTAATTCTTTACCACTCTTGAAGAATAGTTAGCTTCCATGACCCTGATCACTGTTGGGAAACAATTCTCCATGGGTCTCTTGTGTACCCATATGTTTTATGAGCAAGACATTAACAGCTCTTTGCCCAGACTGATTTTTAAAGGATGCTTGTATAACATCAGCCTTGGAATATAGAAATACTATTTCCCTTCAGAGCAAACGGCAGACATGCCTACTGATCATTAGAAAAGATTTGGGTTCCCTAGGCACAGGGTCCCACTCTTGTAATGCAACCCATTGTGGATATCACCTGGCCCTTTCAATGTTGCCCTGTGGGAATTTTGGCTCAGCACAGGGAACTAGCACAAATACCAATATCCTGGCTATTGCTCTTCCTGTGAATTACAAATGATTCTTCATCTCTTACCCAGAAGTCTTGTGTCATCCATTAGTATCCATGAAACTGTAGCAGGCTAACTTGTTAGCTTGCAAGCATGGTAAAGTCAGACTCTTCATGGTTCTTGACATTCACTCATGATAGTAGTGCCCCAAAAGCTTTGCACCAACTGAAACACTCATATTTCTAAATGCTCAGCTGGAAGTTGCTGCTTTTTGAGAGCTCCATTGCTTTATGTGATCTGAACCTTCATTACCTCAATAATCTCACCTTCTACAACTTTTCCTCTAGCTCACGTCATCCTGTAATTCTGACGTTCTTTCGAGCCTTGGAAGCACCTCAATTTACTTCCCACTCCAGGATTTTGTACTGTTTTCTCTGCCTGCAGCACTCTTTCCACATCTTGACACGAGTCACCCCTTCCCTTCAGTGAAATCTCTTATCTAATGGTGCTTCCTCACAGAGGCCTCCCCTGCTTCTCTCTTCTTGGTTTATCCCACCTTTTCTTTTCATGATGTGTTACTGTCTGGTATTAGATTACTGCATTGATTATTGTCTATGATCTTCACTAGAATGTGAGCTTAGTGAGGGGAAGAGGACCTTTGTCAAAATTACTACCAAACTCCCAGTGCTTAAAGCAGTTCTGCATGTATTGGAAGCACTTTTAAAAAAAAAGTTTGTTTAATAAATGAATGAATTAAATTTAATCCTATCATGGGAACTCAATGCTATGCTGTTTATGAGACATAAACAGCAATTTCAAAATGCAGTGACTAAAGGATGTTAAACAGTTTTACACAATCCTCTGCATTTCTGGGCAGTAGGGCATCTTTCACTTTCACTTCAAACAAGAAGTTATTTTAATTCTCTTCCTCCACTGCCAGATCTTGAGCAAGAACTACATCCCAAAAAGAAAATGCAGAAGTCTGAAAACCCTCAGTGCTCTCAGGTTGGAGGTGGAGGTACAGCATCATGCAGCCACTTGGGGCAGCAAGTGAAGGCTTAGAACTGGTGTTCAACAAGAGATGAGAGCATTCCGATCAGAACACAATTCTTGCCCCAGCCATGCTAGTCCAGCCATCAATGATACCCCAGTGAGAAATAATGAGAAATATTTCAGATCCTTTAGAAAGCCTTTACAGTTTCTTTTTGTCCATAGTGATATATAGTCAACTTCATAAGCTCGTTATTATGTAGTGTGAGTTCAAGTCATTGTCAACCAATCACTCAGCACTATTTTTAAAACTCCATTTTCAAAGAGATCAATCCATCTGATACCTGGAGTGAGCAAAGAAGGTAAGTAACAAGGTTTCCAGAATGTGCTTTAAAGAGGTTTATTTCTACATATGGATACTTTTCTCCCTTTATCCTACTTTTTCTTTTCATGATGTATTACTGTCTGGTATTATTTTACTGCATTGATTATTGCCTGTGACAATATCTCTGAGCTATTTATCTTCTGCTCACACCAATCTTACAAATTAGGTATTGTCTGCATTTTGTTACTGATAAAGAACACAGTAGGATTTGGTTTGATGGACCTTGAGTGGAGCTTTTAGGGGCAGTGTAGCAGAGGAGAGTATGAAGTTAAACTAGAAGTGCAAATGAAAGAAATGTTGAAGTGACGGGTGATCTATATTAAGGGTAAGGATGGGTAAAGAGGAAATTATGAAGGGACTGGCCAACTGGAAAACAAGAATTGGCTGCAGGGTAGATGTGGATTTGTTCTCTCGTCTTTCCTGCCTTTGGACAATTTATTGTCTTGCCCTCCTAAATTTCTCTAGTTCTGAGGTCTGATGCCTTCTCCCCCAACTCTAACAAAGCCAAAATAACTTTCTCAGTCAGTTTTCAGGATTTTTATTTCTAAGGAGATACGGTGCTGCAATGAAAAGGTAAGATGTGACATGAGCCAGGCTAGGCTGTAAAGCTGCAAGGGCAAGAAAGGATTCATGTCCTTAGATGTTTCTGGCTGGTGGGGAGGGCAGAGAGATGTGGAGGTAATTTGCGGACAGCATGGTAATTTTAGAATAAAGGCAAACAGAGGGTGCTCTGAAGCACAGAAGAGGAGCATTGTAAAAGAAGCTAGTTGGTGTGAAGAAAGGCTTCCTGGAAGATACTGATCCCTGATGCCAGCCTTGAGGGATGCGTAGGTAATAATGGTGTTGGCAGCATTTCAGATGTAGGGTGAGGGGAAGGAGCACATTGCTGAGGGAGACCGGTTTCACAGCGTGAGTGTGGGAGTAGCGTGAGATGAGGACAGAGAGGCAAGCAGGGTCCAGGTGGGCCATGAAGACAAAGGGCATCAACAAAGGATGTAAAGCAGAGGTCATGTGGTAAGGCTTCTTTTTAAGAAAGCTCTCTCTGGTCAAGGGTAGAGAAAAGTAACACAGAGACAGAAAAGTTACACTTATTTTAATATAGTTTGTAGCTGAATGTCTTCAAGTGATTATTTTTCAAGTAGAATGATGACTATCTAGAATTAGTTCTTGATATTTATTTGGGTATTGTTTTCTTTATCATCTGCCCAAATCCAGGTTTCTTTTACCAGGACTATACAGCAAACAAGGAAGAGACAACAAATAGAAGAGCCTTGAGAATAACGAAAGGAAAGGGGTGATGGAGAGGAATCTCTGCAGAGTCACATTTCACAGAACAGACATAAATGGACTCTTGGACGAACAATGAGTGCTCCAGTTGCGCTGAAACTGAACAATGGTTCACGTTCCAAAGAAGCACAAGTGTTTTCTGTCTGTAAACTTTAGCCAGTAAAGGAAAAAAAGCCAGAAAAGATAATACCCTGAGTTTTTATAGTAAAGGTGGAGAACATTTGTCTTCCATAGATAGTTGAAATATGAAAAAAATATATTTTCTTAATATAAGAAAATTATAGAAGAACAGCAGTTTAGTCAACTACGTGAATGCAAACTTCTCTTGCCCATTCTACCATGAAGTTGTCTGGTTAACTAAGGACAGAGATTTAAGTTCCATTTTCTAAGTATTTAAAATCCTATTACTACTGCATTGCTTTTGTTTGTTCATTTTGAGACTGTATCTCACTCTGCAACCCAGACTGGAGTGCAGTGGTGCAATCACAGCTCGCTGTAGTCTCAACCTTCTGGATTCAAGCGATCCTTCCACCTTAGCCTCCTGGGTAGCTGGGACTACAGGTGCATGCCATCATGCCCAACTAATTTTTTTAAAAGTTGTTTATAAAGATGGGGTCTCCCTATGTTGCCCAGGCTGCACTCCAACTCCTGCACTGAAGCGATTCTCTTATCTTGGCCTCCCAAAGTGTCAGGATTACAGGCATGAGCCATCACGTCCGGCTGCATAGTAATTTTTATGATCTACCTTGAACCAGATGAACTGAGTCATGGGCCTCAAATCTTACATTCCTTTCCAAGTTTCATATTCCAAGCTAGAATTTTTATGTGAACAAATGAACCGTTATTAGCTTTTATTGAACTTCATTGATTTTAGACAGTGAGAGAGCTTGTGGTCACATTGAAGGTCACTTACAGAAGGTGCCGTAGGCACAAGGTCATTTTCTGTTCTTCCCGTCTGCATCGCTGTGTGAACCCGGACAGATTCATAAATGGAGGGTTCTTCCACTTTTCTTGGGTAGGGGTGTTTTAGAACAATCAGAGTGCCTGAATGAAGACAAAAAGTATGTAATCGAACAGTGTTCCCAGAAGGAAGGTCCAAATGCAACTGGATAACTGTGGCTGGATTGGAAAGTCTTTTGTTTTTTCATGTATTCACTTGCTCATTTTCTCAATAGTTATCAAGTACCAGTTAGGTGTCAGGCGCTTAAGCTGGACACTGAAATATAACGCATGATAGAGACGCTCCTTGGCCTCCTGGTACTCGGAGCTGGTAACAGATACAGTCGTTTAAATGACAGGGTGATGAGACCAACGGCAGGGTGTGAGCAAAGCATCACCATTATCCCCAGATGCCCTGAAGAACCTTTCCATGAAAGGATTCAGGACAGCTTTTGTAAAGGCGGTGACATTTGATTTAGATCTTAAGTAGTAACTGAAAGTTTTCCAGGAAGGCTTTGTGAAAGCTATGAGAACTAAAAAAATGCACTGGGGTAGGGGAGGATCTATTCCATTGCCCTTATTTCCTACCAATTTCAGAATAAATTTGTAACAAATTCGTAGGTTTTTTAAAAAGTGAGCTTTCTCTCCACTCTCTGACACTGCCCAATTAACTAAAGTAACCAAACAAAGCCTTTGCATTTCTTAACTGAACATGACCTGACCAAGCTGGTGCTCACAAGTGATTGCCTCCCCTTCCAGCTGGAGGGGGAAGCCTCTAGGCAGAAAAAGGGCTCAGCCCAGGGGGGCAGAGAGTGGGGGCTGGGGAATTTTGTTCCAGGGACTCAGAGCAGTTCTGAGTCCATGTTTATGACATTTCCCTCTTGAAATCCTTCCCTCAATCAATCAGTCAATCAGAAACTAGAAACTAACTACAAAAAGAGGCAACTTAAGGGGATTATTTTTTTCTTCCTTGCTATGGTTTCTTGCTTTTAACTTCAGTAGGATCTTTTCTATAGCTGGCCTAGGATTGTAGCAGACATGGAAGAGATGTAAAGAATTCAACAATTAATTCGACGAGTATTTGCAGAGCTTTGCACTGTGCCAGGCACTTGTCTAGGTACTGGGAATACAACAGCAAACAATGGTGCTTACATGCTCTTATGGAGGTAGAGGAGACAGAAAAAAAGTGAAAAAAAATTTTTTTGTGTGAGAAGTGTTATGAAAAAAATGAATAGGGCATGGTAAAGGGATAGAGAGTAAAAAAGGTGGTGTTAGGAGAGGGTGATATTTACAAGGGTGATCAGGAAGGGTGTCTTTGAAAAGATTTGAAAGATTCTAGAAAGTATAGAACCTGAATTAGAGTAAGAGAGAGAAAAAGAAAAAGAAAAATATTTCCTCTGTCGTTAAAAAGCACCCCACACAAAACAGCCTGGGCACTGTGGCTCACGACTGTAATCCCAGCACTTTGGGAGGCAGAGGCAGGCGGATCACAAGGTCAGTAGATCGAGACCATCCTGGGCAAAATGGTGAAATTACGTCTCTACTAAGATACAAAAAAAAAAAAAAAAAATTAGCTGGGCATGGTGGTGTGTGCCTATAGTCCCAGCTGCTCGGGAAGCTGAGGCAGGGGAATAGCTTGAACCTGGGAGGTGGAGGTTGCAGTGAGCTGAGATCGGATCACTGCACTATAGCCTGAGTGACAGAGTAAGACTCCATCTCAAAAGAAAAAAAAAATCTACACAAAACAAAACCCTCCTATGATAATCGAGTATATACAACGTCTGACTGTAAAACCGAACTGTGGCATTTGATACTTGGGCACAGATAATGTGCTGCTGCAAAATGAAATGGCTGTTGAGAAAAGCCAGAAGAGGGTGTCTGATCTTGACCTCCAAGAAGAATGAAAGCCTCTGGCCCTTCCTCTGCCTCTCATTGGCGTCACAGCATCAGGATCACAATGAAAAATGGATTTGGCCATTATCAGAACCGTCCCATTCTTGCCCATTGTCCCTGCTCTCTTTTGTCAATGTGATCTTCCCATAAGAACAGATCCAGTCATATGAGGAGAAGGGGCGGGCTACAGTTTTACAGTCAGAATGAAAGAAGCAGTACCTAAATCAAGCGCAGCCGCTGCGCAGGTTCAGGGGCTGTGAATACAGTGCTCACATTGCAGATGTGTGGTGAATTCGGTGCTGGCTCCTACCCCTGAGAAACACTCCCAGTGAGGTGCCTTGCAGTCACTCTGGACCCACGGAAAGAGCATTAGATGCACAGGCAGAGAACAGGGTTCAGTTGTCACTACTGCCATTCATTCCTTATTGACCTTAGACAACGATGGCAAGCTTCTGCTCCTTTTCTCACTAATGAGAATAATTATGCTTCCTTCAGAAGGCACCAAATAAAGAAGTGTTTGTGGGAAGATTATAAAATATTAGATATTATTATTCTTTGACAGAATATTTTGAAATCCTTAAATAAAATTTGAATGATTGCATATCTGGGGACATGGACTTTGAAATCTTAAAAAAGACCTAGCTGCAAGGTTCTGCTGAGAATAAAAATCATGGTAGTCTAGTAATTACTGCCTGTGATTACTAGAGATAAATCGGTGCCTCTTAAACACTTAGACCTTACAGAAGAGGAGAGGAGAACTGAAGCCTAGGGCTCAAAGCAACTCCCAAATTAGATACATTTTGAAACCTTGTGCTTTATCTTCAAAGTTGAAGCTAAATTTTCATACTATTTCATATATTTAATACCTAATATGAAAACAATGCTTTAAATGATACTGTAGAAAGATATACTTAGTCCATATGACCAGGCACACACATCACATAACAATACCTGGGTTAATTTTTTTTTTTTTTTTTTTTTTTTTTTTTTTTTGTTTTTTTTTTTTTTTTTTTTTTTTTTTTTTTTTTTAGGTGGACTCTCTCTCTGTGTATGTTACCCAGGCTGGAGTGTAGTGTCAAGATTTTGGCTCACTGCAACCTCCACCTCCTGGGTTCAAGTGATTCTCCTGCCTCTGCCTCCTGAGTAGCTGGGATTACAGGTGTCCGCCACCACACCTGACTAATTTTTGTATTTTTAGTAGAGACGGGGTTTCACCACGTTGGCCAGACTGGTCTTGAACTCCTGACCTCAGGTGATCCACCTGCCTTGGCCTCCCAAAGTGCTGGGATTATAGGTGTGATCCACCATGCCTGGCCTAATTTTTTATTGTTGTTGTAGCAAAATTGCCACAAACATAACAGCTTAAAACAACCCAAATTTGTATCTTACAGTTCTGGAAGTCAGAAATCCGAAATGGGTCTCAGTAGTCTAAAACTGACAAGGCTGCTTTCCTAGTGGAGGCTCTAGGGAGGATTCCTTCCCTGACATTTTCCAGCTTTGAGTGATGCCCTCATTTCTTGACTTGTGACCATTTTCCTCTGTCTTCAAAGCCAGTAACAGCCAGTCAGATCCTTCTCCTGCTGCCATCTTTCTGCTTCTCCCTCTCTGGCTCCCTTCTACTTATGAGGACCCTGGCAATTACAGTGGTCTCATTTAGACAATCTAGGATAATCTTCTTACCCCAAAGTTGTCGGATCAGCGCCTTAATTCCATCTGCAAACTTAAGACCCTCTTGCCACGTACCATAATATATTCACAGATCCAGGAAGAGATGCGGACGTCTTTGTGGGGGCTTTATCCTGCTACCACAGTATCAGTCCCTGGAGCAGAAATAGCCACAGGGACCAGTTTTGCTGCAGGCTAAGGATCTCTGGGCTGGGCTGCTGCCTGAGTCTGCAGTGCTGTCACGTTTTGGTATCAGAGAGCCACTGCCTCTCCAACGTGTGCATTTCCAACCTCCGTGAGCCTCTTCAGGGCGCATATGGGCCAAATTTATTTTTGCATCCCTGCAACCTGATAGAGTTTCTGACACAATGAAGGCAGATACGTGAATGAATGAATGAATGAATGCTATAGTAATGCAGGCTTGAGCCAGGGAAGACCCTGGGATGAAACAGCCTCCAGGTCCACAACTCTCCAAGCCTGGGGCGAGAAGGGACAACAACTGCAGGCAGGCATGGCTCTTCAAGTCTCTACTGGGGGAATCCAAATTCTGTTTCGAAAACCTCCTCTGAAGTTTAATCCAACAAAAGTAAAACAAAGGAAAACGGTATTGAGTCAACCAGGAGAGTAGAACTGACTGTAGATTGATTTTAACTAGTAACACCACAAATGAGGCTAAACTAGATTGTGAGATGAAGAAGATGACAAAGTACTTATAAAATGGTAACTTATATTGATAAATATCTGGCGTCCTAAAAGACAGTTCTCCTTAGCTGACTATTCTTGCCCAAGGAAGAGCCAATATACAAACTTATTGGCATGGCTGTGAGGCTTAATGATTTCCTCTTCTGCAGAGTTGTACCTCTCAGTATACAGAGATAGATTCTCCATAGCCATGTGACCTGGCCCACCAGACCTGGCCCCGCCTTTGAACATGGGACCTGGGTCACACTAATTGCATTCACTTCTTGGGGATCCAGTTCATTACTTCTCTAAAAAGAAGATCCACCAACTTCAGTTTCAGAACTGCATGAAGTAGACTACTGCTTCTTGCTTTGACATGAAACCTGGTTTCAGAAAGGCTGGGTGGAGGTATACGTCTAAGATGATCAGAGCTGGACCAAGACAGGCACATTAATTGACTGAAAGCCTCAGAGTTGCCATGATTGCTAAGTAGGTTCCTTGTTGTCTCTTGGTTGTTCAATTGCCTTTAAATTCTGGGAAGGTATATTTTTAATATCCTTTTTAAAAAATCTGCTCTTTTTCTTGTATCCTATTCTCTTAAAAAAACAAAACAAAACAACAACAAGAAAAAAAACCTAGCTAGCTAGAGTTGGTTTCTGTCATTTGCCATCAAAAGAAACTTATCTACTGTGGCTGCCACAGACTCTTAATACTTTGCACCCAAGATCCAAGATAGTGTCTCAGCTCCGGGTGAAAGGAACTCTGGGTTACTGAGATTCAGGCCAAATGAACTCCAGGTCTCAGTTGGGAGAAAAAGGCAACAGGAGACAGGGGTAGCAAAGCAAGAAGAGGGAGGAAGACCCGTAACCACAGGCCTTGGAAACTTGGCTGTAAGTTTCACTTCAGTTTCTGAACTACGTAAAGGTAACCATTGTTTCCTGCCTTTGATACGAAACCTGGTTTCAGCCATGCTTAGTGGAGTTACATTTTTGAGATGATCAGAGCTGGACCAAGGCAGGCATTTCCATGTACTTCGACTGAATGGTAACTTACAATTATGTGTAAGAGTTACAAACATAACTGTATACAATAATATGAAATTACACTGAAGGACCTTTTATGCTGTACTCCAGCAGGAATTCAGAAAGAGAGTAAAAACAGTCTCCATATTTGGGCATTGGTTTGGTATCTGAAATAGAGTATAGCACAGGACACAAAACTCCCAAAGAAAAACTTTTGTTTAGAGTATTTATTTTATGCACTGAGGTCAATGCTTATTCATCAGATATCCCAGCTACCCTGTACAGTGTTTAAAGGCAAAATAATATCTGATTTATCTTTCTATATGATCAGTGGCTCACAGTGCCATTTCACTCAAAATATATTTGTTGAATTAAATTAAAATCAGATCATGTCCATCCGTGTTTCATTACTGTTCTCAGGTTCAGAAAACAAGCCCTGCAACTGGTATAATGACTTCCTTTGTCCCCTCCTTCCAAGGAGAAGTAGATTTATTGGGATTGGTGGGAGAGAATAAGGATATTCAAGATCTGTTTCCTTCCTTCTTTGCCACCTGTTCTGCAGATGGTCTTTAAACCATGTTCATTTACATGTGAAGGGGCTTTAGTATTTAATTTCCAGTCTCATAGGATGAAGTGCACTGAACTAGGAGAGGCAGACCAGCTAGTCAGTGTAGGAGAAAACTCTGTCCACAAATATCCAAGTCAAGTCACTCTTTTTGGAGTGCTCACTTGATTCTACCACTTAAATGGGTCTACTATGGAACTGGATTAAAGTTTGAAGAGGACATCACAAACATTTGATAACTGCAAATTCAATTGTCCCTAAGCTCTTCATGATATATCAAAGAACGTACAGCCTTTGCATAGAATTTGATGGAATTAATAACCATAAAAAAGCTTTATTAAATAAGAGTAATAATTATTGAATACTTATGCTCTGCTAAGAATCATTCCAAATGTCTTATGTGTTCATTCAATCTTCACAACAAGTCATTGAAGTGTGAGCTATTACCATCAAATCAATTTTATAAGATGATAAACAGAAGCTCAGAGAGATTATGTAACTTGCGTGAGGAAACACACAGAGCCCGCAAACGGCAGGAGCTGGAGTTGAAACCTAGAATTCGTGTGTTTACTCATTATACCGTAATTATTCTCAGCCTCGATGTAGTCACCATGGAAACCTCTACAGCATGTATGAAATACTGTGCTCTATTGTAGGCAAGAGTTGACATGTATAAATCAAAGTTTGAAGAAATTGATTCTCTAGGAGGCAGCTTGAGGAAAGGAGATATGAGCTTTTGCTTCTCCGTTTCTAACCAGGCCTCAGTTTTTTCATTTATAAAGGAGAAATGAAATAGTCCCTGAGCGCCCTTTCATCTCTAACATCCTGTAAATCTAGTTAAGCATACAGGCCCAAATAAGGGGAAAAAACCATCAAGAAGCTTAGTTATCAAATGCTTGTGCAGCTTCCTGTAAATGTACAATATTCATTTGAAATACTTTGCTCCTGCTGTCATTTGATCTTGCCTCTCATTTTCCCTTTCTTTCAGTTTCTCATTCAAACTTTAAATTTTACCTTACCTTATTATAATTAACATGCTCTTTCATATCCTTGCTGTTGAGACATGACTAAGATGAGCCTGCCTATCTGGTGAGATGCTTTCTTGTCAGCCTTCTTATGTTTTAAAATTTCCTCTAGTATAATTTCTGAAATAGCAATTTATGTAAATAAAATGGGAATAGCAATAAATACAAAGGCAGAAGTTAAAGTTGATGCACACTCTTTAGAGCAATGGTTTTACTTCACGTACCGAACACATTATTATAGACTTTAAAGAAGAGATAAAGAAAGACTGAGGGACAGGACTAAGACTTGGGTTACAGCCCTGCCATGTCCTAAAATCATTCTATTACATTATTGCGGTGGGAAGTCTTCCAAATTCATTTAAGGCCACACTGTGCCATGGCAGCAATGTATTGCAGTGTCACTGTGGGATGCAAGGTGCATGGAAAGCATCTATGCTTTTGGACCAAATTAGCCTAGATTCCAATCTCAGCTCTGAATTCTTCCAAATCCATTTAAGGCCATGCTGTACCATGGCAACAACGTATTGTTACTGTGGAACCAGTGTCAGAAGATAGCAAGGTGCATGGAAAGCATCTATGCTTTAGAACCAGATTAGCTTAGATTCCAATCTCAGCCCCGATGTTTATCAGCAGTGGAAACTGGGCAAGTAACTTAAAACCTCTAAGTTTTCATTTCCTCATCTGAAAATAGGACAATTGTATGCATTATTACTGGTTGTTGTGATGAAACAAGTTGATGCAGGTGAAAACATCTTAGCAGAATGCCTGGAATCTAGCAAACACTCTAAAAATGTTGGCTTAATTCCCTTCTCATCTGCTTTTTCCTTTTTCGAATAAAACTCATCTATAAACTGAGAGCATTTTTTGCTCGACATCACTGGTCATTACAGAAATGCAAATCAAAACCACACTGAGATATCATCTCACGCCAGTTAGAATGGCAATCATTAAAAAATCTGGAGACAACACGTGCTGGAAAGGATGTGAAGAAATAGGAAAACTTTTACACTGTTGGTGTGAGTGTAAATTAGTTCAACCATTGTGGAAGACAGTGTGGCGATTCCTCAAGAACCTAGAAATAGAAATTCCATTTGACCCAGCAATCCCATTACTGGGTATATATCCAAAGGATTATAAAGCATTCTACTATAAGGACACATGCACACGAATGTTCATTGCAGCATTGTTTACAATAGCAAAGACCTGGAACCAACCCAAATGCCCATCGATGATAGACTGGACAAGGAAAATGTGGCACAAATACACCATGGAATACTATGCAGCCATAAAAAACAATGAGTTTGTGCCCTTTGTAGGGACATGGATGAAACTGGAAACCATCATTCTCAGCAAACTGACACAAGAACAGAAAATCAAACACCACATGTTCTCACTCACAGGCAGGTGTTGAACAATGAGAACGCATGTACACAGGGAAGGGAGCATCACATTCTGGGGTCTGTTAGGGGGGATAGGGGAGGAACAGTGGGGGTAGGGAAGTTGGGGAGGGATAACATGGGGCGAAATGCCAGATATAGGTGACGGGGGGAGGGAGACAACAAACCACATTGCCATATGTGTACCTATGCAACAATCCTGCATGTTCTGCACATGTACCCCAGAACCTAAAGTGCAATAAAATATATATATAAACAAAAAAAATCATAACATTTCATCATTAAAAATGTTAATTGCTTTAGATTGTTAACCACTTTATCAGGTTAAGAAATTACCTTATGTTTCTCATTTGCTAAGAGCTTTTCTTTATTTGATTTGCTAGTTTGATTAATTGTATTTATAGATTGTCTAATGTTAAACTATTGTTGAGTTTCTGTGACAAACCTGATTTGGTCATAACATCATCATTTTTATTGATTGTTGAATGTAGTTTGCTAGTATGTGTTTAGGATTTAAAAATCTATATTAATAAATAATAATGGCTTCAAAAAAAATTGAGAGAATTTTTTATTTTTGACAAACATCTACTAAAGAAGTGACTCCCAGTTGTGGTTTGGCAAAATTCTAAGTTGTCACTAGTTGTTTGCGGAAGAATCACCCAATTCTCAAATTAAAATGAATTTCAACCTCATTATTTAAAAATGCCACCTGGGTGGTGTCACAAAATAATAATAGCAGTAGCAGTCATCAAATGGGAATCCCCATATCAAAACAAAAAGAGAAACGGAGATTTGACATTTACAAAAAAACCAGACAGGATCTCTAAAACTGAGAACCAATAATTATAAGGGGCAAGCACGAACATAGACCTTGACTTGTGTTATATTTTCTCATGCCAGTTAGGTGATTACAGTCACAACACAGTATAATAAATTGTACATAGCAATTTCATGTTAAGAAATATTGAAACATAAACAAAAGTTAATGGTAAAAGTAATTTTTTGTTCTAATCATGTTTAGACATTTAAGCATAAAGATAAATGCCAGCTACATTTTCAAGACCATATATATGAAACTTAGCTAATTACAAGAGGATACGACAAAATTAGTAAGGGACCAAATATATTTATACTAATAAAATGTTCTCAAATTTTCAAGTCTATTTGAGTTTAGTTTAGAGTTCATACACAGATATGAATATGTTTTATTTGATATCTTACTATTGAGACAGCCAGCTGGGAGCGGAGGTCCCTGGAAAAACTCCAACCAGCCTGCCCCCTGAGGCAGAGCCTTAGGAAGTTCGTGCCTTTTTGCAGGGTCAAGGGGCCTGACCCCTTCTCTTCCTGTGTGGAATGTAGAATTCAGACTGCTGGACGGAAGCGCTCTGGCAGGGACCCTGGCCTAGAAAAAGTCCTTGTTTCCCTATTTTCTTCCTTTTCACTCAGTAAAACTCTACTTTACCCACCCTTCAAACCATCTGCGAGCCTAAATTTTTGTGACTTGTGGGATGGACAGGGGCCCAATCCTTGGCTGAACTAAGGAAAAGTCCTGCAACACTATCACACATGAAAGGCAAACTCTGAATTTAATCATCACTGAGCATACGTGCACACAAAACATTCAAATTATGCTTTTGTAAACCTTGAAAGTTAAAATGGTCAGAAGTTTGCTAGTTTTGGTGTTGCCAAGCAAACTGCAACGCAGGCATTGTTATTAATGCTTGTTTTTTCAAGTCCTGGGTCATAGCAGGAAGCAAAGCTGACAGAAGTCCCTCTCTTCATGGAGTTTACACACTAGTGTGGAAAGGAAGGTGTTTTTTAAAAACTAAGTGAATTATATTTTTCAGAAGTTGAAAGGGTTGTTGAGAAAAATAAAGCAAGAGAGGACATTGTATGTCTCTATCACGCACTTGAGAAATTACTAGGTTTTAAGAATTGGAAGAATCTTCAGAGTGTTTATGGGTACCGATAAAAAGAAATTCGAGTGAACAGAAGCTTTAATGGAGATTAGAGAGACGAAATAGAGATGATGACAAGGGAAAGGGAAATTATCATAACAGACTCTTAAAGTTGGTAGAAGGCTTAGATCTTGCTTAGGAAATTCTTGCTTTTCAGATTAGTAAACAGAAATCCTAAAAGTGTAAAGAGTAGAGAATAGAAAAAAAAGATATCTTAAAATAGCAGTGATCTCCTTAGGTCAGCCCTTTTATCTATTTCGAGTGCAAAGATTTTCTTATGACCCAGAATCAAATATTCTGGGTTTCACTCTACTGAAGGCATTATATATAACTGCAAGGCAAAAATGTAAAGCTTTGGTTATTTGGATATCATTTCTGTTGCCCTCAAAGGTAATGCCACTCATGCCAGTGGATAAGTGTATTATAAGAAAGTCTCTATTTAATAAACATATCCTCTAGGCCCTGCAGGATGAGGCTGGGCCTGGTTGGGGTCTGACTGACAGGAGCGGCCTGAAATATCCAATTCTAGTCCTTCTTATTTTGGTAATCTGGATTTGAGTGCCCTGAGAGGGCCTTGTTCATTTTGTGGACAAATGCTTTTCTCAGTGATGTTAATCAAATATAAACTATAAAAAGTATTTGTACTTCATCTGACGGTGAACACGAAATCATTAGCCTGAAGAGGTCTTGATCACTGGGAGCCAATACTAGGAGCCCATGCTTAAATGAACAAGAAGAAAAGACCTATTTTTAGAAGGAGGCATCTCAGTTTCCATTCACCATTCTTTGCAGGCTGCAGTGTTGACTCTGTAACCTAGAGGACCTTCTGGGCTTACAAGTCATCATGACTTGAGTACATTATCTTTTTTCCCGAGGCCTAGTACTTCCACAGGGGCAAGATTTGAACACTCATCTGTCATGGGTTTTGCCTGTTGTTCCTGGACTTGATAACTTTCCCTTCATCTGGCTGAGATAGATAAAAGCTAGTGGACTCTAACTTAAGGGCTGGAAGCCAGCAAGTCAAGTGCATATCCATCAGCACCAGGGGCTGGAAGCAGGAATTCAAATGGCAGCAAATTTCTTGTCGGGTACTGAATAGAACAGAGGAGAGGCAGTGGAGGGGATAAAAATATTAGGTTCCTGAGTTATACTGTAATAAATAAAATGGTAATTATAGTCAAGATAATAATATAGCAAGTTTGAATTTTAGAGAAACTACTGTAGAAGTCTGGATTACAAATCCTTACAACCTCTAATGCATTATCATAAGGCTTCTTTACTCAGAGCAGTGTGTTTACAAGGAAGCTTATCACTGTCCCAAATGCAGTATCAAACATCTTTATTTTGGGATATCCTTAGATGATCCTCTTGCCTGGGGATTGGATCAGTGCCAGAAAGGTTCAACCAGAAAGCACTGCAGTCATTTTGATCTTAAATGTTTTGAAATGTGCCGGTAGGCAGAATATGTATATTTTCCCTAACTTGGAGAAGGCCCAGGAAGGAGCACAGAGAATGATCAAAGAAGTTGAAAATAGAGTCTAGGAGAAGAGTTTAAAAGAAGGGAGCTGTCTTTGGTTGGAGGAAAAAGAGAAAGCAGAAAAATGACAACTCTCGTGGCTTTGAAGGTTGCAAAGAGTTCTTACTCAGAGTTATGCATTTATTCATTGATTTATTTACCCGAAATGCCCTGTAGTGGACCAGGACCTGGCAGATATGAAAAACAAAAACTAGAGGTACACAAAACAGAGCTCTGGCTTAAAAAATCTCCTGTCCATTGTCAGTGACCAATAGCTGAACAAAATCAAATGCAGAGTTGGCTAGAAGTAGGAAAAGAGACTGAAGTGAAGGGATTTGAGGAACTGAAATGCTTGCCAAGGCCAAGGTAACAATGGAAATAAATATACCTCCACTTGCCATTTGTTCATGAGAACAACTGCTGGATAAATGGGGAAGAATTTTCAGGGTGGATTGGGAGAGTTTGTTCCAGAAGAAAGAAAAAAAAAGGTTATAGCTTCATTTTGTAGTTTGGATTATTCTGTTTTAGGCCTGGCGTGGTCAGTATAAAGCAGAGTAACTATTTTCTAGTTTCTGCTGTACACTTCATCTATGCTAGACACCGTATGAGTCATGCCGGGGACTATCCGCACCACATAAATAGCAGAAAAGGCAGAAGACAATGATGGCATCTCTTCCCACCACATTGAAGGTGACAGAAAGCGCACTGGCAAGGTTACCAAGAAAACACGTATGTACAAACTCACAGTAACTGGCCGTGTTATTAAGCACTGGGTTCCTCTTGTGCCACAGGTTCTTGGAATTTCCTAGTCTTTGATTTACTGAGATTTATTATTATTTAGGACAAAAATGTTGTCACAAATACAGGGATGACCTTTTACTGTATTAAAATAATATAAATAAATAAGATATTCAATCTTAGATAATTCAAGTGCCAGGATAGACTGTTCCTTTTTTTGCCTTTAAACATGAATTTTCTGGTTGAACTCTCTAACCATTCAAACAGGAAAATTCAAATCTCTTCCAGCCATAGTTAAGTCTAGCTTAAAATATTATTTAAAAAATCAAGACAATAGAAACATAATTTTATAACTCAGGAGAGCACTTCCTAGTCAATATTTTCAATGATATTCAGTGATCTCTGTGAACATTTACGTGGGAATTTTAGTTTTAAAAATGCTCAAAATTTACTTCTGTGGGTCTCACTCACATGTAAACTTCCTCTACCTGAAATTATGAATAATCAGAAAGTCATTTTTACCTTTGTTCTTTTTGTGTGTATTATATATATATATATATAATCTAAAATGGATAGCCCATTTCAATGAAATTGTGTGCTTTTAATCAATCTATTAAGTAATACATCATTCTGAGAATATATCTACATTATACAAAGTACATTGTTTTCTCCTCAAGTTAATGCTGAAATATAAATGACATTCTTTAATTGAAATCTGCCCTGTTAACAATATTTGATAAGTCAAGTGTCTGCTCACAGCTTACCTGTCTCACTTCCAATCAAAGGCTGATTTGCAAAATGCTTGACAAAATCCTTCAAAGACGAGAATTCATTAAAGCCAAATTTAAATGAATATCCAGTATATTCAACGTGAAAGTGTTTAACAGAATCTTTGGCTCTAAAAGGGAAAAAGAAGTATTTAATGTTATTTAAGAAACAAATATCATGCTGAAGGGAAATACGGTCTTAGATGTTAGCATCAATATTAACCTTTTCTAAGAGCTGAGAATTAAGCAATCATTGAAACCATTGTCAATTTTTTTTCTTTTTGTTTTTTAAGGGGACCAATTATGTTTTAATACAACAGAATGTAAGACTACAAAATGCTAAAATATTACAAATATTCATGAATTGCTGAGTTCAAACAGTATAAATCAAGTAAAAATATTTCATGACAATTATTTCTTTTTTAAAAAAATTATACTTTAAGTTCTGGGGTATGTGTGCAGATGGTGCAGTTTCGTTACGTAGGTATACACGTGCCATGGTGGAGAAACCACTAACAATTTTAAAGAGCACCACCAGTTTCTCTTGGCAGAGTGTGCTCTTTTCTTTTTTTTTTTTTTTTTTGAGACGGAGTTTTGTTCTGTCGCCCAGGCTGGAGTGCAGTGGCGTGATCTTGGCTCACTGCAACCTCCGCCTCCTGGATTCAAGTGATTCTCCTGCCTCAGCCACCTGAGTAGCTGGGATTATAGGTGTCTGCCATGCTGTCCAGCTAATTTTTATATTTTTAGTAAAGACTGGGTTTTGCCATGTTGGCCAGGCTGGTCTTGAACTCCTGACCTCAGGTGATCCTTCTGCGTCAGCCTCTCAAAGTGCTGGGATTATAGGCATGAACCACCATGACCGGCCTCAACTTTTCACTCTAATGGAAGACAAGAGACTTTTCCTGCCTATCGATTCCTAGAATTACCAAAAGAGTCCTTGAACATTACACTGTTAAGGGGCATGAATTTAAGAAAGGCAGGGAATAGGAATGCTAGAAATGGCATACGACACCTTTAGCACACTCTCCTCTGTCTTGGGCTTTCCTCCCTTACTTATTTGGGAGTCAATCAGAATTCAGTTCTGTCGCTCGATTAGTTATATGAGCCCAACCCTTTTCCTCCCATGCATGTTCCACTGCCTACTGAATAAAATATCAAATTTCCTACATTGTTATTTTCCACCTTATTTTTGGAATGAGGCAGAGTATTAATATATATATCTACCTCTCCACTTTATTTGACCCCATTCTATCTCTCCAGCCTCACTTCCTGCTGTTCCTCTCTGTGCAGCCCATGCTACAACATTAGCATGCATCAGAATCATCTGGAGGGCTTGTGAGAACCCAGCTTGCTGCCACCTCCACCTGCACCGCTGCAGATTCAGATTTGGTAGATCAAAGGTGGGGCCTGAGACTGTGCATTCCTAGCATGTTCTTAGGTGACACACCTGGTCTGGGGACCACACCTTTAGAACTGCTGCCCTAGTCCAACTGGACCTACTGCTCTTCAAGGAATTTCCACTTCTGTCCCCTTCTTTCATACTGTTTCTTTCACCTGAAACAATCTGTCTCTGTCTCTGCTGGTAGAAATCCCAGCCACTCACTAACTTTCAGTTCAAGTACCACCTCCTCTGTCAAGTATTACATGGTAATTTCAGCTTAAGTTCACTGCTTTTTCTCTTCTGAGCGACCTAAGCACTTATCTTGCTTTCTTTTATGTTATTTATCAACCTCCACTTTGTAGTATGTTACTTGTATGTGGTCTTTTTGGCTCTGTGAGGCTACAATTCCCCAAAATAGGGTCTTTGAATCTTCTACAACAGGGGTCATCCTCCCTGGGGCTGCGGACCACTACCTGTTAGGAACGAGGCCACACAGCAGGTGAGCAGTGGGTGAGCAAGCATTACTGCCTGAGCTTCGCCTCCTGTCAGATCAGTGGTGGCATTAGAGCCTCGGGAGGAGCCTGAACCCTACTGTGAACCGCACATGTGGGGGATCTATGTTGCGTGCTCCTCATGAGAATCTAATGCCTGATGATCTGAGGTGGGACAGTTTCCTCCTGAACACCCATTTTCTACAAAACCAGTCCCTGGTGCCACAAAGGTTGGGGACCACTATTGTACAGCACTTACCAAAGTGGCTGGTGCAAAATAAATGCTTTCAAATAGTCATCATTAAAAGAGTGAACAAATAAGCGAATAAAAATAGTCATTCTCCTGAATTAGTCTGTGGCTTTTGTCACCTCTGTTACTAGGTTTTTTTAAGCATTCTCAAGTGCTTGTTATGAAAATCAATAATTTATTCTTTAATTTTTATGTAGATGAAATATATATAATTATTTCCTTATACATTACAATGTAATAATAACATAAATAAAATGGACAATAAATGTAATGCACTTGAATCATCCCAAAACCGTACTCTGCTGCCCCAGTTCATGGAAAAATTGTCTTCTATGAAATTCGTTCCTGGTGCCAAAAAGGTTGGGGACCTCTGATCAATGCAATAAAGGATCTACAACTTAACCATTAGATGAACTTTTAACATTTGCTGTTGAGCAGAGAAAGCACAATTCTTGTTGCCACTCAAACAGAATTCCATCTTGGATTAATAATTTTTTCATCTATGTTATTCAGAAAATTCACAAACAAAATATAGCAGGGTGACATGAGAAATGTTAATGAATGTGCTCTTTTTTCTCTGTGACCCCTACTTGCCCCATTAACCTCTAGCTATTTCTCACACCCACTTCAAGCAGGCCTGTAGATTTTCACTGTTCCAGGAATGGGAGCTGTGCAGGTTTTTAAGAATGGCAGCATTCTAAGATGTTCCCAAATCCCAGCCCCTGGAGTACACACACTTTATCTCAACAATTCAATCAAAAACTAGATGCTACTGGGAAGGGATTTTGCAGGTCATTAAAGTCCCAAATCAGCTAATGTTAAAAGATGGATATTATCTGGATCAGCCTGAACTAATCACATGAGCCTGTAAAACAGAGAGTTTTCTCTGGTTACTCACAGAAGAAAAAGTCAGGGAGATGTGTTCTGGTTGCCATGTAAGAAAGCAAACACCCATGTGGTAAACATCCCTGGGGTCATGTGGCAAAGAACCGTGGGTGGCCTCTAGGAGTTGAGAATGGCCCCTGATTGACAGCTTAATGGAAAATGAGGACCTCAGTTCTACGGTAGCAAGGGAATGGGTGAAAAAGAATGAAGAGGAAAGGAGAAAATGAAGGAAGAAGACACTAAACACTTTTTAAGAGCCACAACCTTCTCCAGCAATTTATTTCAGCCTGGTAGGACCCTGGACAGAGAATCCAGCCAGAAACTGTGAGATAATCACTTACGTTGCTTTAAGTCCCTAAGTTGTAGATAATTTGTTATGCAGCATAGAAAATGAATATAGAAGCAAGGCCTGGAGCCCAGAGAGTGTGAATGCTGCTACTGAGTTAGTGACCAAAAGTGGCCGTGTAGAGTGAGAAAGAGGTGAGAGAGCCTCTGAGGCCAGATTAGCTTGAAGGACTGCACTCTGAAAGGAAGAGTGACTCTCCGGGGTATATGAAGGTGCCATCCGAACAGTAACACAGTAACAATTTAGGTTTAATGGGTGGGTGCCTGAGGGAAATTTCATGGAGTCCTCACATCCCTGCCTAATCCATGGAGTGCCTAAGAACCCAAGAAAACTTGCCACCTGTCAGTGGAAGCCAGAGTGTCAGATCCTGACTGAGAACCCGCCAGCTCCCCTGACTACCAGAAGCTCCATCAGCCTGTCTGATCTGGGGTGCCAACCAGGAAGAAGGGGGTGTGTGGTGGGGAGGAAAAACCCTAAAAGACTGGACAATGACTGCATTTGGCTGGATAAACCCGGCGGGGACCTGATTAACTTTCTTACCATTTGGGAGAAATGGAGCCTCAGTAAGAATAGTTAGCCCACTACAGGAAAAATTTTAAAGTTGCATATTTCCTGCTTGAGATTGTGACTATGAAAGTTGTACAGTCATAAATCATTCTCAATTTACAGTGACATCAAGGAATAGTGGAAAGGGCACTAAGCCAGGTTATAGGAATTTAGATTCTCGCGCTGTTTCTATTGTTGATTTTTAGGGTACCAGACATTGCCACTTTGGGTTTCAGATTCCTCATCAGCTCGTGAAAGGTTTGTATCAAATAATGCCTCATGTCTCCTCCAGCTCTAATACTTTTTCTCCTGCTAATGAACGGAGCAGGAATGTTTTTCACTCTCATTATTTAGAGTTTGGAATCCTTTAACCTGGTGGTCCAACAGGAACTGGGAAGTTTTGCTATCCGGCAGTTTGAGTGATGATAAATCAGTAACTGACAGAGGAGCCCATGCTGCAGTCACAGAGCCCTTAGGCACCTTACCTCACAGAGAGAGAGTACAGCCCGCTGGTCTCATTGCTGTCTCTCAGAAGGTAGCTGCCGTCACATCCATTTGAGAGGAGAAGTGCTTCGGCTGCATGGCGTGTGAGGCTGCCGTGATACCACCTAGAAAAGAGAGAACAGTGCTTTCACTCAGCCAAACCATGGCATAAGCACCCCCCTCGCCACCGCACTGGCTTTTCCTTGTAAAGATTATCTAGCAATATTCCTCAAGATTAGCCCAGAGACCCAACCCTCAGCCCCAACATCAGGACAAGGAAATCACTGAGTGGGGCCGAAAGGAGAGCACAGAGTTGACGAACAGTAGTGTGACGTGGGTTGAATTGTGTCCTGAAAGTTCTTATGTTGAAGTGCTAACCTCCCAGTACCTCAGAATGTGACCTTGTTTGGAAACTGTCTTTACCAAGCTCAAAGAGGTCATGGCCGGGCGCGGTGGCTCATGCCTGTAATCCCAGCACTTTGGGAGGCCGAGGAGGGTGGGATCACCTGAGGTCGGGAACTTGAGACCAGCCTGGCCAACATGGTGAAACCTCCACCTCCACTAAAAACACAAAAATTAGCTGGGCATGGTGGCGGGCACCTGTAATCCTGGCTACTCAGGAAGCTGAGGCAGGAAAATCACTTGAACCTGGGGTGACGGAGTTTGCAGTGAGCTGAGGTCATGCCACTGCACTCCAGCATGGAAACAGAGTGACACTCCATCTCAAAAAAATAAA